>NW_026623381.1:1281058-1329894 GCF_030028575.1 Malurus melanocephalus
TCCTCCGAGCCCCAGGAGCGGGGGGACTGCGGGCGGACAGCGCTGCCCTGACTCACCGTGTTGCCTTTGACGGGCTCCGGGTGATTCTCTCCCAGCCTTCTTCTTCTTCTCCAGAGGCTTTAAAGTGCTTTCGAGAAATATGTTATAAAGCGTGTTTTGCTCAGTCACTGGAGAAGTTGAATGAAATCCTTCAGGGACGAGCACTAGATAGRGCTTCAGGTTGCTTTTTGCATTTGCAGCAGTGTCAGAAGCCTCAGGCGTGGTGGTGGTGGATCTGTTGGAGTAGGAGTTGTGCAGCTGCAGAAGCCAGCTTTAGTTTCTTTAGTCATGGAGTGGGYGATTCCAAAAATAAGGTGTCTGTGGGCTGGTGTTTGTGCTCACTGTTAGCTCTCAGTCACTGATGACTCTGGTTTGTTTGTTCACTTTACAGCAATCTGGGGCTCTGAAGAGGAGGTTCCAGTCACCACATGGGAACCCACCCGTGAAACGCCAACGTAAATTATCCATAAACACCTTCAGGAAAGGTGCCACGGAAGCTGACAGGAGGGAGGAGGGAAGCTCATCACAAAAACCTGTTCCTAAGAAGCAGTTGACTGGCAAGCAAAATGAAAACCAGAAGAACAAACCTTTCATTAAGACGTCCAGCCTGTTTAAAAACAACCCAGACATTCCAGAAATTGAGAGGTATTTTGGACAAATGGGAGGGAAAAAACAATTTCACTCTGTTGAATTCTTGCCCTTGCTTGTCAGGGCAGTGGCTTGGTAGATGTAGTTTCATTGCTGATTATGTAGAATGCTTTTGTATCATTTTTAACCCTACTGTGTGTTTTGTTTTGGTTTCCCCTAACTTAGGAAAGCRGTGCAGCAGCTGCAAGAAAATGTTTTCACTACAGATTGCTTCAGCCAGCTGGACCTCCACCCCCATCTGGTGAGTGGCAGGAAGGCTGCATGCCTAAAACCTTGAGGGTTTTGGGTGGGGAGCAGTCAGAGAGCTGAGAGATTTATTCGTGGTGACCTGCACAGGCTTGCTGATACTTTACTTTATTTTGTCACAGTCTGTTAGCTCGAGATGCTGGCCTCTGTCCTGACCTGTCCCCAAACACAGTCCCAGCACCCTTCACTGTTTGCAGCTGTAAAACCAAAAACCACAGAAAACCAGCAATAATGTAATTCTGATTAACTTAGTATTCTGAGTACATGGGAGTATTCAGGAGTACATGGGAACTTTTTATCTTGTTGCCCTACACCAGTTATATAGAGAGTAAACGTCAGTCTTTAGGTTTTGCTCTGTTTTGTATTACAAAAAAATAACAAAACAAACAGTTTGACAATGAAACCTTTATTTCTCTTTATTGTCTCTCTAGGTCTCYACAATAAACACTGTCCTAAACATATGTAGCATGACCAGGTAAGCAAATTAATATAAAAACATGGCAGTTTACCTCTAAAAGCCAATCATTGTGATCATTTCATAATATGTAATTGGTTTGTGAAGACCACAGTATCTACTATCCCATTTGCTGTTGGGTTTGTAGGGAGTTCTACCCGTCTATTTTGAATTTATCACATCTGATGCTTATCCAGTGGCTTTGCTAAGAAGTCTGTAGCTACACAGCAGAGATGAATGTGAGAAATTGGGGGTAAAGAGTTTTGAAACAGTCACTGCATGGTAAAACCTTAGGATTCTATACCGTGTTGCATCTCTTCTGTTTGTCACCCAGTGTTCAGAAGCAAACAATTCCTGTGCTCCTGCAAGGCAGAGATGCCCTGGTGAGATCTCAGACTGGTTCAGGTCAGTGTTGAACTGTCACTTTCCTTCCTTCGGGCACATTAACTGGATTTATTTAGGTAGATCTTAGTGGGGTACCACCCCCTCTTTTCTAACTGATCCTTTTTTGAATTTCCTGTCAGTCTTCCATTCTGGATACTTTCTACTTAATAGAAATTGTTCCAGACTGACTACAGGTTAAGAATGGTGGGACAAATGGTCATATAGTTTGCTTAAGGGTTCTAATTGCCATATATGTTTTTAAAGGAAAGTTTTCCTGTTTTCTCCCTTTTAAAAAGGTAAAACTCTTGCCTATGGGATTCCACTTGTACAGTCTTTGCAAGGAATGCAACCCAAAATACAGGTAAGTGCAACAGCACTAATTATATTTGCTTTTGATATTAAGATTAATAAAAACAAAATGCAGCTCTTGTAGTCATTGCTGTCTCTTTTTCTACAAGCAGTTTGTGTTCCCCTTTATTTGTACATGGGACARATGGGATTTTCCAGTTCTGTTGAGATGTGGGTGGTACAAGGCCAATGTTACCCATTCCCCATTGCTCCATGCAGCAGGATAAAATGGAAATGGGCTAAATTATCAGGTTTGGAGAAGGTAGAGAGCAGAAGAGACAATAGTCTGGAAGCTGGGAGAACTGAAAATAAAGGTTACTGCCATGTTTGTAGAGGGAGTGAGTTTCTAACATTTGGCATGGAGTGGTATTGGATAATTGCTCCAAGTTTTGATCATACACCAGAAAATGCTGCTGCAGATCTTCCATCTCTTGTGCATTTTGTGGAAAGAGATCATCCTGATTGAAGGGTTGAAGCATTTCCAACCCATCTTGGATTGTCACTTCCTGCAACTGCTACCTACAGATTGTTGCTGTGCAYCAAACAGAAGAGCATTCCTGTGGATCAGAAATGCAGGAGTGAAACAACGTGTGCAATAAAATGTTGGGTTTGACTGTGAGCAGGTTCCCAGCAGGGAAGAGAAGGCAGTGCAAGATTGATCCGTGAAAGGCTTGATTTTTTAAAAGCTGTGAGGCAGAAATCCCCTAAAGCATTGTATGCAAACTTGTCCTAAAGCCCTGTAGAATGGTGGGTGCTGGCTGACAGCAGGGAGGTGTGGAAGGGCTCAGTTTAGTGCTGCCTTCTCTCAGTGGCCCTGCTCTTGTGTTTGCAGCGCAGTGATGGGCCCTATGCACTCGTGCTCGTCCCAACCAGAGAGGTAAGTGGCTTTTCCTTTCTCAGTCTGAGGGTTTGAGCACTGATTTTCGGGGTGTAGGTGTGGCTCCACCAGGGAAGGTGAACTCTAAAAGTTCCCCAYGTTAGAAAAYGCTGTCRGTSCTTTTGCTCAGATYTTGCCCTYRCAGAGTGTTGTCATTTTTGTTCAGTGCCAGCCAGAGTAAGAAATGAGGAGTTTGTGAGTTTTTCTCCTGCAGTTGGAAATCTCTGTGAAGACTGCAGAGTCTCTCTGGCTCAGTGCATGGCTCATGCCTCACTCACTGGGGAATGAGTAAAACCAATGAATTCAGCTTTGCAAATATGTAGGTTTATATAAATGTTTCATTTTTAAATATCTATTTTCAAATCCATAAGTGAATGCTGAAGTTGAGGTCTCCAAGAGTTGGTTTCTCCATTGAACTTTTCTATTTAATTTATATTACTTACAATTGCAAAGRCAGTGTCAGAAGAGGGTATCAACTTTCTTTTTATATGTGTGTCAGATGATAATAACTTCCATGTGGAGAACTGATTGCAGGTATCTCATTTGGGGTCCAATATTTYATGCAACCTGCACTGCAATAGCTSTGCTCTGTTCCCTGAAAGGAGAAGGCTCTGAAGCTATTTAAATTTTTACAGCAACAACTTACTGCCTCTTTAGGATGCCATGTGAATACTAAGCTTAGAGGAAACTGTGTGTGAGCTCGTTTAAAGGGCTGCCATTGAGAGCACTTAGGAAGATAATTTGTAATTACAATTGGTGTTACTCTGTATTGGAAGTGATGGCCTTCCTTGAGAAAAGAAGTGCAGAGGTGGAAAGATCCAGTGGCACAATCACTCCGTGGGTCAGGTCAGAGATCAGTGAGAGCTGCCAGAAGATAATTGACCTATGTTTTTCCTTTTCATAATGTTTTCTTCCCAAAATTTCTAACATTTTCCCTCTTCCTCGGGAGCAAAATTTTCCATGCCTGCAGCTTTTCTACCCCGGGCATTCAGGGAAGCCAGCAGAAGTCTCTCATGTCTTGAGAGCTGGCTCATAGAGCTGAACCTGTTAGAGAGGTTTTTGAACAGGTCAGAATATAATAAAAGAGACATTGTTCAAGATAAAAAATTAATAAGCAGCTTATAAAGGATAAATTAAGGATGCATTCAGAATTCTGATGATAACTAGATTATCTGACAGATTTTTGAGCCATAGGGATTTGTAATCCAGCTTTTTAGTCCAGAGAGACTTTGTCAGAGCTCATTTTCTTTTGTTGCTTTCCATAGCTTGCACTCCAAAGTTTTGATACAATCCAGAAACTACTAAAGGTAAGAATTCAGTGCTCTGTGTTCTTTTTACTTCTGTCAGGGGCTAAACAACTTCAGTTCCTGTGAATTCCACTGAAGGTTTAAGGAGATCCAGCACCTGGCAAGATGYATGGTCCTTAAAGATAAATGTGTTTAAGTGTGTAATTTCCCTGTGGCATGTTTTAAATTATTACATGAGCAATTAAGTGATTAATTATGGCACCCTAGTTGCACATGTGCTGATAAACAAGCATAGTTGATTTTCACAGCCATTTGTTTTTAGAAATACCTTTCATTGTCTCAGCCTGAGTTATGAATGGAAACTCTCGCAGTGACAAGGACCGTTTTACTGAAACTAATACTGGACAGATGGGTTTCAGATGGGGAGTAGGACTTGGTGAACTGCTTTGCCAGCTGAATGACTGGAGAAATGAGAAGGCTTTTAAAATCATTAAATGATAGTGCTTTCCTTGTAATTGAGGCAGAGTATCTTACCATTGGGTTAGAAGGTGTTTAAATCATTTATTTGTCTGATCCATATTTCCACCCCCTCTTCATTTTTCCTGGGAATAATAGGGCACTTCCTTATTATTTMTAAGTCTTAAAATGAGACAAGTCTTATTTTAGTGCTTGAGCTCTGATCACATCACATGCACGCTGCTGTCAGCCCCATCCTCTCTTTTTTTTTTCCAAGAAACATCATTTTTTGATTAGGCTTTGTCTTGTTATTAAGAAGAATCATTGCTCGTCTTGGTTTTCCTTTCTGTAGCCATTTACCTGGATTGTGCCTGGAGTGCTAATGGGGGGAGAAAAGAGAAAATCAGAAAAAGCCAGGTAGGAAACCAACTTGTTAAATTGTTTTTTATGTCCTTCTTGTCTACAGAGTCTTATCTGTTACTCCTCTTCAGAGTGTTTTTTTACTGGGAGGGAGGATGGTGAGCTTGGATCAAGCTGTGATCCCCTGGATCTTACACAGGCACAGGGGCTGGGTCAGCAGGAAACATTCACTTCCCCCAGTTGGATCCATTTCTAAAATGTTGATGAGCCTTCTGAGAAGATGATATCTTGTGTCAGTATTTTTTTTTTCCTCTCCTGACAAACACCTGTATTTGCTTACCACCAAGCACTGCCTACAGTATTTGTTATGGGGGAAATTGCTTTCTGGAGAAGAGATTTCCTGGTGTTAAAAATCCCTTTCTTTTCCCTTTTCAAGAATTGAATTGTAAGCTGGTAATCCAAAATGGAATTTTCATTTCTCTCTATATAAGCATACACAAAAAGAAGTTTACTCTTGACAGTAAAACAAGTACTCAATTAGAAAAGAAAACCTAGCTAGGATGTGTTAGACTTTTTTTTGTTGTTTAATATTATTAATATATTTCCACCCTGTCCTTAGCACTGAGTGTGCCTCTGAGTATCAAAGTATCAATGATGATCAAGGATAAATTTTGGCAGTCCAAAAAATTCAGTTTTAATCAGTGAGAAAGTGCTGTCCCTAATTTTACTGGGGTGCTTTTTCCTTCTGCAGGTTCCAGTTCCTCACTCTGTACCCTATTYCATGCTAACCTGSATGGGGTTGTTTTTTTTTTTCTTTCTTACATGSGTTTTATTTTTTGTTTTTAAATCTACACAGATTGAGGAAAGGGATAAACATCCTCATTTCCACTCCTGGCCGCCTGGTGGATCACATCAAGTCCACAGAATGCATCCATTTCCGTCGCACTCAGTGGCTGATTATTGATGAAGCAGACAGGTAAACTTCCAAGTGTTTAGATATGGAAAATTATCACAATACCCTCTGCATCATAATTCACTAAATATTATAAAAAAGTGTGAGAGAGAATGCGATCTTAAGCCGTTCATGCTCAGTGGCCTCAGCCAAGCACCAGATGTCTGGGATTAGGACAAAAYACCCGCTTTGAACAGATTGTTGGACAATTATTCATTGCAAAGATGTCATGGAGTATTAAGACTTTCTCCTTCYTACAGCACCTTTAACCATCTCTGCTGTTTCTGCAGGATCCTGGACCTGGGCTTTGAGAAGGATGTGGCTGTGATACTCAAYGCTTTAAATGCTGAGAGAGAGACACGTCAGAATGTGCTGCTCTCAGCCACCCTCACTGAAGGTGAGTTATGGACAGATGGGGGTTCTTTCAGCTGAATAATGCACAGACAACTGCAGAATAGTTGGTTAAGTCTGRCTCTTACAGCCCAGCCTGAAGCCCTTTGCACAAGTGGAACAGCTCTCTGTTCATTTCTTTGGTTTATGATACTTCCTTCATTACTGGAATTTCTGTTGTTGTGTGTACGTACGTGGTCTTCACATTTGTCTCCCAAATTCCATGGCAAAGGCTCCATGAACTTGGAAGTTGTTTTGTTTGCTTTACAAATCCAGAATTAAGGCAAAAAGTTAGAGACAAGAGAGCTGCTGTATGCTTTGTTCTGTATCACACAAGTATTCAGCTGCTAAGTTAGGAACTGAGCCCGGCCTCCTGGCTACTCCAGTCTTGACAGAGTGAAGATCTGTTTTTTTTCCATACCCATATTTAAGAGCAGGACTGCCAAATTCTGTCTGTCCATAAAGACATTTATTTAATGTAAAAGAGCAGAGTCAGCTCAAGTAATGTCTTCCACAGCAGCTGAGCCTGGTGAGCCCTCAAAAAGCTGAGGTTTGTAACAGAGTTCTGTCCCTGTCAGAATGGCTCACTGAGTCCTTGTCCTTCACTCCTGTTCACTGGAATTGTGTTTGTTGTTTTTTTCTGTGAGTGCTTCATCCCAGCCCAGACTGGGCCTCACATGTCTCATTTCCTGTGGTTTAGGAGTAACACGCCTGGCCGATATCAGCTTGAATGACCCCGTCAGCATTTCCATAGCAGATGAGATCCAGAAGGTGCCTGACCCAGCATCACAAACGGGTAGAGAAGCCAACAGTGCATCCAACTGTATGGAGCAGGAAAACTTTGCTGTTCCTGAGACACTCAAGCAGTATGTTGTGATGGTCCCCAGCAAACTGAAACTTGTCACGTTAGCAGCTTTTATCCTGCAGAAATGCAAGGTGAGACTCTGTTTGCATTTATATTACGAAGTAGCCCTTTGCCCTTTCCAACTCCTTTATCTGTTCCTCTGTYGAGGATAGCATGGATTAGATCCAGGGCTTTGAAGTGCATCTTGAACCACAAGAGAGCTGAGGTGCTGTCGTGTCTTTCATGCTGGCAGAGAGATCCCTGTGCAGCATGTACTCATTCTTCTTTTGTGGGATAATTATATCTCCAGAAGTGTAAACCACCTGGATCTGTTAATGATGGGGGAATTGGGAGAGGCCTTTGGTGATGGTCATGTGCAATACTCTTGTTTTTCATGCAGTTTGAGAAACGCCACAAGATGATCATCTTTTTCTCCAGCTGTGAGCAAGTGGAATTCTACCATGAGCTCCTGGTAAAGGTCYTTGCAGGAGGGTCAGAGTCAGAACAACCTGGACATTCATCCCTCTCCTCTATGAGCTTACAGTTCCTACGGCTGCACGGCGACATGGAACAGGAAGTAAGCACTTTCAAAATGTCTGGATCCRTGGTTTTATTCCTTATTCTCCATGATTTATTATGTGGCTATTTTGGGGAGGAGGGCAGAAGAGAGGACAGAGAGTCATTTCACCTCTAGGGGCCTCACTCTTCCATCTGCTAATGAGAATAAGGATATTGTCCCATTTCTGGAAAGTACCTTGGTATCTGGATCTGAAAAACACACCTGAAGAGGCAAATGTGTTATTCCAGCAGGCAGAGCAGCCRTTCTGTATTCCCACTGGGGGCACTAAACCATTTATGTCACTGTGGTTCTCTCTCATGCAGTCAAGACACATTTTAATGCCAAAGGAAAACCTTATCCAAGCCCCAAAACATTACTACCTAATAAGTTGCCCCCATTAGATGAGGCTGGGGAAGTTTGGCTTTGGTTTTGAGGAACAGTGTCTTAACARACTGCTGTTTTCCCTGGGACGGAATAATAGCATTGTAACAATGATTACCCCAAAACAGGTTTAGGTTTTAGCCAGATAGGCCTGAGTGGAGAKATTGGAGCATGGTAAAGAGGGCTGAGAGGCCAGGAGGAGAGTGTCAAATGAACTATCACTGCAGAGTTTCAGTAGCTGAGAGACCTCCCTTGGAAGTTCAGTCCCAGTCCCTGCCCTTGGTCTGTGATGGAGAGAGTTGCCACTCTACTCTGAGTTGCACAGCAGAGATGGTAAATGAATAGAGCTCTTCTGATGAAGCAAGAGGTGAAGAGCCATTGTTTTTCTCACTCATTCCCATCCTGTGGAGACCAGAAACATGTGCTTTGCTGTCCCTGCAGTCTGGCCTTTCCTCAACCTGCCTGCCTGAGCAAGTGAGCAGGCCTGGTCTGGCCCAACTCTACCCTGACCAGCTGTTAAGCCAACAGAACACCACTAAGTAGCTGGCACCAGGGGAAGGGTTTTGCCTTTTTAGTACCCAGTGTGTAATTAGTGCTTGATGTCTTCAAATTAAGAGCATTAATGGAGCTAAATTGTGGATCCCATATGGTACTGCTGAGCACGGCTGCTGTCATTGTCAACAAGATACAGCGTGCTCTCTTCTTTAATTTTTGTCAGCAGAGGGTTCAGTGTGTCAGCAAGGCCCAAGTTTCCCTTCTTTTCTAGAACAGCACCTCTAGCTGGGAGTCAAGGTGTGTAAGGTTTCTTCTCTACCATCTCAACATCACAGGATTCACTTAGYTCCTAGCCAGAACTCTAGGGAAAGGCTTGAAACATGGAAACAAGGATATTTTGGAAGGTTAGCAGAAAAGGAGGTGTAGGTGCAGAAGTGGTATTGGCAAGTGAAGACCAAGTTCTGCTGAGGCCTTTGGTTATTGGTGCTCAGAGACAGCAAATATTGTGATTTAATGTGAGTTGGGGAGTCAGTTTTTGTGGCTTTCATTAGGAAAAAAACTCAACCCAAAGTTGTGTGCTTGGGAKGGTTTGGGGACTGACAAAGCAGGAGGCTTTTGAGGGGCAGTACTGGGTTCCTGCAGTTCCTTTCAATGGCTCAAAGATTCCTGGTGGGGTAATTTGGGGTCTTGGGGCTGTGGATGGCTCTGCCTGGGGGCCTGGTGTTGTGTTAGAAGTGGGGTCTCCAGGAGTTGTGGTGATGCAGAGCAGAGATTAGGACAAGGGTGGGCAGCACCAGCCTTTGACCCTGGTGGCAGGAAGGACCTCAGTCCCGGTGTCATGAGCCTCATTGGTGACCTTTGCCAAGAGAAGGGCATGGACGGTGCCTCCTTTCCACCTGGGGCAGGCATTTCTGGCCATCTCTGCTGCCCTGTTACTTTGCAGATTTGTCCCCCAGCAGTTCCCTGTGCAGCTGAGCATCCCTGCCACTGGGTAATTCCCGAGTCAGTGTGGTGGCTGTGTGCATGCCCCATTGGGCACATGATGAGGCTGATCTCTTGTGATGTGATTATGTCGCTGTGTCAACAAAATGGGCTTATCCTGCCCATYGTGCGACTGGACAGACAGCAGTGAACGTGTCCAGCTTTGCTTGCTTCCACAAAAGCCTCTGCTGCCCATAAAGTGTGCCAGTGCTTCTGCTGRTGCTGCCTAATCCTTTGTGGATCCCCTGTCCATGTAAAACAGTTCCTGCTTCCTGGCACACACAGGCTGTRCTTCTGTGCAAAGCGTGGAGGTGTTGGCTGCTCTGATTTGACCAAACACATCCAGGCTTCCCCAGACACTGCTTTCCTACCTTGGACCACACCTGTGTGCCACAGATTTTTCCACTTGCAGGAAGAGTCTGAGGCCAATTCCTTTGCTTTTGAATCTGTACATGATCTAGTGAACAAGGCACTGTTAAATTGTAACCTTAGCTAATTTGCTTTGTGTTCGATTGTAATGTGCATAAGCAGTCTTTTAATTCTTCCTTTTCAATCTCCTAGGAAAGAACAGAGGTCTTCCAGGAGTTCCTAAAATCCAAGACTGGCATCTTGCTTTGCACTGTGAGTAACTTGGAGTCCCTTTGCAGCCCCACACTAATGGGCCTGTCTGATCCCTAAGGGTAACCAGAGGAATTGGCACTGAGCTCTAATTCCAGCTCKCTGTCTGACCTTGAGGAAAGTCATCTCCTTTTTCTGCATCTCACATGTTCAGTAAGGACTGGGGCCCTCTTTCCAAACTATTAATATGATCTTTTGCTGCAGGTTACCATATACAGAAAAAAATATCTATCTTATATTGGAGACCTCCAAGTATTTTGCATGGTCTTATGTCTGGAAAAATCTGTTCCTTTGAAGCTGGAACCTTGCCCTCTACRTGCAGCCAGTAGAATGCAATCCTGATTTGTAGCGTGCCCCGTAACTGCCAGGAAATTTGGATGGAATGTGGCATTTCCCATCTTAATAACTACCCCAAAGTTAAAAACAACCACCTGCAGAGGTGGAAGGGGAGCCCAACCAGAGAAGGGGTAACTGGAAAAGCACATTCTCTGCTGCTCTCCACACTTTGTGCCCTTCAGGCTCCTTCCAAGGGTGCTGAGGGAGAAATTCTTGTCCTCTGCTGAAGTTTGCTGGCACCCTTGGGTTGTGGTGGCACCTTCGCCTCTCGCTCCTGACCTGCCGGGGCCACAGGCTGCTGCAGTGGTGCAGAAGGCTGCACGATTTGCTCTCTAATAGTGGCAGCTGTTGATCTGAAAACGTGTGAATCTTGGCGATTTCTACCCACCGCAAACCTGTAAATTACAGCGATCGGGAGTAATTAGAGCTGAGAAACCCTCTCCAGCTCTGAAATGACTCCTGTTCTTGCTGCACATTATTCTTAAAGGAAACCAGTTGCAATTTTTTTTAGAGTGGGGGCTGAATTTTCTTTTATTTTTCTGCCCAGAGTTCAAAGTAGGAGTGCCTTGTGTGCAGGAGTGTTTGATTTAGCATTGCCAAATTATATATTATATCACCTGTAAAATTCTACTTTTTGCATTCTGGTCTTGCATTGTRTGTACAACCTTTCAGTGATTTGATGAAGGTCAAAATGCATCTTTGCAGTGCAGGAGTGGAACTGATAACTTGGTTTCCTTTTTTATAGAAGTAATACTTGAGTGCTTCCACTGAAGAGGGTAGCAGAGCTTAAATCATTCAGTGGTGTAGATTGTTTTGAAGATAAAAAGTGTTTGGTAAATTCTAAAAAATTAATAGCTGAAATTTGTTGCCCTTCATGCCCATACTGCCTATAACTGAGAAGTGTAAGGTACATGTCCAATGTAATGAGTTTGGAAAGAAGGTAAACGCTAAATTTCAGACAAAGAGAATTGTTGTAATCACTGGGCTCTCAGTTCCAGGGTGAGACCATTTGAAGGGGAAATGCAGCCTGACAGGAAAAATCTGTCAGGAAACGTACAACTGTTGACAAGGTAGGAAGCTAAAAATTTGGATAAAGAAATCCCAGTGGATGGGATTCCCCTCTTGAGACGCTGGAGACGTGGTTTGATTTCCTGTTGTGCCACAGACTGTACAGGTGGACATAGAATTSGGATGACAAGGCAAGTGGCCACACRTAGTGGATAGGGATAGTTGTGGGTTTGCTCCTGATCTGTCCCAAATGGGAGGTAATGGTCATAAATGGGAGATAACGTGGAGTAACCTGGATTGCCATGAAGAGGGTGGTGTAAGGTAACACATTTATTGTAACTCTCCTCCTCTTCAGTGGAAGGCACTTTGAGTTTCCTGCAAGGCAGGGATGCAGATCCTGGCGGTTACAGTGACTCTGGCTCAGCTGGCACTCGGTCAGCACGTTAAGCACAGTGAGTTGCGTGGCTAAGTCCAAAATCTCCCTGTGCTTCGACTCCCCATCTGTAAAATGGGGAAAGTAGCTCAGTTCTATCTTACAGAGATGTTGGGAGGACGAATGCATTGAAAGCAGGAGGTGGCCTGTTACCACAGTAATGGGGACCATATGGACACCTTAATATAGAGATACACTTTGCACCAGTCCCACATTACAGGTGCCTCCCCAACGCAGATGTCCAAAGGGCAGCCAGGCTCTGTGACCACCTCCTGCCTCTAAGGGCATTGCTTTTTCCAACACTCTTCTCCAATATCAGGAAAAAAAATATTCTGCGGAAAGGTGRTTCTGTTCTTTTTGCTGTGAAATCACGTTTTGTGCCCGCAAAATTTTGAAACCTGGCTCACAAAAGAGCAACAGAAATAATGTTGCCRTCCTTCCCTTGTCCCTTATGCCATGTTCTCCACCCATCTTTCCGCTCTAGTAAGCAATGGGACCTGCTGTTCCTTTTATTAATTTGCTCTATGTCATATGTATATTAATATATTCCATAAAATATTTTTGCCAGACAATATAAGCTGGCAGACAAGAAAATAAAGAAGGGCCATGTATCTCAGAGGGTCTCATCCAGATTTATTTCTCTCTCCTTCACTGAAAGTTCTTTGCGGCTTCCTTTGGGATGTGCCTTTTAAACAAGTTCATCTCTTCCAGGGAGGGAGGAAAGATCATTTGGAGATTGTTTGCTGTTTACTCAGTCACGCTAACTCATCTTGCCAGTTTTCTGGCGGCCCCAGCCAAGAGCTTTCGCCTCTGACAGCTTCTGTGCTCTCCCCTTCCTCCTCTGATTACGCAGCCCAATCTGTCACCCTGCCGACGGGGGTCTCTACCCTGCTGATGGCTTTCCACACTCGGCAGTAATGACTTTTGGCAGGCCGGGAAGGCGCGAGAGCTTCTTCCCCAGCTTGGAGAGCCGTTAGGCCCTCTCTGCCTGTTAGCTAAAGCACTTTGTGAGGTTCTTTGGTAAATAAATGAGTCATTTTAATCCAACTGACAGCCTGGCACCTGAGCAAGCTGCCTTCCATCTGTACTTCTAGGCCTCATGTAGGCAGCCAATTGTCAAGCTCAGGGCCTTCAAGACCTCACCATTGAGTGTCTTTCAAAAGCAACTTTAGCAATTTCCTTTGCCCTAATTAGATTGTGTGAGAGGGACTGAGYGAACCAAAACTTTTGTGGCCCTGTTGGTTCTGATCTTCTGCAGTGACAGGACTTGCTTTCCGTGTGGCCTTTTTGCCCTCCATTTCCTGGCACCCTGTACCCCATTCCCTTCCACCCACTGCCTGTACCCCATTCTCTTTCACCCATCCCCCAAACCCCATTCCCTTCCACCCAAATCCCATTCCCTGGCACCCATCCTCTGTACCCCATTTTCTTGCACTCACCCCTGTACCCCACAAGCACAGGCTGGTAACATGAATTGTTCAAAGCAGAAATTTCAGCCCTTCTGGCATCCCTCAATGAATTGTTCCTTGATCCTGTACCCTTCTGTGCCTTGTAGYTGGGATCAGGGCAGGAGCATGATTAAAGCTTCAGGTTATTGTGTTTGCTTGGCATCTGGGCTTTGTTTAAAATAGTATTGATGTAGATTTTTTTTTTTTGCTCCCATGAGATGGTCACTGAAGAATTTGCCCTTCCATTGCCCATGGAAAGGAGGTGGCAGTGACCTGCCGAGGTGTTATATCCTTAATTTCCCTGTAATTAAGGAATGGTGGTGTGAGGTCATGCATGGAAAGGGAATGCCATCTGAGGCAGTGGAAAAGAAGGGAGAGTGGTACATTGAAAATCTCTTGGGCTTCTTGAAAGAGAACTGGCAGCAGGTTAGTGCTTCTGTGAGTGGAATAAATGTGTGCTAGTAAAACTARATAGTTGTTGTTTGAGCTGTTTTTCCTGGAAAGGTGACCCACAAGTATTTTTCTAAAATTCTGAGAAGTGGAAGCTGATGGGCTCTGCCAGCAGAGGAGCAAATCAGCTCAAACTTTTTACCCTAGTCCTACCTTGCTGCTCTCTACCAGGGTCTTTGAGGAAAAAGAGCTACAGGAGACACGGGTGGACTGATACTGAGGAATCTTTGAGAGTTTGCAAAACACTCCAATTACCAGTGAATCCCAAGAGASTTGTGAAAGAAAGCCAAGGGAAACCCCAGGAGAGATGCTGCTGCCGTGTGTCAGTAACAACTGAGTGGAGCTGGTGGCATTGTGAAAGCGATTGTGAATGCAAGGCTGGWGATGGGAGAAAGCCTTCTCCTAAAATGTTCTGTCTGGCTATTTRTGAGCCTTTTGGTGAACCTTTTCAGCTTGGGCAAATGCACATGAAAATGCTGTCTGTGGCAGTGATTTTCCAAGCTGAGATGTTGAGAAAATGTGTCTTGGAAGAGTAGGGAAGGAATCTGGGTGGATGAGAGGGATGGCTCCTGCCCATGCTAAGCTGTTAAAGGTGTTCCTGACAACAGGGAAGGCTTGGCCATTGGTTTATTTTGGTGAAACTGCCCTGTCCCAAGGTGAGAGCCCTCTCCTCAGACAGCCTTTCCTCATCTCCTGGGTGTGAAGAAGAGCATAGAGTAAAGGAAAAGACCAAAGCCTTGTCAGCATGGGAGAACAGAGCCAGCCAGCTCGGAATCAGACGTCAGCGCTCCTGTCTGATCGTGCTGCAGAGTTTATAGTCTTGTTATCCCAGTAACTGCTGTACACGCTTCCCGACTTGCCTTGATTTATTTTCTCCAACCTCCTTTAAATGGCTTTTTGTACATCTGTTCATTCTGACTCTGGGAACAAGTCACTCCTTAATGAGCGTGTTGGAGCGCGAGCGTGCATTATTTCGGAGTGGGCGCTGTGGAAAGTGTCTCCTCTTTTACTGCAGTTGGAGCCACAAAACAGCCTGGTTAGTGCTTATGGGAAGGYCTTTGCTGCCAAAACATCAGCTTCCCATTCTTTTAACGTGTGTGGGAGTTGCATGAAAACACTTCAGTGGGTGGCTGACACATTTTTAGTACATTAAGCTCCTGCTTACGTCCTTAATATATTCTATTTTGCAACTAGCTAAAAGATACATGTGTTGCAAAACATTTCCTAACAGAGTTAAATCTGCACACCTGCTCTGCTATTGCGCCTGGTGAATGTAAAATCCAAGGAGTATGTGAGGACATTACTAATGAACAGAAAATCAAGAAGGGAGATTGAGATGTGTTTGCACTCCCTGTTTTGGACAGTWTTTAAACTCTATTTTCTCTCTGAAGGGGTATGTTTTTGGAGCTATTCTGACTGTAGATTACTAAAGGGTGTCATTCAAGTCCTTCTCCAAGCTGATGGGTTTTCTCACCTGCTGGCACATCAAATAACACCTTGACAGCAGCTTCAGACTCTTGTTTTGCTGCTGCATTTTGTTTCTCCAAATCAAAGCCAGACTGGTGCAAATYTAAGGCATAGCTGAAGTCCCCTCTCCTCGAGCTGTGCTCCAGCTTCCTGCAGATTCTGCTAAATTGTTTACTGGTCTTTTATTTTAGGGCCAAGTGACCTGCAAGTCATCTGCTCCTCAACTTCAGACCATCACCTAGAAACAATTAATTATTTGTAGCTGGAGATCAGTGTGTCTTTGGACATTCCACTCAAAGCCAGGAATTCTTGACCATTGGCCTTAATTTTTGTTTTCCCTTATCAACATTAACAGCCTGGTTTTAGTGCTTAGATTTGCTGTGGAGATAGGTGTGCTCAGAACTAGTGCTGGCTTTCAGATATTTAATTCTGCCTCTCCATGTTTGGGCAGTAGATGCCTATGAGCAGATCTCTTTCCAGCAGTGAAACCAACTGAAGAGCCAAAACTATCGCTGCCATTTACTCAATGGATTCTCTCAGATACAAGGCAAAGGGGCTGTAGCAAAATACTGTAATTCAACACCACCATCCTGAAATAGGTGCTTGTATCCTCCAGGCTTTGGGCCGTAGAAGTGGATAATTTTTTATTGTATGAGTCTTAGTCTGCTAACAATCCTTACATTTGTACCCTCAGTGTTATCTCTGACCTTTAGTCCATCTCTCCCCAAACTAGACACATAAAATTCCTACTTGCACAGCCACTTGCTTTCAGCTGCCATCCCAGAATATTCCTCACTCTGCTGATATCTCCAAAGCATTTTTACTAAAGTGATTTCCTATTCATTTTAAAGGATGTTGCAGCACGGGGACTGGACCTGCCTCAAGTTACGTGGATCGTRCAGGTGGGTTTGCTCTGTGTCTGTGTGTTAAGTGCAGCCTGGCTCAGATGAAATCCCTTCTCAGTCCTCCTGCAGTTGGTCCTGGTGCTGATGCCTACAGGTGTGGGAGAYCTACAAGTTCCTGACTGCAGGACTGGGATTCTGGGTTTTGCTGGGATACAGCATTGCTACCTTTTGATCTGTTTTTAATCATTTCAACATTACCACTGGCTGGCATGAAACACCCTCCATTTCCCCACCCAAGAAWCCMAATCTTGTGAAATCCTGSCCAYCTCCTCCAGTTTTTTTCTGTTTTYCTGAGCTTGCTGGGGAGGCAGTTCYATGAGGAGTTTAAGTGCTTTCCTGATGTTGRACACTGAGTAGCCCAGTAGTGTCAGTGCAGTAACCTGAGTGTTTCCAGTGAGGCTTGGCTGGGTTGGGGCTGGGTAGCTGGAGGCATCCASCTTCCAGTAGAACTGCATGGCTCAGATTTTCCCTGAAAAAAAAGCCCAGCAAAAACTCACACTGCTGCATTGCTGTTGACAGAAATATAGTCTTAGGGGAAAAAAAATAGAAACTAAGGAAGATGGATTGAACCTTAAAAATAGCAGCCTGTCGTTTCAAAGAGGAGGCTGAGAGCATGAGGCAGATTTCATTTCTATAAAAGATTTATAATTAAAAAAAGGTTAGTTGAATTGAGGAAAAACTGATCCAGAGATTCACATGTATCARGCGACACCTGGGTGGAAGGAACAGGGCACAGAGCCTCAACAAAGCTTTTTAATTTCTACCTCATCCCTTCAGGTAACAAATTTGATTTGATTTTTGTGTTTTTTTAAAAAAAGGAATGATTTTGTAGCAGCCAGCTAGTCAGAGTAGGCTGTGGAAGTGAAGTCTTTAATTCCCAGATCTGTATATTAATATAATTTAACCAAAGATATAGTTGCCAGTGTTAGAACGCAGTGCAAATTACCTAAAGCCCTGGGAGACTTCTGTGTGTCCAGAAGGCGAAATCTCAGCTGTCCTGAGAGCTGTGTCCAAGAGCAAGGACCTGCAGGGAGCAATTAGATTGCTCACAGCATCTTACTCACACCTCTAGCCAGTAGAAACTTTGCCAGAGGGCACAGGTATAAACACTAGAGTGGGCTTTGGTTGTTGGGTTTTTTCCAGTTAAACTGCTGAGGGCTCATTTCTGAGCACTATCTCTGTGTATGTTCATTTTTTCCAGGAAAGAGAGGAGGGGGGGAAGAATAGGRGGAGGTTAAAGGGAGGGAAATGTGTCACCCTTTATCAGATCTTGCAAATGGCCGGGCAGTTTTGATTCCCAGTGAAGTAAATGAGAGGTATTGCTGTATTTGGGGGGTCTTTAAGGAGCATTTTTATGGTGCAGGGGAAGACAGTTGCTCTGTGTATCACAGACTGCTGAAAGCGCTCCTCCTCTCCCTTAGATTTATTCTACCCTGTAACCAGCTATGATTTGCTTTAATCCAAACAAAGCAATTTAGCCCAACTCCAAACTGGCATCAGTTGTTTTTTATTTGGTGTCTTTTCTCCCAAATGCAGAGCAGGCAGCTCCCCACTCCATACGGGCAGTCTTGGGCAATCTTTGGTGTGAGATGTGATTAGATTCGATTTTTTCTTTAGGGGAAGCAAACAACTTTCTGACGTGCCTGTATAAAAATCARATGTAAAAGGCAAAGCCAGACACCGAGATGGGGGAAACTGTCCTATTATGTGAAAGTTGGCCGACGTGTCACGTTGACATGTCAAAAATCTGCTGTGGCTGAGGGGGCTGAGCGATGCTGRCGGGGCTGAGGCGCGTTACAAACTCGGGAAGGGCGGCGTGCAGGGTGTGCCTTTCATTGCAGGTGAGCATTCCGGGTGTCTGCTTTATAATTAACACRCTGTTAATTCCTCCTTCCCGAAGTACAACGCTCCTGCTTCACCTGCGGAATACGTGCACCGGATCGGGAGGACGGCGCGCATTGGCTGCCACGGGAACAGCCTGCTCGTCCTGGCGCCTTCGGAGGCGGAATATGTCAGCTTGCTGGCTTCTCACAAGATTAAGTGAGTCAGAAACGCGAACAAAAGTTTCAGCTCATCCTTGCTAATTAACCTTCCGTGGCACTTGCAGCGGGACTGTGGCTCGTGCAGGTTTTAATAAGAATTTATTAATTCTCGTGATCCAGGCCTGGCCCCAGACTAGCAAGAGGAGAAGAGGGAAGTGTGTGAAAATGATCAGCCTGACAGGTTGTGCATGAGTGAGTGTGTGCRGTGAGGGGCAGGGAGGAGGCGATAGTCGGAGATCCTTTGCACTCCATTGTTTTCTCTCTGGCCCTGGGTTCAAATCGTGACGATGTGGAGATCACAAGTCAAACGAGCCTGTCAGATGCTGCCTGGCCATCTGCCTGCATGGCACCATATTGTCAGAGACTGTGCTGGCCCTTCGGGAGAGATCTGGGGGAGAAATTGCTGGGGACCTGCGGGTCGTATCTGGCAGACAATTGACCAAGATGTGTTGTTTAAGTGGCTTGTGACAGGAATAGGAGAGGCTTTTGCAAGTGGGGAGAGCCCACAGTGGTCCTGGAAGGCAAAAAGGGAGGGTGGACTCTGCAGACCAGAGTGGAGTSAGCTTCCAGGCCTGGGAAGGCTCCTCTTACCTGGCTCCAGCCTGAGCTTGGGAGCAGCAGCAAGGAGAGCAAGCCAGGCTCAGGAAGGACCAGCCCAGCGTGCAGTCAGGCTGACACACGATGAGATTTTAGTCCAGCTCTGCTTTCACACTGGTCCTTTTGTAGAAAAACCCCACAACTGGCTGCTCAGCATCACTAGGCAGCATCTCCAGCCTCCTCAGCAGCCAGCTGGGTGTTTGTGCCTCCCCTTGCTCCCTGCTCTGCTGTCTCTGGGCGTTTGAGAACATCAGCAGAGTCCCTTCAGTGTTGTAGCAGTGTTGATGGAGCCCTGTAAACTCATGCACAAATTAGTTCCCTTTTATTTCCTGTGTTTCTGTCGGGTGGAGCTGCTTGCAATCGAATTTGGTTTTGCATCCTTGAAACAAACAAATGTTGGCAGTAAATACAGGCTTATTCTAGGCTGTGAGCCATTTAGTGGTCTAACAAAGAGCCATCCATCATCCCAGGTAACTATCTATTAAGCAGACACCAGCAAGACATGGAAGGCTAAGCTGACAGGGTTTTTTTTCATGTAACAAACAGCACTGACATTTAAAGGTGAAATCCCACATAATTGTGAATTTTTAACTCCGAGTAGAAAGTTCTATTTTTCTATTTTATAATATTTTGGGAGTGTTAGAGGAAGGAGAGGGAAATTTTATTCTTTTTYATTTTAAGTGTTAATGCTTTTATTCAATTTTGTTGGTTTTTAACAAGTTTAAGGAAGTGTCACTCAGGCAGGTAATTACATCTGCTAAGGAGACCTGTTGTTGAGCTGGCCATGATCTTCAGGAATCTTGAAGACTCTGAATAAGCAGGGGGAGGTTTTTGTGAATTTATTTTTCCTTCACTTTCCAGAGCCAGACAACTCTGGGGCTTGCCTTTTCTTATTTGTTTATTTGCTTTGTGTTCTTCACAAAACGTGCTCCCCTGCAGATAAAGGACTAGCCAAAAAGGAGAGTAATTTGCCTTCCTTGACCCCCATCTTCAGAGGGAAGGGAATGAATCTGATGGGCACGGGGGGCACTCGGCCTCTGCCCACACGGATGTGGAGAAGGAGCATGAGGATAGAGCAGGGAGCTGATGAATTACTGAGAAGATGCAGCAAGGCAGCTTGAAGCTCAAGGCAGCAAGTGCCATCAGCACAAATTGCCGTTACCCTTCATAAACAGAGCATTATGGTGATAATCCTGACAATTTAATTCAGTGCGAGGGCGAAAGACAGCGTGTGTTGGACTGTCACCGAGCCTCTTAAGCACTGCTCATTTCTGTTCCTTTACCCTAAGTCTTTGTAGCTTTTGACTTGGTCTGCACAAGTTACTGGAGTTGGCTTTTTTTTTAATTCTTAGCTTAATTTTTCAATCTCTCCGGTTTTTGTCGAGAATGAATGTGTGTTGTGAATTTTTTTTTAAATTGTTGGGTGGGTTTTTTTTTTCCTTTTTTAAATGAAATTCCCGCTGGGTTTATTGAAATGTAAATACTTCATAAAATATGTATTTTGAAGAAGACAAAGCATGAAATGTGTCCCCGCAGCCTTCAGCTGGTGTAAATGAGCARTGCTCTGCTGGTTTACAGGAGATGAGGATCTGACCCAGAGTTTTTTCCTAAACCCCTCCACCCACCCCAGCATGCATGGGAGTAAGTCCAGGAATGTTGAGAGTCGGAAGTAATGAGAGCAGACRTGGCTTTGTTCCTGGATGAAAATCCACTTCGGAATTAGAGATGACTGCCTTTGAAATTGGAAATCGCTCGCAATTAATTTTCACCGGTACCTGAAGCCTCTCCTTGGCTTCCAGTGTGGAAAAGCAGCATTAGCCTTTGCCAAAACGATCTCACTTTGGCTCTGCTGAGATCAGTAATTCCCGTTGGGGCTCAGAAAAGCTGCCTCTCTCTGCAACTTTCTGTTTGGGCTTTGTGTGGCTGGAAGTTGTGGCTGCTCTGCCCAGCTGTAACTGTGGATGTGCAGGCACGTGCACACTCATGTTTTCTCTACATTCCCTCTTTGCTTGTGGTTTTTTTTAAAAAAGGTTAGGCTCCAAAATGTTCTGTCTCCGCTCCAAGCACAACTAACAGATTTCCCTTCAAAGGGAGGAGGCAACGAGCAGAAGAAATGCGAGGTTCACTTTTTTTTTCCCCTTTATGTCTCTTCCAGTCCCTTCAACTGCAATCTCGCAGCGCCTGCCTCGACAGCTATCAGATAATTTCTTTATCTGCTAACGGCTGCCTAACTAATTTATAAAGGAAGAGGCATCACCGTGAAGGCACGAGTCGTTCCCCTCCCTGCTCTGGGGTTGAGTTTTCCCCCCTCCCGGCTCCCTGGCGCTGCTCCCTGCTGGGATCCCAGTTCAGGGATCTGTTGCTGGCGACACGCCAGGAGAGGGGAGGACCCGAGAGGGGGTGACAACTCTGACAAATCAATGTCAAAGGTTTGACATTTTCATTCACGGCGGTGTCAAAKCAACCTTTGCAGGGGGA
This sequence comes from Malurus melanocephalus, assembly GCF_030028575.1. Lineage (NCBI taxonomy): Eukaryota > Metazoa > Chordata > Aves > Passeriformes > Maluridae > Malurus > Malurus melanocephalus. Next base: position 1,302,502 of record NW_026623381.1, read on the forward strand.
AGGGGGAGGTCTGCTTTCCTCTTGCTTAAGTGGTTGCCATTTATGTTTTAATTTGCTGTTWTACTTTTCAAAATCAAACAGAGAAACCTTCGGTTGTCGTTTTATGCTCCATTTCCCTTTCTCCCCCATCGCTCCCCCGCCTTTCTCTGCATCCTCAGTGAGGGAATCTGTTTGAGGGGTGGCCCAGCTGCACATGGTGGGGCTGCTCTCCCTTGTAGAGCACTTTATGGCCACTCTGGCCCATCCCTTCCAGGCTGGATGGCTGCTCCTCTGGACCATCTCTTTTCCTTTCCTCATGCTGTGGTGCTGAGCTAGCTGAGGTTGAAAAGGCACATTGCAAAAGTGAAGGTATTTGTTGCTTTAACTGGGGAGCAGGGGAGGATCACTATGTCCTGTCACAGTATGGCAAACATTCATCCATTCCTGCTAGCCAGGTGTTGGAGAGCTTTGAGAGAAAAAAAAAAAAGGTGATGTCCTTCTTGTAATAATTCCTTTATGTACTTTACAAATTTAAAAGTATCAGCAATGCTTCCTTCAGAAACCACAGGCCTCTTTCTCATCATCTGAGATGCAGGAATCTTAGAACTGTTGGGCCCCARAGATTTCTCTCTTCCTTAGATTGGTTTAATCCCAAGTGAACTCCTTGGCTTTTTTTTTTTTTTAGATGACCTTTGCCCATTTTGAAAGTTTGGGCCCACAAAATCAGCTTTTTCTAATCTGAGCAATTCCCTTGGAAATGGGACCCAGTTTGGATGCAGCTGTAATATTAATGGCCTGGAGCTGCACAGCTGTTCCTGTGCTGTCACCTGGGGTGTGTGTGCCCCTTAAGACAGTGTTAAAGAGGACAAAGAATTTCTGGTCTCCTGTAAATGCACCTTTAAGCAGGACTGCTCCCTTGGAAATGAAGCAGGTTTGTAAGCATTTCCATATCTGGGCCATAGCAGGGCCCAGCAGTGTCTTGTGAGCAGGACTGGAGAATAAATCATCTGGTTGAGCCTACAGGAGGAATGTGAGTCGACAGAATGAAAATAAATGCCCAGTGTGAAGCCTGGCTAGGACAGCTGACTGTGGCTCCTGTATTTAAAAAAAATGCTGCAGGGTCCCTGATGGGCTGGGCTTTGGCTTTGCACTTCAGCTGAGAGGGAAGGTGAGTTCTCAGAGCAGGGAAGGAAATCAAACTGTGTATGTGGTGTCAGAGGTGGTTTTTGAGGCTATAAATGAGTTGAAGGGGGAATTTGTCCATCGAGAAGATTCTCTGAGCTTTGACCCAAGCAAGCTTGCAGGGAGTTGGAATCATGTATGGTCCTGAGAGAGAGAAAGAGTGATGATGTGACCAGAGGGATGGAAACTGCAGGAGAATTGGCTTGATAGGATAAGTTCCTTGGGATTTTGTKGTTACCCTCTGAGCCTGAGTCGCTGTGAGAGGAAGGAGCTGTGTCTTTGCACAGCTTTAGCTTTATCTCTTCGGTTTTGTGAGTGTGGTCACTGACATGGTGGAAACAAATGTGTGTAAACATGAAAGCTTCATCCTTTCAGTGAGGTTTGAGTGCTGTCTCTCATTCCAGAGACTCTGGAAGCTAAATTGGAGGAGCCAAGATGTAGCAGAAGTAGCAAACAAAGTGGAGCAYGTGTTTCCAGCCTGTGTGTGCCTCAATCACACTCTCACAGCTGCACAACCAGCTTTGTGCTCCCTGACCATGGCAGGGTGTACAATGAAATGTTGGGCAGCTCCTGGGGTCAAGGTGGAGGTTGCAGATCTTATTCTTCATAGTTACAAAGCAAATTTACAAGAAGTATTCATGTTGTGAGCTGCTTCAACTCTCCTGAGTTTCTTTTAGTGGGATGAACCCAGGTGGTTCTGAATTGTCTTGGTGCTTCTCAGTGTGAAGAAAGAAAAAGTATGAAAATAATGGAAGTGTAATCCAATTTATTTCTTTAATCTGTTCCTCCTGGTTGAGAGCCAAGGAGACTTTAAGTGAATGGAAAGTCCACCCCCAGTTATTTTGATGCTCTCCTAGAACTGGTGTGTGTGTTGGTGACTTAATACAGTGACAGAATTGTGGGTGAAACTCTGTCTCTGTGCCACTGAGAGCACGGGTTTGGATTTTACAGCAGTTCCACTTTCAGGGTTGCTGAGGGAGTGTCTGGGCTAACACCTCGTGTATTTCAGGAATAAATTCTTAAGATGAACWGTGAATCTCAGTCATTTTGCTCTCCATTGCCAGTCTATGGCTCATTCCATGCTGTGTTTCAAAGTAGGAGAAATGGTAATTTTTTGTCTTTGATACTTCAGTGTTTCAGAGCTRAAGATGGAGAAGGTGTTGGCCAGCCTGATGAAAGATGATCGCTTCAAGGTGCACAGACCAGGGAGCAAGGTGAGTTATTCTGCTGGTTTGGAATTGCTCCAGTTTTCATTTGCCTCTCAAATATCACAAGTATTCCTGCCTTAGCATCTGTCTTTGCATCCATTGTGTCAGGTGGTAAATAATTATAGAATATATTTAATTATATCACAATTTTGCAGTCTTTTGTTGTTCCCAAAAAGCAGTTGCTTGCCAAGTCTTTAGCAAATACCTTTGTAACAAGCGAGGAAAATTCCTGTATGCAAAATCTTCGGGTTTGTTCTGCACATTGTTTCTGTTTTTCCTGTGTTTCCTGCACTAAAGTACTGTTGGACACAACAAATGGCTGTAAACTTCTCTGAAGAAACGAGGAAAATGCATTTGGTGATGTCTTACATAGAGTTTTTCATCATCTGTGTTTACTTGGAGCCTAAACCAAAGCTCCCTGGGTCGACAGGCACCTTTTTATTGACTTGGGCGAGCTTTGGGTCTGCCTTCAAGTCTCTAATTCACGGAATTCACTCATTTGCAATCTGTGTCTCGGGCGTTGCTGCACTCTGGCAAATTAAATCCTGCAAAGAARCTGCAGTTTGAATGGGAGTCAAGAATGTGTCAAGCATGATGCAGCACACACTGGTTTTTCCCTCTTGTTGCTGTTTTGCTGCTCGTGCTTTTGTCACCCCGTGGCTGAGGCTCCTTGCTGCYGGTGCTGGCTGTTGGGAGCCGTGGTGTTCCTGCTGAACACGCTCCTGAAAGATGTTCAGTGCTCCTGCACCTCTCAGAAAACCAGAGCTGAGCTCAGCTCAGGTGCTGAGGTTTAAATCTCATCCCCATCACTGTTTTTGGCTGAAATCAGCCTGTAATGGCTGTGTTTTAARTGGATCATGCCTGGGGTGTGACCTCTTAACAAAGTTGAATTGTGCTTTGCTAGTGCAGAAATTATTTTAAATAGTTCTGTGTATAAATGCTTTCCTTTTCTCCCAGATATAGGGCGGGTAAATTCAGATTTTTGAAGACTTTTTCAATAATTACATTTATGTAGAAATTGTACTTTAAATCTGTTGCTGGCATGGATCAGAATATTCTCTGTTCCAGACTGGGGGATAAATGTTATTTCATAGCAAGTGGGCAAAAAAGAGAACATAGTTTCTTCTAGAAAACAATGATTTAAGTTTTGAAAAGTCACAGGAGAAAATGCCTTTTTAGCAACAAAAAGCTAACCAAGCCTGTTTGCTACCAGAACTGATTAAATTGGTATTTCTACCATACTTTCAAATTGTCAAATGCTCTACAAATTTAAGCACAGAATTTTTTCAATACTCTTGTTTTGTCTTTCTCCCTTTACTGGCACAAAGCTTTAAGTCCAGCCCCTCTTTGAAAGGAGCTGTTGCCCTGGTTTGGCTCAGCAGTGCTGCTGGCCAGGCCCTGCCATGTTCCAAGAGGARCTTGCACAGAAGGACTTGGTTCCTTTTGCTTTCAAAGGTGGGATTAAATTCCTCTTTTCCCTCTGACATCAAAGCAAGTGGGATTTTGCTGTTGACTTCACTGAAGCTGAGGTACTTCCACTGTGGCTGTGGGATGGTTTTAATCTCCTGCAGGAACTTAGAAATACAGAATAAAYAGTTTTTGTGGGATTCAAACTGAAAGGATTGGGACTTAAGAATAAGGATAAAGTTTCTCCTCATGGGAAAAATGGGGGTTTTTTTCACCCCCATTTAATGGGGATGAAATTACAGCATTTCTGTCAATATGAAACAGACTCCTTCCTTCAGGAATTACTTGAGAAATGTATTAAATGCAATTAAGGGTTCATTCTGTTTGTTAGCTCCATGTTTTATATTGCCATGGAGGCTCTGAGTGGTCAGCTCAGGAGCTGCAGGATCATTTCCCAAGCTTTCAGGAGGGTTCATCTCTATTAAACTCCTTAAATTTGCCACGTGGACAGTACAGCAAGCTGGGAACACAGTGGGACATTTCATGGGACAGAGAGGATTTGGGGAGGTGTCAGGAGGAGCCTGATCCCGTTGGGATTCTGGCATTGGAGGGAGGTTCAGCTCTGCTGCTCTGCTCTCCGTGCTCTGAGCCATGTGTATCTCACACAGGAACCTCATTATGATGCTCTTCAGTTCTCATTGCCTCAACTCAAGTCCATTATAAGTACCACGTTGGAACATGTATTTTTTGGGCTTCTGTGTGCAGCCAGGGAGCGAGCTGAAGTGCCTGTAAAATGTATATTTTATATTTAGGTATATGAAATATATATGTGGCTATGTCTGGGCGTGTGAATGTTCACCTGCCTACAAAGAGAATAAATTTGATCTTTCAACTTTTATGGAGGGGGGCAAGGGGGACTTGGTGAGTTCTAGAGAAGGTGTGTGGAGGTTAGTAAAAAGTTGTTATTAAAACAAAATCCTTCATTTTGTTTTGAAGTATAATGGAAGCAGGAGATGTTACAGCCAGGCTTTTTGGTGGGTTTTCCCCATCTTTTTCTTTTTTTTTCTCTGGTTTCTTTCCTGTTTTAAGAACGAAACTTTTCTACCTCAGTCTAGTCTTACTGTATTTCAATATTTTTTTCTTTTCATTATCGTATTCTCTTAATGAAATCAGAAGTTTTCAGTACTTATCCCARCCCCTCAAACCTAAAACCTGCCATTTTTATCACTGGAAGTTTCCTTCTTCTGACAGAAATACATGTGTCTTTTCCTGGTGGAGTTGGCATTTTTGGGAGTTCCCCTGATGTCTCAAACTGTTTAAACAACGTTGCATCCCGACTTTTTTTTCCCATGCATTTCTTCTTTTAGTTTATAAATATTGTCCACAATATTTATAAATATTGGGATCTGCCAGGACAGGCTTTTCAGGAATCACAAGGTAGAAAAAGTTCTCCTGTCCCACTGTTCTCCATGAGGACAGTGGTGCTATTTATTTAACAGATGGAGCAAATTCAGGTGGGGAGCAGATCAAGGAAACCTCTGGGGTAGACTTTTATCTTTGGGGCCTTGGAAAAATGTGTAAGGTCTCAAATTAATTGTCCTGCTCAACCAAACCAGGATTAAAGCTTGTTTGTGTGAGTAAAGCATGTGGAATGGTTTCCATGCCCTTCCAGTAGCATTGGTTTATTTGATCTGTCCACACACTCCATCATGGGTGGGTTTAGTTTTCACAGTTTGCCTCTGAGTCAGTTTTAAATTTAGATTTTATTGGGGTGGGGTTGGGTTTTTTTTTGGTTTTTTTTTTTTATTGTTTTTTAGATGAATCTCTCTAGAAGACAGGAATCAAACACAGGTTTATTTCATGCCCATTAGGGTGCAGTTTTAAAATGAGATCTGTCTCAAGGGTCTGAAGGGGATAAAAGACAAGGTRGAGATGGGAGGAGGGGAGAAGCTGTTTTCTGAGGACATTATGTTTCCTGCCATTTGCTTTTTTTTTTTTATTTATATCTCTTGGACTGACCTCACACTTTGGAAATTATGCACCTAGTTTTTTTATCCCTCATTTTTGTCTTACTTTTTTTTTTTTTTTTTTTTTTCCCCCAGCACCAGCAAGAAGAGATGCCTCATTTTGAAACCTAAAGGGGGGAATAAGAAAAGTCCTTTGTAATATATTGCCATATTATCACTAAATCCCCTGACAGTTGTGACACAGAAGCAAGTCACCTGTCACTTAAGCTTGAGGTCTCTTTAATTTTCTCCTGGAATTCGCACCAGGCTGTCTTTAATTTGAGGCCTTTATTGGAATTCTGAAACCTTTCTGCCTCCCCGGTGCTCAGATCTATTCTGAGTGCTGTTACAGAATGTATACAATAACCAACACAGGGATTCAGAGGGGGCTGAAGCACTGTTTATTTAACACTCTGGAGGGATTTTCGTGCTTATTCGGTCCTGGCTACCCGGCTTTCAATATCGCTTTGACAACCGTTATGCCCTTCTCATTAATTTTAAACAGTTAAAACACAGGAAAAAGAGAAAAAGTTTTCATTATTAAAGTGCTTTACTTTTTAATAACAGAGGATTCTGTCCGCCAGGGGAAAGGGCAAACCTCACTAATTTCACATTCATATTAAAAAGCGCTGGGAAGGTGACACTTGGTGCTGCCAGGAGGCTTAACAAAAGAAAAGTGCTGGGGGCCGGGAGGAGCAGGCGGGGCCAGAAAGTTTTGTGTTTCACGGCAGTGGAAACTTGGTGGTGATGGCAAGGAGTGGCCACTTCAGGGAGGCAGCTCCACTTGGGGTCATGAAACCTCTGCAGAAGCTCCTGGGCTGGGGATGGTCCCAACTGATGGACAGGGACAGTGAAATCAAACTGAAAGGAGTGAATAGGGAAGGGCAGCAGAGCTGGGGAAKGGTCCAGAGAGTGAATCATGTGAGGATTCTGAGGGTGACTGAGCCTGGAGAAAAGGAGATTCAGGGAGGAGAACTCCCAGACAGAAGAGGGCAGCCAGGTGAGGGTTGGGATCTGCTCCCAGGGAACAAGGACCGGAGGAGAGGACACAGCCTCAAGCTGTGCCAGGGGAGGCTCAGGTTGGAAGAATTTCTTCACTGCAGGAGTGGTCAGGAACTGGAATGGGCTGCCCAGGGAGGTGGTGGAGTCATCATCCCTGGAGGTGCTCAGGAGAAACTGGACGTGGTTTGGCCGGCAAAGTGATGATGAGTCAAAGACTGAGCTCAATCATCCTGGAGGCCTTTTCCAACCTAAATGATGCAGTGGTGTGAGATGGGTTGTGAACCTTTCTGGAGTGGATTGGGAGACAGCAACAGCACAGACCAGAAATCCTATGTTAGAATAGCCAGGTTGTCTTTGGAGATGCAGGTGGACAGTGAGTCCAGGCAGTGAGCAAGCAGGAGCTCCAGCCCCAGGTGGGTTTGCTTTGGTGAGGAGTAACCCAGTGGCTGGAAGCTGTGGGATCTGAGCTCCAGAGAGGGCATTTGGACCATGTGTCTCTGGGCACATTTGCTGTTGGGTCCAGAGTGGCACATCTGGAACATCCTGTGTCAGGTGTCAGCAGCTCCCCTGATCCCTGGGGTTTGTGGTGTCACTGGGATGTGGCTCCTCTGGACTGGYAGCAGTGCAGAGGAGAGAGGGGTTTGCAGCATTAGCATGCAGAGCTGCCAGAGCAGAACAACAGGATGCTGCCTTGGCACAGCCTGCTCCAGAATCCCAGCAGCTGGGTGTTTGTATTCCAGCAGCCCTGACCAGTAGCAGGTTGCTGCCCTGGATCTGGCACTCTCACACTTGGATGCTGGTTCCTGTCTGAGAGCACTGGAGAGCTGAGGCCCTTTTCTGGGAGAGGTGCACATCCATGGATGCTTGGCTTTGCACTTTGCTGTCAACTTCCCATCAAAAATCCACTTTCTGGTCCTCATTTCCTTTCTCTGCCCAGATCCCTCAGAGAGGAGAGAGCCTCTCTTCTCCTCCCAGTAACAGCTTGCTCCCAGGAATGTTTGTTTCCATTTCCTGAGCTGCATCCTACAGTCTGATCCCAGGAAAGCTGGAACACGTGCAAAATTGCCCTTTTGGCCTGAGGAAGTTTATTCTGTCGTGCCTTTGGTGCGAGGGGCTTGTCCTGCTCTAGAGGAGCCAAGAGATGGCAGTTCCAGTTAAACAGGACTTGTTGACAATGAGAAAACTTCATGGAGAAATCCATGATGGAATTMATGGGAAGCTCATTTGGCTGCTTTTGTTCACAGATGATGAATTTGGTCTCTTCTCTGGAGCTTGGGGGTGAATGTGGATCCCATGGATCTCCTGCTCTGGGTTTTTTGGGGAAGTGCACAGGGGAACTTTCAGCATCACTCTGAACCTGTTGGTATAGGGTCTGGGGGGAGTTATCCCGAATAATTCCAATGGAAATAAGCAATGGAATCTGGCCTATTGAACCTGGAAGCAAAAAAAAAAATGGAAAGAGGAAAAAAAGCAAGGGAAAAAGATACGTGATAGATGTTAGAAAACACAAAATTAAAACTGATTTGTTCTCCCCACCACACGGCGCTCACTGGCTGCTCTGACTTTAACATCTTTATCTGGATTTTTTTTTTTCCTCTAGTAATATTGAGAGGATTACCTTTGTTGGCCCCTGGGTAGTTGCTGTGTGATTTTACTGTTATTAAATCTATTGTAAACTGCTTCATTATTCCTGACTCAAATTCTCTCTTTCCTCTAATCCTCCCGCCTCCCTGGTAGAAATCCCGTGGCAAGAACCCTCAGGAAGTCCGGGAGAGGGCCACAGTCCTGCAGACAAAATTTGAAAATCACGTCCACTCCAGCGAGGGGACCGTCCGTTGGGCAAAGAAAGGTCAGTGTTTTTCCTTCCACTTATCCCACAAAGGTTCTGATTGTGCTGCTGAGGTTTTCTTCTGGGGCAGAGCATCAGGGAAAAGGCCTGGAAGAAACATTTTGGGGCCGTTGGGCTCTGCAGGGGGTTGAGGAGGGCCCAGAAGGCTTTGTGGTGATATTAAATGGTAATTTCTGGCGTTCCCGTATTAGGTGCAAATGAGATTTAATCTTGGCTTTCAGTGGGATTCATATCCAAGGGCTGTGACCCAATCACAGGAGCGAATGGGTTGTGTTGTGCTGGGAAGGGGATGGGTGACTTTCTCCGCCACATCCTGCTGCAGTTCCTGTCAGATTCCTTCAATTCACACCAGGGGTGAATTGAAGCCTGAAAGACAGGATGCACTGGGAGCAGCTCTGACCAGGAAAGGATCTTGGGCTGGAGTTTGTTGTGTGGGATGGGAGATAAATGAGAGAGGGGGCAACAACTCAAAAAGGGATGGATTTAATAATTGTAGCTGTGTAAATCTGGGATTTGATCTGCCAGCTTTCCCAAGCAGAATTCACAGCTGTTGTCACTGAGCATTGTGAGAGACTCTTCTTCCTCTCAGTTTGGAAAATCCAGAGGAAGACAGATTTGGGAGAAAGATTAAAAATTTGCTGGGGATGTGGTAGGAAAAGAAACTAAACTGTCTCCTGAGAGAAGCCACAAAGGTGGTGCATTGTAGGCACTGGGGGAAGTCAGGCCCCAGAGCTTCTAGGCAATAACTTGGAATTTGGCTATGAATTAATTGACACAAGTCCACAAAATCCAAACTCTTTATGCAAGAGCCAAATGGCTTGCTTTATGCCATTCTTGCTTACAATATTTAGGACTTGAGCCTTTTTTTGAATCTTGTCTTCCCACATCTCCTTCCTGATTGTTTTCATTTTTGCCTCATTTCTGTGAGCCAGGTCCTGCTCTCTAAGCTCGTGTAGAAGTCCTTTTATTTTAGCTTTGCAGCATTTCCAGTTGAAGGGGTCCTGGTGAGGTGAATTTTAATGGTCTGCATCATTTCTGTTTCCTATTCTGTGTACCTGCTGTGTGCATGTGCATACAGGTGTGGGACAGGTGCTCAACTTCTGAATTCACCTTCTGAGGGGTCCAAAACCAGATGGGGARATTGCCCTTTGAGCTGTACAATATCTGGAGAAACTGGAGAAGGGAAGGCTGTTCTCCAGTCCAAGATAAAAGTTCAGCTTGAAAATTATGTGGAATTTTGAGAAGTGATTGTTCAAGGGGTCAAAGGTGCTGTTTTTCCTGAAAGTTGTGCTCATTTCTTAGCTGATGACACAGCAGAGCAAGCAGAGCACCTCCTGTGACTACCTGCTTACCCCAAATTATTCTGCATACTTTTAAAGAAGCRTGGCTGTATTGAGGGGCAAAGAATTGAAATTCTGCAGTTTCACTCTTTGCTCTCCCCCCTGCCACTGCACATCCCTGGGCTGCAATCTCACCCCACCTCCAGCAGCTGCAGAGCTGATTTCAGTTCCTTGGAGTTTTGAAACACCTTCCTCCTGCAGTGAAAGTGTTGGACTCGCTACAGAAGCAGCTTGCACCCATTTTCAGGTGTGTGGGGTAATTACTTTTAAAGCTGCTCTTTTAAWCCCACAATCTCAAAGCACTGACATGATTGTAATCCTTCATTCTGCACGGATGGGATGATTTCTTGTACCGTGGGATTTCTTGTACCCCATGCAAACTTCTCACCTGAAATGCCTGTGGCAGGAACAAGCAGGGAATAACTCTGGTCACACCTAGAAAACCTCTCTGGCTYCTCTCTGCACGGTGTCACTGTGCACACACCCACCCACACACACTTGTTGCTGACCTCAGCATGAATAACTCCTTTAGCCACAGAAGAGAAGCACAAAAAATACATCAGGAAATGCTGAAATGTTGTGCATCCCATTTATCTTGTAAAGGAGCACTCCACCTCTTTTTCCAACTCTGCTATCTACATATGCAAATTTTCCACTGCTGAGTGGCTTCCATAAGCCCCCTCTTCCTCCCCTCTGAGCCAGGCATCATGAATAATTAACATGGCAGCTGGCTTTTGCTTTCATGGCAGACAATCAATTGGAAACTGTGCCAGAGATGCATTTGTTTCTCTCTCTTTTTCTGTTTTTCCCCGTTTTCTGACYTAGTCAATGTTAATAAGCAGTGTTTGCACTGCAGCCTGCTTTCAAAAGGCGAGTGGCTCCCTGCCCGCTCTCCCCTTCTGGCTCTGGGTCCCGTGTTTTTCAGGCTCAAATCAAATGGTTCAGGGAAGGTGCTGCCCTTCAAACTTGATTGACTGATCAGCAGTGAGATGGGTGRGAGGAGGGGGCTGGCTGGGCCCTGCTACCTGAAGGATGAACCTCATCAAGAGTGGAGCCCCTTTTGGGAAGCAGAGGATGCTCATCCCAAGGCTTGCACAGTGATAGGTGCTTCATTTCAGAGCTGTGGGGACAAACAGAGCTCAGGAGGGTGATCCTTTGTGCCCCTGGAGTTCCAGAGAGGGTAAGGCAGCAAACCCTGCATTCCTGCTCCTCGTTTCCCAGGTTTACAGCCAGCAGTGGAGCATTTTGCCTCCTCCTTTCAATCCCCAGTGTGCAAAGGGACAGCAGAGTCACAGGAGCTGTGACACGATGCTCATGTCTGTGGTGGTTTTGGTGCATCCTTCCCTCCTGCTCTCACCTGCCCTGGCAGTGCCTCCCAGTTCATCCAGCTGTGCCCTGGGGTAGTGCTGGGAGCTGGCTGCCAGTTTGTGTCACCAGTCTCCCTTTGATACCTCATTACCCTCTTGTYCCTTGTTTAAAATAACAACAAACCAACCCATCTAACCTCCATCATACCTAGAACACGCTGGGTYTTTCTTTTTTCCATTGACTTTCAACACTGAAATTTTCTGTAGAAAAACAGGGATGCAAAGATGCAAAGGACCAATCTAAATCCTCTTGTCTTCCATGAGCACAAGTCCAAATCCCACTCCAAGCCAGTACACCTTACCTTAGACTTGTGTTGTGGCAAAAACTCTCAACAGCTCTGGCAGTTTGTTCCTGTGGCATCAAGATGGGGAACCCTTTACATGAGTTATGGCCTGACCAGCACTGTTACCAGTCTTTGTGAGTTGTTTTCRTAAAGCTCTGTCTCTTGGATCACAAAATCATAAAAGAATTTCAACTTTAAAGAAAAAAAAAAMCAATAAAGCTTTCAGTATCTGGCCACTCTAATTGCACATAAAAGCCAGAAAACATGGCTCTGGCAACACTGAGAGGTCTAAAGACCTGACAGTAAAGATTTTAAGAAGAATCACATCCAAAAAGGTCTTCATTTCAGTCTCATGGGTGCTGTAATGAACATCTCAGCTCTGAGCTGCTCGGAGGTGAGGCAGTTTCCTGAGCTGGGGTTTTGACCTGCAGGTCCAGCCAGGTTCTCAGTTCAGCTCTGGGTTAGTGCCTTGCAGCTCTCCCTGGTCTTGTGTGCTCTGACTCAAAGCTGGAGCTGGCAGATGTCTGTCAGGACTTTGGGAAGAGGGGAGCCTTTGACACCTTGATTCTCTAACTCTGATCTGGGGAGTTCTTCCCAGCATCTTTTCCTCTCAGCCTTCATAATAACAGGATCTTTAGTATCAGCCATTTCCAGTGCTGTGAGGCAGACAGCTATATTAGCTCCAAGGGGACTGAATTCAAAGTGGGAGCAAGTTCCTATTGTTCCCTTTGAAGAGTTACACCTCCTCATAKGTGAATTTGACCAATAACTTTATGAAAAAAAAAAGCAGCAGAGTGGGGTTTTTGAGAGCATTTGAGCTGGTTTATAAGCCCTCAGTAGGATGGCCTTCAGACGAGACACTGAGACAGTATTTGGAATTTAGCATTCTCTTTTTTGGGAAAACACAGGTCTCTGGGTGCTCAGAAGCCTCTAAAAGAGCAGCATTGTGAAATTGGGAAGAAGGTGCAAAAAACTCAATCTTTTCTTCTCATCGATTGGGAAAAGGAGTTCGCTTTGCTCAGTAAACAGAGCTTTGATGGATTCCCTGGGTCCTTCCAGGAGCTGATCTGCTAAAATGACATTTTTATTACTGTTCATAAACTCCAATCTCCGGCTGCTGCCAAGAGATTAGACATAAGCTGTGGGCAAACTTGCTGGTCCAGTGGCTCAACGGGCAAGGGCAGGAGAGGTGAGAGTTTAGAGGCGGCTGCTGTTGGAAAAGAGAGGGAGAGAAAGATCCAGCCAGTGGTTTGGACTGAGGGCTGGGGGGACATGGGAGGTTTTACCAGCAGAGAAGCAGCAGGGGATTGAAAGGAGGCATTTTGTGAGTTTCCCTGCTGAAGTCCCTCTATTCCCAGAGCAGGGGCCAGCCCGGGTGTAGCTAACATTCCGAGGAGCAGAGGTAGCGCTCATATTAGTGGATGATTGTCTTTAGAGCAATGAGCCCTGAGGGAAGGGCATTACAGGAATATAAAGATGGGAAGGGAAATTTGCACACAGTTCTATTATTTTTCCCTTTTGAGAAGGTGAGCTCTGTTCTCAGTGTGCTGATGAGTCAGGAAATCCATCCGGCTCTCAGATATTTATAAGGGACTAGCTGGTAACTGGTGAAAAATGCATGGACTACTGGGACTCTAATATCAGAGGAGTCCTCCTGTGCCATCTCCATGCTTCTCWTTCTTGGTCCCTGCATCTCTGTTCCCATTCTGCTGCCACTCAGTGTCAATGACACTTGAGAGACTCTACAAACATCACTTTTTGTGGCTGTAGGGGCAGCCTTGCTGGAGTCAAACCCAGTGCGGTTTGGTGGARCTTTATTTCAGTTCCTGACACCTCCCCAGCACCAACTTTCCCCTTTTGGGRTTGTACCAGTACTATGCAACCTTCACAGATTTTCAACATGCCAACCTTTTCTGCCAGCTGCTGACCAGAAGGTGTCCCAAAGGGGCAGCCCAATGTCCTGTCAGCTGGAACAGCTGAATCTTTAAGTGTGTATATATATATACATATATATGTAAATGCAGCAGCAAACAGAATTCACTGGGTGTTTTTTTTCTTCCCCTCAGCACTGCAGTCATTCCTTTGTGCCTATACCACCTATCCCAAGAACCTCAAGCACATCTTCCACATCAAATCTCTCCACCTGGGTCATGTGGCCAAGAGCTTTGGGCTGAGAGATGCCCCCCAGAACCTGACTGCCCTTCCAGCTGCAGGCTCAAAGAAGAAAACCAAACCAAGGCCAAAAAGGTAGGTCAGCCTGATGTTCCTGAGCCAAGGAACACTGGGTGATATGCTGTGGTGTGCTGTGCTCCAGGAATCGAGTGTGAATCAAAAAGCAGATCATGATCCTTTTACAAAGTAGTTCTGTTAAATGCAATTCTGTGGGATCTCTCCAAGGAAGGGAGAGCAAACCCAGAGTTGCACCTCTATCCCTATCTATGCACAGGGCTGCTCTGGGTACTCCTRTTCTGTGTAAGGAATTGGAAACTCYCTGGTGGTGCTGGAGGAGYCCTGAGCCCTTTCTGTGCTTGGAAAGGAGCTGAAGGTGCTCAGTACATCTGAGCTGGTTCCCCAGGACAGATAACCCTCTCTTTGGAGATCACAGTGTGAAGGACATGCTCTCTTCCCTAGTGCAGTGGCAGAACACAAACCTCTGCCTTTCAGGTAAAATCACTGCAATAATTCAAAGCAGGAAAATATTTTTTCTTTATCAGCATCAGTTGTGACTCTTTCCATGTAGGTTAGCAAACCTTAGCCATGCAATTAAAGCACTAATCCACATAATTGTTCCACGCCTGGGCACTTTCCTTGCACATGCACCTATCTTGTGAAAAGAAAAAAATGCAAGGGGAAGGGATTTTAAAATARAAAGTTGGAGCCTGCATTGTCCTGCTTTCAGAAGCCACCAGGGACAGGCCACTGCTCTGCCTCCTGCTCCAGCTGACCCTCCTCAGCAGATGGGCAACAGGATGGGAATGCCCCTGTGAGCAGGGGATTTAACGGAGCTTTATTTCGGGAAGAATAGCCTGATTAGCTGATAAAGAGCATGTAAGATGGTATGGGGTGGGCTTTGATGTCTTGCTGGCCCAGCAGGGTGTCAAGCTATGACTGACAGTAGCGTGTCACAGGATTACTTGGCCCGTAACAATGCCTCTCTCTGTTCCTGTGATGTTGCTACTCTGTTAGAGCTACTTTTTCCCTTGTTACAAACCTCTTTTAGTCGGGGRTTCCTCCTCCCCAAGTCTTCATCCCATTATTGCACAGACAAGCTCGGGATACAGTAGGTATTTACACGCAGRACGTGTGGGGTTGGGGGATGTGGAGGTGTTGGAACAAATGGTCTGAGAGTGATCTGAGAGCTCATTTGCACGTGGATCATATAATTACAGCTCAAGGAAAGTGGGCAGACTTTGCACAGCTCTGTCACGGCTCAACTCCAGATTTCAAATCCGGGAGCATCTGGAAAGTTAAGACCCTGCAAAAAATAGCCAGAGTTGGGGTGTGCAACAATTGTTCCTGCCTGTGAGACTCACTTCTCATCAGCTCTCTGTGTGTGTGCTTAATAAAATAAATAAATAAAGAGAGAGAGGGGATGTATTAGTATTTATAGGATAGTTTAGAGAAAGTGAATTTAGATTCAAATTCTGTCTCTACTTGCATAAATCCAAGATAGTGCTATTAACTTAGAAAATTGCTTTTGATTTCCCACTGACAAAACAGAAAGCAAAACTTAGCCTGCCATTTAGAAGACAAATGGTTTCTAGTTGTAAAATGCAAGGCTTGAAATTATAACAGCACAGTCMCAGAGCAATCTTTTTAATGATATTTCTCACATGGTGCTGTGAGTGTTGGTTGTCGTATTACACATTGTCTCCCAACATCCGATACTTGTTTTTAATCAGGCTGCTCACTAAAGCCTCATCTCTCAGCACCTGCCTGGAGAATAAAGAGCAGGCACTCCAGGTTGAGAGTGGGGTAAAGGCAATCATTAAATGTTTCCTTAAGAGGACAAAGAAAACTTTTCATTTCTTTTGAAGTCTCCTTTTGTGCTTCTCGCCTCCTTGGAGAGCTCGGGGAGGGTGAAACAGTGAGAGAGAGCAGCCAGGTGTGTGATGCTTCAGTGCTGAAAGGTGGGAGCAGCTCTCTCCTCAATGCCCATGCAAAATTTCCATGTATTTTTCAAAGCTCTYTGTGCAAACCAGCTGTCCCCTTAGCTGCAGTGGATCTTGCAAAACCCGATCTGAAGATGGAAAAATAATTGCTCGCGATGTTTTTTTTTTGAAAGTTGCAGTGCTGTGTTTAGGTGAGAGACGAGCACATGAACCAGATACTGTATATTGAATTACAGTACATCAGCTTAGTAAGTGTCTGGGCTCCTGCTCTGACTGCAGGGTARAGGCAAGGAAGCTGATCCCTTGCATTGAGGGATTAGCTGGCCTTGGTTCACTGTGGAGGCGCAGAGTGCTGAGGAAGTGGCTGACAGGCCAGATAGACTTGTCTTTTGRCTCCTTCACAATGCAAATGTAAAGACCCACTGCCATTCCAGCGTGCATCCCTGCTCRGGCTTTYRCATCCTGGATCAGTGGCCTTTCCTRGGAATCTGAGGTTGTGCTTTGCTTTTGAACTCAGGAAGGCCAGTGTGKGCYCCCAAAGGGTTTCAYTGCARTGAGGAGTTGCAACTTCATTTGCCTTGGTTKTGAATTCAAACCATTACAAAGAAAGAGGTGAATGTTTAGCTCAGCTGATTCTGTGGAACTCCCTGCTACAGCATTCTCTGATCCAAGAGATGCTCAGAAAGATTGAATTTACGTATGAGAGTAAGAATTGCTACAGCATGTGCAAAAARTGATATAAAAACTAAGGCAAAACCCCCTCGTGCTTCAGAGTTTAAGTCCAACCCTTAATTAAAATCAGGAAAAGGTGTCCAGGGTGTTTCTATTTGAGAGCACTGATGTACATCATTATCCCAGTGCATGGCCTGAAGGCTTTGGCTGCAGGATCATTGTGTTAATTCACTTTCAGCATGCTCAGATAGAATTAGACAACTCCTGGGAAACAGCCCTTGTAGCCCTGTGTCCTCCACAAGGCCAGGCCAGCAGTTTCCTTTGGGTGTAAACTCGTGGCCTTTTACCTTCTCTCCCACCTCAAATCCTTGGTTCCACTTTTGAACATCTTGGCACTGACAATTTTGGAAAGACTGATGCAGGGCTCGTGACTCAAGGCTGCAGCTGGGCCTCCCTGCACAGCARTTGTCTCATCATTAGAAGCACTTTGCCTGCCAGTTTTTATGTGCACATTTAGAGCTTTCTTAATATCACTTAATTAGTCAAAATTCAAGTTTGGAATTGTGCCCACTGGGAATTTCACTTGGTTTGGGCAGTCTGTTCGAGAAAGCCAAGCTGGAGCTCAGGTAAGAGCATGGGCAAATGGAGCCAAAAATGAGAGTAAGAGACATGGAAACATCCCATCACTCTTCATTAAAGCAGTTCAGGGACACAGGTGAGTCCTGGTTTCCACATCATGATGTTAGAAGTCCTGTTAAAAATTAAAGTTTTATAGCTGTAAAATCCATCTGATTGTGACCTTTAATACTGTCCTGTTCCACTGTGGCTGCAGCACAGAGCCTTTGCTCCATCTGAGCAAGTTACYAGTGCTGGAAAAACCTCTGTGCTGGGCTGTGCACCAAAAATTATCATCTCTCTCTAGCTGAAATACATTCTGTCCTCAAAATGGGTAAAGGCTCTGACAGAAGCAAGAGTCCTGGGAGGTTCAAGGCCTCCCAGTGCTACTTTTGTCCCTTTTCCATAGGGTGGAGACCAAGGGATAGCAATGAAAGTGAGACTGGGGTTTCTGTGTAGCTGAAACACATTTGACTTGAGCAGTGCAAGGTGGGCTTTGCTGTTGCTGGAGACCACCCTGCCCTGAGTGTTCTGGAACAGGCTTGGTGCTCATTCTGCCTGGGTAATAATTTTCCTCGATCTTCTCAAGCGTCTGCATCAGCTGGGAGCAGAGGACCTGGGCCATCTGTTGACCTGTCGAGAGCAGTGTAGGATTGCTGATGGATTTCTTGCCCCCACTCTGCACAAACAACAGCAGCAAACCCAACCCAACCAGGGTTGCATTGGCTGCAGATGGTTCATCCAACACCCTGAGTAGGAAAAGCAGGTGTTGCAGCAGCCTTGGCCCAGAGGTAACCCAGCTCTGCTGCTGGCACSGTGTCAAGGAGCTGTTGGAGGTGCTGTCAGGCAGATTGATGGTGCAATCCACGTTGAAATGTTTTCTGATAAATGGCACGGGCTCCTCGTGTCTCCTCCAAAGGCACGCCGTGAGTTCTGGGACTGTGCATCAGAACTTCATCCTGCTCCTTCCTCAGCTGGAGCAGCTTGGGAGCCTTTGGATGCTGCAGATGCTGGGATTTGGTTAAAGGTCACTGCACCTSGGCACTGCATTGCAGCAGCATCTCACTCAGCAAGACAAAGGCAGCAGTGCCAACCAGGTGAGGAGACACCCTAAGAACGAGCTCGCTCASCACTGGGGTGAAAAGATGAGCAGAGACATCTTCTGAGCCAGCAGACAACACCCAGGAGAAGGAGTCCAGATCAAATAATTCAGATTTCCTCAGAGATGGAGGTTTGGGCATCACCAGCATCCCTA
This sequence comes from Malurus melanocephalus, assembly GCF_030028575.1. Classification (NCBI taxonomy): domain Eukaryota; kingdom Metazoa; phylum Chordata; class Aves; order Passeriformes; family Maluridae; genus Malurus; species Malurus melanocephalus. The sequence continues at coordinate 1,320,780 of NW_026623381.1, forward strand.
AGAGCCCTGTGGCTCCCGAGTGGGGAAGGGCAGCAGTGTGCTGGGAGTAGCCTGCAGRTGGATGTGGAAGGAGACTGGAGCAGAGGAAAGAAGGATTTTACTCTTTCCTTCACTGGATTTTACTCTTTTCTTCCAGATGTTCCTCTCCTGCCTTTTCATCATTTAGTGATGTATTTAAAAAGATTCACAAGGTCCTCATGTTTAATGAGTGAACAAAATTCCAGTTTTCTGGAGGAGAGTAGATACTCTTTTTTTTTTTTTGTTTTTAAAACTTTGTCTCTGGCCTGGTCTTTTCCAGCCTTTCAGGAGATAACAAAGTCAGCTGGGGACAGTTCCTCTGTTTCGTTATTGTCTCTCTGCTGAGGTCCTTGGTACCAGCTTTTGTGAGGTTGCAACTTCATTGCAGATGTGCACAAGCAGCTCTAAACCTGAGTCTTTTATTCCTTCCTCTGTCTCAATATACCGTGATACCGAGACATGAGATCACAGCAAGAGGTGCTGATAATCCACGTGTTTCTGCAGTGATGGGAACATGGGTTCTGTCTGTGTTGCAGATGCAATTTTGCATTCACAGCCTTTCTGTGAAGCTTTTTGCCATGATATAACCACACAGCTCCCTCAAATTAACATCCCACCAGACTCCAGCACCAGGGAAAACACAGGGAGGTGGGAGAATGCACATGGAGGCCAAAGAGATTAAATACCTTGCCCAAGGGTGCTTAGGGGTGAGTGTTAAAGTCTTGCTCTATTCTCCTGGCCTTTTTCTCATGACAGTGGTGAGGAAAGGTGCCCTGTGGTTACCTCACTGCTCTGGCAGAGCCAGAGACTATCCCCAGTTGAGCAGAGAGGGGAATTTGCAGCTTTACCAGCAGAACTCAGGGCTCAGTGACCTGRTGCAGTTTCCTGGTGTGCTGTCATGCAGGCTGGGGCTGGTGCTCCTGCCTGCAGCTCTTCCATCTCGTGGTTAAACAGGGCCTTGACAGCTGCTTTTCTTCTCTGGGTGATGAGCATAGGTTCCACAGCACAACTCCATTGATTTTTGTGGCCCCGGGTTAGAGGGAGAAAGCTCCCTTTTCCCTGCATCCCTGCTTTTCTGAGTACAGCTGATCACCTCTGCGGGGAGTATTGATTTACTAATTGGGCAGCGATTTTACCTGATTGATAATAAAGTGTTGGACAACCTCCCTGCTGAGCTGCAGCTCAGCCCCGCAGCTACCGGTGGATTCCTTGTCCTTTCACAGCAGATAGTTCCCTGTTGTTAAACTGGTCTGTTGCTTGGTAACCCTGGAATTACTGTAGTCAGTGCTTGGAGAAAACTATTAAAGTGTCAAATAGAAACTTCACCCGCTGGTGGAGGGGGCTGAGCAGAGGCTACACCTGCACAAGGTGTGGAAATGGGGAAGGGAAATACGAGAATTCCCTTCCCCTGTTCTCCCTGTGTGTTTGGCCTGTTGAATGCATTGATCCATTGCTGCAGMCAGAAATTCTTCCTTTTCTTCAATCCCCAGCGTTTGTTTTGGACACCTGAAGGGATTTGGAGACAGTGCTTTGAGGTGTCACCTTTAGGGCTGCTCTGTTGTCCCCAAAGCACGCTGGTGTGGGTGTGGGGCTGGTGTTTAAATCCCTCATGTTCAGAGGGACAGACAAATTTCTCTTCTGTTTTTCTGAAAATATTTGAGATGTGGTACAGGTCCTTACTAGAACTTGTGTAGAGATGTGCACCTTGGAGGTGTTGAAGGCCAGGTTGGACCTGGTCTAGTGAAAGGAATGAGATGATCTTTAGGGTCCCTTCTAACCCAAACCAGTCTGTGATTCTGTGATGATAAAGAAGAAAGTGGGATGTGCCAACAACAATAGCTGTGGACACCTCATTGTGCCCAGAACTGTGGGAATGAGGTTGGGAATGATGGGTGCTGCACCCAGGAGATTGCATTTTAAATAACTGAGGGTGATAGCAACAAGGATGAGATTTGCCCAAGGTTATAGAGCGGGACAGTGGCAGAACTCATGGTGGAAAATGCTGAGTGGGKTTTTATATTTATAGCTGGCACTTTAGGGCTGCAGGGACATCCATGTTGGAGTTTGGTGGCCAGGCAAAACGCAGCTACCCTTGCAAAAGCCACTCGGGAGAGGGAGGCTGTGAGGTTCATGTGATGGCTGCAGGACACTGCAAGAAAAGAGTCTGTTGGGCTTGGGACATTTTAATTTTTCCCTTGTTTGTTTGGGAGGCGGTTGTTTTTTCAGGCTCTGGATTTATAAAATGTTTCCATTTTTCGATGTCATTAGGCTGTTAGGTGAGCTGTTGTTGTTGTTTTGGTTTTTTTTTTAATTTTTTTTTAAATTTTTATTATTATTTTCAAACTGCTGTATCACCTAATTCACCAGCCTTCAAATGCCCACGAGAGCATTTGTACAGAACAAAGGCGTTGCTTTTAAAAACGCTGCGATACTTTGCCACCTTTGTGAAAATCTGTCACAACAATATCTAATTTTGCTTGAGACAGAATTTCAAATCCAGGATCTGTCAGGATCTGAATTCCTTTGCTYTTCCCTCTGCCCAGGTCTGAGCTGCTGAAGAAGACCCACGGCAAACGCCGGCTCGCTGAGATGCTGCGCTCCGAATATTCCAGCGGGATGGACACCGGAGGAGCCAAGGTCAGGAAGAAGAAGAAGAGAAAGCTGAGCAAAGCTGGCGAGCAGCAGATTCCAACATAAGCCAGGGCCTTGCAGTGGTTGGCTGTGAAAGCTGCTTGAGTGCCTCAGCCGGGGGTCGGGGTGACCTGCCAAATGGACTGAGGAGCRTTTCCATTTATCAGGCAAGTGTGGGAGGGATCCTGGGGATCTTGGCCTCCTCCCCTTCGTTCCATAGGTCCAAATGGAATGGAATTTAGGTGTGTCCTGATGTACTGCTGCAATTAAATGTGGCCTCCTGAAGATGCGCCGAGTTTCTAAGGTGGTTTTTAGCAAGAAAAATAAAAAAAAGGTTAAATATGATTTTCAGAGAAACGTGATGTCTGTGCAAYGTAAAAGTGAGATCAGAGTGGGCAGACAGAAGGTGCTTTTGTGTTTAAGGAGCTGTAGAAACACTCCCCAATGCCTTCACTTGCTGTTTCCAGCCAGATAAACATGGCAGGGGAGGTGTCCCAGGAGCACAGCGGGGAGGGGACGCTGCCCTGTCYCCTGACACCATTGATGCCTTATCAATCAGGCTGATCTGAAATAGAGGYCAGACAAAGTTAAGAGAATGGGAACAGACAACTTTAATCCAGGCCTAACAGGCCCCCTGGTACATTAGGGCAGACAAAATCCTCCTCCTGAGGCTACACCCAAAATGGACCCTGAGTCACGGGATCTTCACCTTTTATAAGTTCTGCCATCTTAACATATTGGGTCTTAATTCTCCAGTGATCTTTACAGGTGATAATGTCACCACCCCAAACTTGCTTCCCCCCAACTTGCTGCTGTTTCCATATTTTGGGGCTCTGAGGTGTCCTTGGATTCAGGCTCAGAGAGGGATTGTTTTGTCTAAAGATGGGAGAATGRKAGTTTTAGTGCTGTACTAGAGAAGTACAAGAATACAGACGTATGAAAATACAGAAATGAAAAATCCTAAGGCATCACCATAAAGGGCCCACTTMTGCTCCTGTCCCAGGTGATGAAGCCACGTTGCTGCCACCTCCTCTCCTGTCCTCTGTGCCCAGCTCTGTCCCCAGTCCCTGTCAGTCAGAATTGTCCCCTGTAGGGTTGCCAGTGACACCATTGTGGAGAACTCTTCAGTGGGGTGACACASGGTCCCTTTGGGGCACAGCTCATGGGCACAAAACTTCATGTTCAGGAGCAAACATCACTGGGGGAAGGAGCTGGTGAGGAATCCTTCACTCTCCCAACTTCTCCTTGCCTGCAGCATGTTGTCATCCCTGATTATGTAACACACAGGGTGGATGAGATGTCTCACCTCTCTGAACATTAAAGGCTTTGCAGGCTCTTGCAAACACTTGCCAGGAGTGACCCAGCCTTTGGGGTTCTCTGCCTTGTCTGGGCCTGTTTGGWGCTAATGGATTTCACTTCTTTGCCATCCTTGTTCTTATCAGAGAATTGGGACACTGGGAAAAGCGATGCAGGATGGTCCCAAATGTGCTGAAATGGGCTCTTGTTCACCATTGAAAATGAAACCCAAAATCCCCTTGGAGTGGAGAAGTGCCCCCAAAGCCTGCAGGAGATTTTCCAACTCTCCCAGCTCCTTCCACCTCCCTCCCCATGCTCCTCCCTCTKCTCCTTCCAGCCCCTCCTAGAACACAATAGGGGAAAACAGTGCAAACTCTGCCAAAACACAAATTTCTGCTCCTTGTTCGTGTCATCCTCGAGGAAAGGGATGAGSAAGAGCAGCCCACCCGTGACCTAAGCCAGGCATGTTTAATGCAGCAGCAGAAAGTGCTCAAATGGTGGCAATTTCAGACGTCAGAAGGAAAAAAGTACTGAAAAAGGAGTATAAACAGATGAAAATGAAGCCTTGTAAATGCAGAATTGAGGGCACCTACTTTGGGCTGTAGTGAGTCATACAAAGGATTGTAGGAGAGAAGCAATCAGCCCCAAAGTAGTTAATTTCTGAAGTGAAGGTAACTTTTGAGAACCAGAATTTTTATTTCCTCCCAGGCAATTACCAAACACTCAGATTTCACTGCAATACTTTTTKGAACACTTCTGAAAGATGATAAAAAGGCTCCAGTATCAAATTAACCACGATTCTGCAGTGAGAATGAAGTTACAAGCATTTATTAGATCAAAATAAAATAACAACAAAGCCCACCTGATTTTGTTATGAGAACTATTTGGAAGAGCAATCAGGTTTAAGGCAAATGTCAGCTTAAACAGAAAAGAAACCCCTGAGGATGGAAATGACTCAGAGTGATGCAGAGAGTGTAAGTTTGGGAATGATCTTGTGCATGAGGGGAAAATACATGACCTTCTCCTGGCTGACTGTCACATAGGAATTAATAGGGAGTATTGGCAAATTTATAATAATGGGAATAAAGGCCAACTGCACATAGGTGAGAGACATCAGGAAATCTCATTGCTGCCTGTATTAACTGGGCATAAAACATTACAGATGGTTTTGATGAATAAAGTGATTTTTAAAAATCATGGAGTGCCTTTTTCTTTCAGCTTCATCATCTTTAGCAGATAGTGGTGGATTTGTGTGATTAGGGAAAGGGAGAGGAGGAGATTGTTGAATAAGAAAGTGTTAAAAGAAATGCACATGCACCTGAAGTTAGGCAGAGTTTGCTCCTAATAAACTTGAAGGCCGATGAGCAAAATATGTTTGAATTGTGGCTGTATGGGCAGGAGTCAAATTCTGCTCTTATTTACATTTGGGCAGCTCCAGATGAGCTCTGAGCTGGCTTTACCCTTGTGCACCACTCAATTCAGGAAGAACCTGGTAGGTTTGGAGTTGATTTTACTCAAATCATGCCCTCATTCAGGTGAGGCAGGGTGTGGTGCCTGGAGCTCTGAGCTGCTGTAGAGTTTCATCTCCACCACCTGCAGCAGCAGGGCTGGGGTGTTGTGTGTGAGGAGCTTCCCAAATTCTTTGAGCATCCAAATTCTGGGGGTGACTGGATTCCTGTGTGTGGAACAGGTGGATTGCCCTGAGCTGCTCCTGAATTTGTCCCCTCTTGCTCTGAGGTACGTGGTGTGGCCTGGAGGGGTTTTGGCTGGGTGGGAGCTGCCTGCACATTTGGCAGGGGAGGGGAGCTGGGTTTGGCAGTGTTGGTGGAACTGCAGCTTTGTTTTTGGCTTTGGTCAGGTTTGCCTGTCTGATTGTGGTGGAGGGCAGGGGCCTCAGTGCCCTGCAGCCCCTGTGTTTGGTGTGGAAATGTGGCACTGTGTAACTTCTGTAAAGCTGCCTGGGAGTCAGAGCTGGGCTGAGCTGGGTTTACCTCCCCTGCTCTCACACCCTGCTCTTACAGGAGATTCTCTTGGCGTTTTCTCAGCTCTCTTCTGGCTCCGTGTCCTTTAGCTGTAGCAGGAACTCACATCCTCCTCCCCTCTGCAGCTGGAGCATCTTCAGTTCACTCTGCAATGCTTTGGATTAGGAAAAAGCAAGAAGGTCGCCTTGGGGTGGGGTCACCATTAAACACCCACTTCAGGGTCTGGAGCAGACACCAGACTGCAGAGAAGCACCCAAACTGAGCAGGGTAGGAAGCAGCAGAACCTCCCTGTTTACAACTTGTTTGCTCCCTAAACCTGGGGAGAGGGCAGGAAAAGTGAGTGCTCTGGGCTTTCCATTCTGACATGGTTCTGTTTGGTGTTTGGATGAAGCCATGGAATATCTCAGCTGGAGACAATTCTGGTTTCAATGACTTTGTGCGTGCTGGTGTGAGCAGCAGGGCAGTTTTTGTTCTGTGTCCGTTCTGAGGRTGTGAAGCTGTCAGGAGGGAGGAAGGTGGCCTCAAGCTGGGTAAAAGCCTAGAAGGACTTGAGATCCAGGGCTGTGTTTGGTTCTGGCACACCCACAGCRCTCTCTGGATGCAGAGCCGGGTGCTGACAGAGCCCAAGCAGCAGCAGCAGCTTTGTCTGGTGGACTCTGCCCTGGGAGAAATCCATGGAGCAGAACTGGTGCAGTGCTCCAAAGGGTTCCCTGCTGGGACTGCTGCTTCTTAAATCCCTTTTTTTGCTCCATAGAATTCAACCCAGCACAGCCTGTCCCAACCCTGAGGCCTTGCCAGGATCGTGCCCATCCTCTGGAAACATTTCCAGGGCTGCTGTAGGGGCAGGGCCAGCTCTGGTGGGGCACAGGCTCCCATCTCAGTCCCTGCACACAGGCTGCAGATGGGGTTGGTCCTTCAGCAGGTTCTGAGGCTGCTGAGATCCCTCTGCACGCATGATGCTGTTCATGTGGCACTGCTCTGACTGGAGCCTGTGGTGTCTTCCCCAAACTGATTTATCTCAAAGCTGAGATCTCGCTGGCAGTGACAGCTCCAGCCCTCACCTCYCCTCTGCTCTCTTTCCTTCCCACCACCCCTGGCACTGCTGTGCCCCCTTCCCAGAGCAGAGATTTCCTCAGAACTCTGTCCTGCTCTCTCCCACCATCCTCGAAACACAAACCAGACCCTGGCACTGTGTGGTGRTGCTGGCTCAGACCTGCTGGTACAGGGGTGTTTCCAACTCCTTCCAGATGTGAAATGGCAAATTTAAATATTGCAATTACAAACGTGTTACGAAGCCTTGTATTTCATTAATGTAAGAGGAGGAATCTGCCACGGCTACAAGGACAATTAAATATTAGAGAATGTCTTTGATTCACATTCCTGCTGTGTAAATGGGAGGAAGGTTGCTGTATGCTCCTTGCCTTTGCGCTCACAAAATGAAAAGCACACCCACTGCAAGTTGTCCTTTGATAGATTTTTAATATGATTTTAAAGAGTTTTGTTTGGCCTCATTCTTATTCAATGAGATTAATTTAAAGCACTTATCCCCTGGGTTTAAGTCAATCCATGTAGGATTTGGGACGGGGGTTGTTGCCCGGGGAGGGGGTTGTTTGCAGGCCTCTCTGAAAGACTCCTTTCCCACTTCATTAACCCCGAGCTGGGAGCGCCCCCCCTTCCTCCTCCTCCTCCTCCTCCTCCTCCTCGCCCAGCCGAGGCCCGGGGATTTACCAAACTCCCCCATTCACATGCAAAGGACCAGCACCGTCTACAAAGGCCGGGGGCTCTCGCCCCCAGGCGTGGCTGCGCATTTGGCCGAGCCACAATCGCCCTCCCCGCGGGGCTCGGGGGTGCCGGGGCAAAGCTCCCGGGACGGACAGCACCGAGCTGGGACCCGGAGAGCCGGGCAGGGGGATCTCGGGGGCCGGTGGGTGCCGGGGGGGCTCCGCAGACGGCCGGGGGGAGCTGCCGGGGCCGGGGGGACCCGCAGCCCATCTGTCGGCTCCCGGAGCCGGAGAGCCGCTGCCCGGCTGTCCCGGGCACCAGCTGCCGGGCCCGCTGGCCGCGGCCAGATGAGCGACACTTTTAAAGGGTGGAAACAATCCATTTTCCAAAGCGATCATTTAAAGCACTTAGGCAATTATACACTTAAGATTAGCGTTATTAATTCACCGGAGTCGCGGCCATCTCCGCGCCGGGCGGCAGCGCTCCGGTCCCCCCGCTCTCGCCGGCGGCCCCGCGACCGGTCCCGCATGCCGGCACTGGGGCCGGGCCCCGGGGGGGACACCGAGAACGCCCCGGGGGGACACCGAGAACGCCCCGGGAACCGGGGGCACCCTGCCATGGGAGGTGGGAAAACTCCTCTTTGCTTTTCCCGTTCCCTCGGCGGCGGCCGCTCCGCCAGAGCAAACAAGCGGGAGGGGAAGAAGGGGCCGGCGGAGACGAGACCCGTTTGTTTGTAAAGAAGTTTTATTTCCACATTTAAAAAAGGGGGGAGCGGGAGCGGCCGCGGCGCCCCGAGCCCCCCCCGCGCCCCCCGCCCGGCCGGGCCGGCCCCGGGATACAGACTGACAAGAATCACTTACACAAATACGCCCTCAGGGTTCACAAATAAATAATTCATATACATTTTGCACCGTATTTACATTCCACCGCTTTTTTTTTTTTTTTTGCCTTTTTTTTTTTTTTTTTTTTTTTTTTTTTTTTTTTTTTTTTTTTTTTTTTTTTTTTTTAAGTTTAAGTTACGGACGTCCCAAAGTCTCGCTGGGGCCATCGGCCCGGGCCACCCCACGGTCCTTCCCGGCGGCGGGACGGGTTCCCCGGGGAGCAAAGTGGGGAGGGGTCCCCCCGGAGCCGTCCGTGGCAGGCGTGGCTCCCCTGACTGTTCCTGGGGASGGGGCGGAGAGGAGAAGCCCCCCCGGAGCATCCGACCCTGGCGCCGTCCCATGCCGGGGTGGGGGACACGCAGCGGCCCCGCTGCCCGTAAAGGTGGCGAGTGCCCCGCGGGGTGGGGGAGGCTCTGCCGGCTCCGTCCTTGCTTCTTGTATTCTTTATATATACTTTAAAAAAGGAGGGGGTGGTCTCATTTATAATTTTATATATATATATATTTGGGGATGAGCGGGAGTCTGTCTCTTGCTCGCGGCCCCAGAGGTGTGGGGTGACCCCCTCCAGCCCCCCGGCCCGGTGGG
>NW_026623381.1:1330990-1334760 GCF_030028575.1 Malurus melanocephalus
ATCGGTATAGGCGTGTGCGTGTGTACACATTCGTGTGCGTGTGCCGGATCTCGTGGCGAATCCCCAGCCCCAGGATCTCGCCGCCGGCGGGCCGGGCTGGCCGGGGAAGGGGCTGGGAGCCCCGAATYGGCTCCGGCGTGTCCTTGCAGGAGGGATTTGGGGAGAAACGGGGTGATCACAGTCCCTCACCGCCCTTAAACTTCCCCAAATCCCCGACATGGGGGGCTCTTTGCAGATGGAGACGCGGGCTGGAAATGATGGGGAGGAAGAGTAAAACCCTGGAATGAGTGAGGGGCAGCAGCCGGGGGTCCCTCGTTTGGTGGCCGTGCCAATGTCCGGGGCTGGCGATGTCCGGATAAACCCACTGAAGCCACCACACGTCGCCAGCCCTTTTACAGATTTGTCGCTGAAGCGCTAAACCTATTTCCACCAGTAAATTATTCATCATAATAATAATTGTGTAATTACTGTAAAGAGTGTTAATTATTGATGCCCAAAGCAGTAATTGGTATCTATTATTAATGGACCGATGTGTTATGCTGTTGTGTTTAGCTGGAAGCCCGGTTCTGCCTCTCCGTTTTGCCGGGGCTGGGGGCACGGATTGCCCCCCTTCCCCGCCCTCCTCAGCATCGCTTTTCTCCCCTTGACTTTGGTGTAAAGGCCCCGGAGAGGTGGTCACGGGACGGACATGGCCCCTCTCCTGGTGCCAGGAGGGTTGGGATGGTTTGTGGGGTGTAAATCCCTGCCTGGTTCGGGGTGCGCGGCCGGGGAGGGGAGCAGGGCGGGATCCCGGCGCTGTGGGCAGGAGGGAACGGTGCATTTTTACCTTCTGTTCTGGTACCACGTTTTCACCTGCGTGTCGGTGAGGTTGAGGGAGGCGGCCAGCTCCATCCTGTCCTGCACGCTCAGGTATTTTTGCCTCTCGAAGCTGCGCTCCAGCTGGGCCAGCTGATGGTCGGTGAAGGCGGTGCGGGCTTTGCGCGGCTTTTTCAGCCGCACCGGGGGGCTGTCCCGGGAGCTGGAGATCTCTCGGTCCCCTTCTTCTTTCACTGAGCCGAGAGGGAGGAAGAGAGGCCAGGTCAGAGCAGGAAGGGATTTACCCTCAARAGAAGGGGTAACCCGAGTGGGGCTCACGGCACATTTGCTCTGCGCACCAGTAAATTTTAACCCCGGCTGCCCGAGGGAATTCGGGGGCTCCCCGAGCTGGGCCCGGTTTTACCCCGTCCCGAGGGCCTGGGATCGGATCAGGAACGCTGGGCTGTGCCGAGAAGACCCCGGCCCGGCCCCCCGCGCTCCTGCCCAGACCCCCCCGCATYGCCCTCACCCCTCATYCCTCTCGGGGCAGGACCTTCCTCTGGGTTTATTCCCTCAAACTCAAAAGCTTTCTCTAAGCTTGGGTGGTTTTTTTTCTTTCTTTCTTTCTCTCTCTCTCTCTCTCTCTCTCTTTTCTTTTTTTCTTTTTGTAAAACCAAAACAAACCAACCAAAACCGAAATTTGCGAGCCCACATTTTTTTGGAGGGGGATGTTGCCGTTGTGGTTCTGCCTCTCCCCTTCGCGGAGAAGGCTCCGTCCTCCCGGGGATGCTGCCGGGGCACGGAACAAACCTCCYTTCTCCAGGGCGCTCAACGAAATACCGGGAAAAGAACCTCGCAAACCCCTGCCCGGGCTGTTATTTATATTTTAAAAAGGCAGAATGAGAGGGGCTGGCGGCCGTTCGTTAGCGCGGTCGGTTCATACGCGCCGGCGGAGCGATGCGGGAATTTAYGCCACAAAATGTTAGAAGGTGATGGAAAAATTACCGACCAGAAACAAAAATATAAGAGGAAAAAATAAATCCCTGGTTGTGATCGCCTTCCCCAACCTCCTGGAGGAGATTATAGAGCAAATAGGCTCAATTTATACAAATCGGCGGCGTTTGTTTTTTTTTTTTCTTTTTTTTTTTTTTTTTTTTTTTTTTTTTACAAGGGTTTATGTTAAATTTGCTGGTGGCGGGGGCGAGCAGGGACAGGGCTGGAGCCGAACGCGAGCTGATTTCTCTCTGTAGGAAAACAATAATCCGGTTAATTGAGCCACCGGGGAGTGAAACCCTTCAACCAGAAATCCCGGCTCTGGCTGAGCGGGCAGAACGAGCCGGGGCCGATSCTTAAGCGGGGAGAGCCGGTGCCGGTTCCCGGGAAAGCGGCAGCCCCGACACCGCCGGCACCGGCCAGGGGGTCGGCCCCGCTCTCTCCCGGGAACGGCCCCAAAGTTTTTATGGACTTTTCCGCGGAGTAAAGCGAGTCTGGCCGCATCCCGAGGTAGAAAATCCCCCCCAGCCCCCGGGCTGATCCTCAGCTCCTAAAAAGTTCCTGCTCGCCAAAGGGCCGCAGGAACGGCGGCGACCGCTTCCCCGGGCGGTCCGGATCTCCCCCTGGTTACTTCTAGCTTGAAAAATAAATTATACCGACATATAAAAATACATATTATGCGTTTTTCCGGCACTTTGGCCTTTGGGGTTTAGGCCCGGCCTCGCAGCCCCTTTGAGGAGTAAATCTGGGGCGTTTTGCCCCAGAAAAGGCTGTTTCCAAAGCAGCGCAAAAACGATCGCTCTGGGAGCGGGGATCTTCACCCGATTCTTCACTGATGCGGGTGTTTTATCCTCATTTAAATTGTGGTTTCCTCCCCATTTAAACTCGTTGCTTTTTTTTTTTTTCGCCTCCGCTTAGTCAGTCTCTTTTCCTCCTCATTTAAACAGTGGGGTTTCTCCCCTCGATTTAAGCGGTGTTTCCCTCGGAATTTAAAGGATTTTCCTCCTCATTTAGACGGCATTTGCAGCRTGCCCGTGTCTGTCCCGCCGCAAGGACAGGAGAGGAACCGAGCGGCTCCGGGGAACGGCGCCCACCCAAAGCCGACCCCCCCAGCCCGGGCTCGGCCGGCTCAGGGGGATACGGAGAACCCGCTTTTCTTCCCTCCCCTCGCTTCTTTCGCGTCTCGGCGATYTGGGGCAAGGGGAGAAGAGCTGAAGGAATTCGGGCCGGGTGTAGGAAGCGAAACCAAACCGCCGAGGTGGGAATCGCGGGCGCTCTCACTCCCGGCCCTGCAAAGCGCTGGGGCYGATGCTTCCTCCCGGGGCACTTCCAACCCCGGCACCGACCCCGGGCTCCATCCTTCGTTTGGAGCGAAAATCCCCCCGTGATGTCCAGAGCCTGCCGCCGCCTTTGGAGGTTCATTTAGGTGGATATTTTTCCTCCATGAATTAGATTTCAGCCCAGCGGCTCCGAGCGGGCCGAGGGTGCATTTGCAGCCTGGACAGGGCTCAGCCTGTCCCCCTCTTTTCCTGCCAATCCCCCCAAATTCAGCGGTCCCACAAGGTGCCATCGCCTCCCTTTTCTCCCCCCAACTGAATAACTCTCCTCTCCCTCCCAAACAGACGGCGAACAGTTTACCCGGGGAAAAGTTTTTGCAGGGGTGATGGGGATGGGATGAGTGAAGCCACCCGAGATAAACTGCTCCGAGGGGCGAGAACTGACCCCAAACCTCCCCGTGCTGTTCCGGTGCCTCTCCCTGCCCCGATTGCCGAAGGAGGGAGCCGGGAAGGGGCTGCGGGGCCCGGGAGGGAGCCCGGAGAAGCCCCCGAGCAGCCGCCGCATCCAGCCCCACGCCCCGCCGGCGCTGTCGATGCGGCCCGGGGCTCCCTGTCCGYACTGCTCGGTTTTGAACGATTTCCAAAATACTAATAATACAAATAACAAAAATCGCATCAACCCCCGCCGATAGGCTTGTTCGTTTC
>NW_026623381.1:1334908-1339572 GCF_030028575.1 Malurus melanocephalus
CTTTCCCCGCGGGTAGGAGCGGCACAGCCGGATCTTTGCGGCGGAAGGCAGCCCCGGCGCATCCCCCGGGCGCGTTTAATAAAGCGCCGATTGCCCCCAGCCCCTTCCACCGGGCCGAGCCCCACCGAGCCCCGAACCCCAAGTTTTCCCAAGTTGGTGCCGACTCCTCGGTCATTTCGGGGGCGATCGATACCGTGACCCACCCCCTCTCATCGGAGCCGGGTCCGCAGCGATCCCAGAGCACCGGGGKTCTCCCGGGCCGCCGGAGGCTTCGAGTCCGGGCCGCCCTGCAAAGCCCAGCGGGGCGAGCGTCTCTTACCTTTGTACTCCGAGTCCGAGGAGGAGCTGCTGGTGTTTTTTTCCATTTTCTCCCTAAAATCCTCGCCGGGCTTGGTGGGGATCCTGCCCGCCGGCTCCTGCCCGCCGTGAGGTCCATTGGTGCTGGAGTAAGGCGCGCAGGCGGCCAGGGGCTTGCAGTCGGCCAGGATGTCTCTGATGAGGAAGGAGGAGGTGACGGTCCGGGACTGGGARGGAGCCGAGACCTGCCCCGGCTGGAGATGCGCATCCAGGCCCGGCCGCGGCACCGCCGCCTCCAGGCACTCGCGGCCCGGCGAGCGGGGCGAGGGGCACCCGCTGCTGCCCTCGGAGCGGGGGCTCAGCTCCAGCGGGGACCGGTCCCCCACCAGCGGGTCCCCCTTGGGCACGGCCGGGCTCCCGGCTCGGTGGGAGAGGATGGAGTCGATCCCAAAGCCGGTGGAGCCCTCCATGGCCCCCGCGAGGTGCCGGCGCTCACACGGGCATTGGCGGGGAGGGCGCGGCGGAAGCGGTTTGATAATGGTAATTAACAATAACAGGAGGGAAAAACAAAAAGCGAAAGAAAAACGAAAAAAATCAAAACAAGGTAAAAAGAAAAAAAAAATTTAAAAAGAGCAAAGTTCAGTCTGGGATCCGGGCAACAATTGCTGCAAGGCTCTCCGAGGCGCCGCGCGTTAGATCCAGGGCTGCTCCGTCTTCAGCATCGCGCCCAGCTGCACTCACAGACAGACAGACAGGAGAGGGGGGGAGAGGGAGGCAGAGTCAAACTTTGGCCGCGAAAGGGGTGGGGTGAGGGGGGACGGACCCCAACCTCACCCGGGGTCCCGGCTACCCCACCCGTGCCCGGAGCCGCGGCGGCGCGGGGCTGGGGGGCAGCCCGGGGGCTCCCAGCCGGAGGTGGGGAGGCAGCGATCGATAGTGAAGGCTTCGCAGCGCCTTAACCACTTAATGATCCAGAAATCAATGGGGAAGGGCGAGGGGAGGGCGGAGGGGGTGGCCAGTCGCCGGGCCGCCGCGGCGCCCCCCTTCCCCTCCAGCACCTCGGACAGCCGGGGGGGAAGCGGAGTCACTCCGGAGCCTGCAGCACCTCGGACGGCGCCGGGCACCGGAGCGGCTCCGGAGCCGCCGGTGCCTTCAGCACCTCGGACAGCGGCGGCAGCGCCGCGCCCTCCCCGGGGGGGAACGGGGAAAAATGGGGAGAAAAGCTGAACTCGGGCCGCTCCGGCTGGGGGACCCCGGCACCCCCCACCCACCCCGTGTGAACGCGCCCATTGGCCGCCAGGCGTTTTGGGGGATGTCACTCCCCAGCAGGCGACACCTTGGAGCTTGATTAACGGGAATTAATTGTCGCCCGGATCCCCGCGCTTTCCGGGCGGTTTCCGCCCTCTTTTGCTGTCATTATGCCGCTGATGGGGCTCTTAATGGGATGATTAGCCGCGGAGAGAGGGGGGGTGTGGGTTGGGTGGGTTGTCGAGGGGTTACTGCTTTCTGCGCGCCTCCCCCCGCAATTAGCTGATCTGCCGGTCCCTCCCGAACACGGAAAGTTTTGCTGGGCGTTAAAATTAAAGAAAAAAAAATTACGAAAAAAAAAAGAGAGACAAAAAAAAGAGGAAGGAAAACACTGAAACCCTCCCCAAACCCCCGGCACTGAGGCGGCTTTTCTGAGCCCGAGATGAGCCTCGGAGCTGCGAATTTCGTTGTGTGCCCTGGAAATCGGTTGAGGCGGAGCAGAGGGTTCCACGGGGCCGCCGGGCAGCCGCTCCCCCGGYCCAGCGCTGCCGGAGCGGCGGGGACAGGGCATCGCTCTGCCCGTTCTGCCAGCGCCCGGCGGCGGTACCTACTGGTGAACTGGGCAGGGACCGCATTCAGGGAGGATTTTTTCTGCCGTCAATCGCGTTTTARGTAAAAYCCCGATGKCCTCAGGCCGGGCTGCCCCGTTCTGCCCCTTTCTGCCGGAGATACCAACTTTCCTCCCTCCCGCCCCGTCGCGGGGTTTGCTGCTGTTGGTCTCCCAGGCTGGAGAGGGACAGGCTCACGCAGGATTCCCACCTTCCTCTCGGTCAGACTGGCTGCTGTCTYCTCGAGGGTTTATTTAGGGGCTTTTCCCGTGGATGGACCCCTCGCCGCGGAGACGGGAAAACGTCCACACCCGGGYGCGTGAAGCTGCGTCACTTTAAAGCGATGTCGCCGGTTATTTCTCAAATACTCGTTTTCTTCTGTTCCCCACCTTCCCGGCCAGTCAGCTGCATCTTGTCCCTCTTCCAAAGCCGCCCTTGGCCGGCAGCTTGGAGGCGACCAAGGAGCGGCGATTCCCCCCTGGGGCAGCCCGGCTGCCAGCTGTCGGGCAGCGGCGCAGGCAGGGCCCCCAGCACCTCCTGCCCTCGGCCCTGCAGGCTCGGGGCCGGCTGCGATCGGGGCAGCGGAACAAAAGAACCTCGGAAGAGGACAAACCCAGCAACAAAATCAGCAGCGGCCCCGGTGCCAGCCTGCCCCCAGCTCGGGGATGCAGCGTGCCCGTGCTGGGCGCTGCTGGTTCTCCCTGTCCTTGGGTGGTGATTCCTGCTGCTCTGCCCCGTCTCCCTCCCAGCACAGAGCACCGGGGCCCAGGTCCGTTTGGCAGAGTCCACCATCCACAAGGCTGGGCCAGGTGTCACTTTGGACTGGAGCAGAGCAATGGATGTGCAGGAACTGGTCCCAGTGAGAAATGGGGTTTGCCATGTCCTGTTGGGGTTTGCCAGCTCTTTGCAGTGTTTGTGTTGGTTCTCGGGCTCTGACAGCCTCACTGTTCAACCAGGAGACCACATTCGGGTTGGAAATTTGCAGTAGGATCAAGACTGAGGTTGTATTTGGGACCAGGAATGGGGCTGGGAAAGGCAGCAGGGCTGGGAGTGGGGTTAGAATGAGGATTTGGATYAGCCATGCAGGGACAGATTTGGGCTGGTGAGTCTTGAATGAAGCACCTGCCTCCAACTAACCACAAGGAATTCCCCAAATCAGACCAACTTCCTGATGTACACGATTTTGAGGGGTATTTTTGTGTGGGTACAGTCCTCATCCCAGAACAGGCCTTGGGGACAGAGATTGTCACTCCTAGGCCACACTTGGAGCTCCCAGCAGATGCACTTGCTACTCATGTTCTAATGTCAGTGGCTGACTTTTGTGTCATTATTATTATTACTGCTACTGATGTTATTGTTTTTATTAAATCTAGTTGTTTCAGAACTAGATGCTCCAAGGCAGAAATGTGCCCCATTCTGCCCATTTGTTTTGTCCTCCCCACATCACCTGACACGGGACAAGTGGGGTTCCAGTGATTTGTCTGTGGGTCCCAGCACAGGTAGGAAATCCACCGAGCAGTGCACACCCCTTCCCTCTGTGTGTCTGTCTGCCTTAAACCCCATTTTCTAGACTGTTCCTGTGCACAAATACATCAGTCAGGGGGAGATCCCTGATGCCAACCGCATTTCCAGTCRCCTCCTCACAAGCCCCAGCACAATCCAGGGGTGGATTTAGGGCAGTGACAGCTTTAGGAGCTGCTGTTCTTCACACCCCGCTGGACGGGGCTGGGCTCTCCTGGTCCGTCACCAGCACGGGTTTGGCTCCGGGGCTGTGGGACGGGGCTGACCCRGGTGTTCCCAGAGGTTTTGGCTGCGGGACACGTCCCACAGCTGTGCCCGGGGCTGTGCTGGGCACCGAGCAAGAGTCAATGCAGAAATATCTGCTGGTTGATGCACAGCCCGGTGTCCCGGACGGCTCTGGCTGAGGAAGGAATTCCCGGGAGGCTCCGCCGCACGGATTTTCCTCCCGAAGGCCGGCTGGGCGCTCCGCAGGGAGGGATGCTCGGCAGCGCCAGGCTCCGCTGGGATGCTCCGGTAACGACAACAGGAGAGAGAGAGAGGAGGGCTCGGGGAGGGGGCAAACGGCAGAAAGCGGGGCACAGAGAGCCGGGGAGGAGCCGGCCCGGCGGCGGGGAAGCTGCAGCAGCGGTAGAAGCGTTACCGGTGGGTGTCACTGCAGGACAAGGAGCGTCCGCGGCGGCGAGGGGGACTCGGGACCCCGCACGGGGCTCTCGGGCAGCGGGGATGGGCTGGCTCACGGCTCGGCTGCCTCTGGGTCAGGTGGGGAGCGCTGGAGAGTGGGCGGGGACCGGGGACAGAGAGTGCCCTGTGCCCCCCGTGCAGCCCCGAAACTGGGAAGGGACATTTGGGRCAAACCTCGCCCAGGATTCGGGGGCAGTGAGGCAAATCTGTCCACTCCAAGCCCTCTGAGAGGTGTCTCCTGAACGCACTGCGTTTATTCTGCTGATGATTTTGGGTTTCTCTCTTTGCTGGTTCCCAGGGCCTGTCCCA
>NW_026623381.1:1340065-1386748 GCF_030028575.1 Malurus melanocephalus
GCCGTGGCAGGACCGAGAGCTGGATGTGSCTCCCAGCAGGCAGAAGGACAAACCTCATGCCTGGGTTTCTCACACACTCATAAACAGTGTCATTTTTAGCAAGACAAGTCATTTGAAGCCTGGCTTCCTCCCTCCCTGGGGAGGTGGGAAAGGTCTTTGGTTATAATCYACCTGTGCCAGCATGGCAAACCCTGCTCTTATCCTCCTCGTTATTTTAGATGGGTTTTGTTTAGAGGCCTGTACTGAAAAGAGGCAACCACGTACCAGGGGTTTCCTGGTGTGGAGTAGATGATTTTGTGCCTCCCTCAGCTCAGRTGTGGGCAGGGTGGATTTGTTAAAGCTTCTTTCTTACATAAAGGGYAGATTGAGGTACAAATTGCCCCAAGGAGGGGATGTGGGAAATGTTGGAACAGCTGCTGGGGAGCCTTCATTGSCCTGAGAGGGGTAAGAAAAGCTGCCCTCGCAGTTTACTTTGTTGTTTCATCTTGAGCAATGCAGTGAAATGTTATGGAGAACTCTTCTCTTTGAGGTTTGGCTTTCAAAGTTTGGCTGGAAATGTGAGGGGCAATGAGCCCTGAGCTCAGCATGGGTTCTTCACGTCCTTCATGRCTGCTGGTGGCTTTATGAAAGTGAGCTGAGCTAACTCCAGTGCTGAGGTGTGGGGGCAAAATCATGCTGGAACATCCAGAGCTCTGGGGTGAACACACCTGAGCTCTCCAAGGGCCAGTGGGATAGTGAATATGAAAATTGGGAGCTACTTTGGCTTTAAAAGCTGGTACAATCTGAGGTGTAATGGTAGATGTGAGAAGCAGACTACACAAGATTAATTAATTATTATTAATTATTCCTCCAGCAATAAAGATGCTGATAAAATAATTGCACTTAATACCAAGTGGTATTTTTTTGAGGTGAAATGCTCTGTTGGGAGGACATGGATTCCAAATGTTTTGGTTCCTGGCTGAGTCTCTGCTGTCACCTGTGGGTTTTTTGAGTTGGTGTTGGTAGAGTTTGAGTTTGTCCAGCAAGTGCTTGAAGAGGCTCAGCCCTGAGGGACTCCAGGCTGTAGGAGGGTGAGTGTGGAGCTGGCTGGAGCCACCTTCAAGTGGAGCCATTGCCTGTGGTGAGGCCTCAATTTGGCAGAGCTCTTAGAGCAGCTGTTTGGATTCCTTCACTCAGGCAAGGGCTTTGCTGAATCAGGCAGTGATGGGAAGCTTTTTTGGCAAAGAGATGAGATATTCCAGATTTGATAGCAGCTAGGAAATGGCTGCATCCAATCTATTTGTTCAGAACCAGCAGTGAAGGAGCCTGTCCTGCCCTCCCTGGTGTGAGCACTGCCCTGTTCCTGAGCGTGATGAGAACTGTGGTGTTCAAACAAGGACAGGAAACAATGAGCAGGCTCAGACAGAATCATTCCTCTTATATTTATGGTTTATTTGGCTATATGTGCATTAGCATAACTGTAAAACCTGAGAGAAAGTCTATTTCCTAGAGTAATCTGGAATACAGAGGCTGTGCCCCGTGCGGGCTGGGCTGCGCCGGCCCATTGGGGTCGGGGACCACTTCCAGGGGATCCTGGCACTCAGAGCCTTTTTCAGAGAGTCAGGGTCCGGAAAAGTCCTGAGCTGAGGCTCAACCTATGAGGAAAGGAGCAGAGAGAGGATTGGTTCCAGGCAGGAGACAGCCCCAGCAAACAGGCTGAAGCACAGACARGGAGGAGACTGCACATTGCACAAGGGCTTTTGCCTGACTGGGAGATGTTGCTGTGGCTGAAGTTAAACATTTAAACCTGCTCAGAACGAGGASTGGCTTTCTGATTGACTGCAGGAGATTCTTGCCCTGCTCTAGCAACAAAATGCTGTCATTTTATTATGGTGTGTTTGTTGTCTGACATTTTCAAAGGCTGACATGTCCTAAGGTGGGCCCTGAAATAAATAGGATTTGTTTTCTACAATGCAGGACTCGTGTGGGCTTCACTGAGGAGGCCAGGATGGGCTCAGAGCTCCCAAAGCTGGTGAGGTCAGGGGCTCTGGCACGACACAGAAGCAGCATCTCCCCAGGAATCCCCTTCGAGGTGGGGACAGCGTGAAAAAATGCCCATGACAACAAACAAAAGGGAAATAATCTGGGGGAGAAAGGCACCAGGACCCTTTGGGGTGAGCAGTGGGGCTCTCACACAGCTGTGTGCAGCACGGGGGATGCAGTTACTGAGCTCTGAGCATCTTCCCTGGGGCTCTGCCTGCCCCAGCACAATTCCCTGTGCCACACATCTGCCTCCGCTTCCCCCACCCTGCTCAGGCTGGCTGGATGTCAGGTTTTGCATATGTAAAAATACAGAGCAGTCTTTGCCCTGAAAAGCTTGCTAGTGATCTCATTAATCAAGACAAACAAAGCGTATTTAGCTATTCCCCCTCTCCGGAGGAAGGCGTTCAGGTACTTAAATATGCATTCGAGTGCCTAACTTCAGACAGCTGTTTCTGGATGTTTTTGCTTTCTCACAAATAGCAGCAGTGACATAACCCCTCTATGGAGGGAGAGGTGGGGGAGGCAGAACCAAGGGYTGCTGAAGGAGGTGGGTAACCCCAGAGAGCTGGCAGGGACAATCCCTGGTTGTTCCAAATCCATTCTGCCATTAAAGATGCAGGAGTTTTTTTCCTGGATGTTGGGATTGTTAGAAAAATCCAGTGCTTGCAGGTAAGGACAGCTGAGCTCCTTCTTTTGAATGTGCCTCTGCCTTTCTGCCATGCTCCTTTATCCACCAGGGCTCAGAACTGGGCACAGGGAAATTTCTGCCTGGGGTTGGGTTGAAGCCACAGGAGAGGAAAGAGCAGTTAATTCACTCCAACCTTGGTACAAAGCTCCTGGGTGAGAAATGTCCCACTGAGCCACAACTGGCAGTAATTAAAAGGAGCARAGCCTTGAAGAAATTGTGGGGGATGCCAGCCCTCTGCCCTCAGCATGAGTGAGTGGAAAGCACCAGGTGTAGGACAGGGGCAAGTGCTGTTTTAAAAAATGAGAAACCCTCCCGGTAATTGGAGTCCAGATGAGGGTGTCCTTGGGTCAAAGGTCTTGTTATGACAGAGACTGGTGTTGAGAAGTCAATGCCAGTGATGAATCCTCATCCRTGATTCTTCTAATTCGTATTTTAAATGATGAACCCAAAGGTACCTCCTCTAGAGACAGCTGATGATCTTTGCCATTACTCTGCTGCAGTTATGGGTTTTTATGCCAGGATTTTGTTTGGAGCCCTGGCTGCAGCAGGACAGGAATATGGTTTGTAGGAAAAACTTCAAGGGTTTTCCTTGCAGGATGATGGAGCTGTGGTGGGCTCAGGCTGCTGCTGAGGAGCAGTKTTTTACTGCTGTTCATTGCATTTGTTACTGACAAATAAAAACCTGCAGGACCCTTGCAGCTGGGACGTTGAGATGTCAGTGTTTGCTTCACAGAATTAGAGGGGCAAGAARAATAATTACCACTCCTAAAACTCCAATATGTGTTTAGGGAGGGGTATAATCTTCTGAGTTTCTCAATTTTGTGTKAAACTGCAGGATTCATTAGAGCAGGTGTGTTAATGAGGGTTGATAAACTGAAGGTGAGATGCAGGAAGGCCAAGCTGGTGCAGGGAAGGCAGAGCTGCCCTGATGGCATCAAACCCCAGAGACTGAGCAGGGTTTGTGGGTGCTGCACCTGCCGGGCACCGTAAGAAAAAGCTCACAGAATAAGCTCAGCTTGTTGGGGGAGTTTAACAGAGCCGGGTTTGATGGTTTGTGATCATTTGTAGRAGGTGTTGAGAAAGAAAAGGGCTGAATGAACAGCAGCAGGCTCTCCTCCTGGCCTGGAAAGATCCACCGAGCTGTGGCTGTACCTGTTCCTCTCCCAGCCCCTGCCTGGCTCTGCCCACCTGCTCCCAGGCAGATTCCCAGCCTTGCACCATTTTTCACTTTAACAACAAAGCTCAGCCTCGTTTCTCCATCACCCGTTTGATCGAATCCTTTTAGCGGGTGACAAAACACTTTCCTGAGCTCTCTTTACAGGAAACCAATCTCTAGTATTTTTTTTTCCACCAAAACCTCCTTTATTTACAGAAGTCAAACAAATCCTGAGGATTTTTTTTTTCCTCCAAAACAACACAAAACTGGATTTTTTTTTCAGGAAGGGGGGAGAAGGGAGTAAAATAAACAATACAGAGAGAGGCAGGGTGCACACGCTGACGCTCAGCGCGCCGAGCATCCCTGTACAAATAAAAAAAAAAAAAAACAAAAAAAACCCCAAACCCACCCCTTGCGCGCGCGCACATCGAGATGCAAATGATTTTCCGCGAAAGCCATCGCTTGTAAAGCTTGACAGAAAATAATGAGAAACACTAAATCTTTTATAAGGTCAACACTCAAGCAGCTGTCAAACAAGAAAAGAATTTAGCGAAAGATCCGCAAAAACTTCCATCGCCTCATTAAATCCAACAGGGCCGGGSCCCGGCGTGGTGAGGAGGCACCGGGGCGCCTCCGTTTTGTGTCAGTAATTTGCGGCGGAGGAAGAGGGAAGACGAAACAGCCAACGCCGAAGGGGCCTTGGGGGAGGCTGGGGAATCGTTAGTGCGCCAGGAGCGGCCTCGGTTCCTAATTGGAAGCATTGGGCATTATCAACGGAGGATTTGCCTCGGCTCCCTGACAGCTCTCTAGGCCTGGAATGATAGCCCACTTGTCAGTGTAAAAGACCATTAAAAACAAACCATTTTGATTTAATTGGAGGCGGTGTGCTGGGGGCCCAGGTGAGGCGCTTCATCAGCCGATGTTGGCTGCTGATGCCTTTTTCCCCCTGTATTGATGGCTTTTTTCTTTTTCTCCCCTCCCTTTCAAAAACTGTCTAGGAAAGAGAAAGAGGTGCTGAAAGATCCTTCACAGCCGCATCGAGAGCGCCTTTCAATAGGGTTGTCAACAAATGCCGTGACAAGTTAGAGAGAGGCAGGTACTTTTAAAACAGACGTTATTCTGTCCAAGATGAGCTGTGCTCAGAGGTGAGTGTTGGATTATTAGGGTTACAAATAATGTGGCTTTTCCTGCCAGGAGCGTGCTTAACTGGCTTAACGAATGGGGTTGATTTTTCTCTCCCCACCTTGGTAAGAACAGAGGGAAATGCAGGACAAGGGACCCTGGGCTAAATGATCTTTATTTGCTTCAAGCCCAGGAAGGTTTCAAACAGTGTTCAGCAATTTTTGACTGTTGTATTTAATGTCCCGTGGAGATTTGGGTTGGATTTTTTTTTTTTTTCTTTCCTGAAAATTATGGCCACAGATATTTGCTGGAGTTCACTGGTCATCTGGTCTGGGCAACAGCATGAGGAAAGAAGAATTAACCCACTGGAGCTGTAACCTGGTGTGTGCCCCCCACCTCYTTGGCAGATGTTTGAGGGTCAAACCAGAGCTGGCAGCTTTCACACTGACCTCGTGYGCTTGACATCTGAATCCTGACCCTTTTCATGCCAGGCAAGAGTTTTACTCAAAGTTGTCTGTTGATAAATAGCATTTCTGCAGAAGTCAGAAGAGGGCCATGAATGAAACCYCAAATCCATTTAAAAAGCATTTCTGTGGAAGTGTGCATTTCAAGCAATGGCAGGTGCTCACCCATAACCCAACACAGCATGTTTGGTTTCACTCTGCCACGAACTGTGAGCACCCAAAATCTGCTCCTTCATGGGTGAGTGTCTCCATAAGAGCAAAGGGGAGTGGTGGCCCCCTGTTCCTTGTGCTGCCTTTGGACTCTGGGGCTTGGATGCAGGTGGAGATGCTCCAGGCTGTAAAGCTGCACAGGAGGATGCTGTTTTCCTGTGTCCAGAGCAATGGAAATGGCAGAGGAAGGATGGGTCACTCTGTCTCTGGGGGAGAAGGGGGAAATGCTGAGTGTGGCTAGCAATGGATTTAATTAAGAGAGGGTTGACTGAGATAAGWTATARRAAGTTTTTTACAATGAGGATGTTGAAATACTGGCACAGGTTGTCCAGAGAGGTGGTGGATGCTTCATCCCKAGAAACATTCAAGGTCAGGTTGGATGGGGCTCTGAGAAACATGATCTGGTTGCTTTTTGCAGAGGCTGGACTAGGTGGCCCTTAAAAGTCCCTTTCAAGGCAAAATATTCTATGCCAGAAGGCAGAATTAGGGTAGGATGAGAGGCTGAGTGTCCAGGGCRCAAGGAAAAGACTGGACCATGAAAATGCTTCGCTGGGATTTGAACAATTGTATTGCTGGGAGCTTTGGCTGTAAGGACAAACAAGAAAACCTCTTGTGATGGTGACAGGGGCCCAGARGCTGCAGGTGGCCATGGTGTGGGAGGTGACATCTCTGCTGGGGTCCCAGAGGAGACAGGGATCATGCCCAGGCCAGCTGGGTCTGTGCCACCCRTTTGGAACCCTGAAGGGTGTTGAGTTCTCTTTGCATTGTGCCTGCTGCAGGCCACTGATRCTGCTTTGGGTTGTCACCACAGGGCTGGGAGCCACCAACTCGTGTCACTTGGGCAGGTGACACTGATTTTAATTCTTTTTGGTCAGCCAAAATCCCACTGAAGGGAGCTTTGATCTGGTACCATGGTGATGTGAAGTTCTTGAACTCGTTGCTTTGTTCTTTAAGCACTACGTGGGCTCCAGGAGATGAGTTTTAGAACACTCCAAGTCCCAGAAGTTTTTCTGCCCTCAAACCCGAGAGGACCTGAACATCCAGCCCACCGTGTGCTGTGTGTATCAAGCCCAGATTATTTAAGCAGAATCTGTGGCTTTTCTGACAACACAACAGCGGCGAGATTACATGAGCTGCGCTTGTCAGTTCAGCTCCATAGACAAAAATAGAGGTAAGGCATTAAAAAAAAATGCGGAACATTTTTGTGTGTACATGTTAAACCTCRACTGCTAATTCTGACGAAGGATCAGGCTGTGAGCAGATATCGGATCCCTGGTGAGAATCAAATTCCAGAGCCCAGAATTTTGCTGCAAAGTTTATACAGTGGGGATTCCTCTAATTACTTTCAGTGGAAATTTACCTGACAGAGCTTTCCCAGGTAATGCAAGGCATACGCGGGAGAGCCGCTCAGCCGTTGACAGAGCCTTTGATTTTGTGCCAGGTTGCAAATTAAGTCTTTTGCCAAGGTACCCGAACACTTGCTCGTCAATTGCTTATCGCTTATTCATATCGCGCATCGCGCGCCGCGCGTTTCATCTGCTCGGGAAGGCGGCGCACGGTGACAAAAGTCTCGTCCAAAGTTGCTGCATTTTCTTTCCTTCCCCTTGCTTGGTCAAGTAAACAAGCCACCTCAGTGTGGCTGCGAGCTGGGATTGTCTAATGAGCAAAGGAAGAGCCCTGGTGTGTGTCAGTGACATGCGGTGCACGGAGCTGTTTTGACACATTGGTGAATTCTGTCCTGTGTTGCTGCTGTGTTGCTACCTGGATACTTCTTGACTTGATAGAGCTCTGGAAATATCTTGGAGGTGGCCAGGATTGGCTTTCTGGTTTGGATAGTGACTATCAAACAGTCAGGTGGAGGTAGATGGAGCCTCACCCTGGGCTTGCACAGGGGGTGATGCTGTTTTTTGGGAACAACGTCCTTTCTAGAGTTTTGTTGGCATCATTCTGCCTGAGCCAGCAGGTGAGGAGTGACACAGAGACAGGAGTATGTAAGGCTGAGAGAATTGGGATTGCTCAGAGAAAAGAGAAGGGTTTGGGGTGGCCTGAAGGGAATTTACAGGTAAGATGGGGCACAACCGTTTACAGGAGCCTGGGGTGAGAGAACAAGAGAGAATGGGCTCAAAATGAAAGAGAGTAGGTTTAGATATCAGAAAAAATTCTTCCCTGTGAGGGTGGTGAGGCATTGAAACRGATTGCCCAGGTAAGTTGTGGCAGCACCATCCTAAAAGTGTTCAAGGCCAGGCTGGATGGAATTCTGAGCAATTTGGTCCAATGGAAGGTGTCTCTGCCATGGCAGGAGGGTTGGAGATGATCTTCAAGGTGCACTTCCAATCCAAACCATAATTTATGTCCATGCTGGGTGCCTGAGAGAAGAGTCCCCAGGGAATGCAGTCCCACATCTACAAGTTAATTAAGTTTTGGTGCAGTCCCAGCCATGCTGGCAAAATGTGAGCCCTGGAATTGTCACTGCAGGCAAAGCAAGGCAGAGGCTGTTTGCTTTGGGGTGTGGCTGAGGACGAGGAGGGCAGTGAAAGCATCCTGCTGAGGTGAATAAGGAGTTAACATCTGCTTGGTTTTGTTAAAAAAAAAACCCCAAATATAAAAACCACTCCAATGCAGCATCTTTCCCTAATGAACTGCCCATCAGGACATGACTGTGACCTGTTTGTCTCRGTGGGCTGGGGGGCCCAGGAGACCCCAGGCCAGGTCAGTCCTRCAGAGCGAGACGGAGCAGGAGCACCCGGTGTGGGAGAGCCTGYAAATCACCAGTTAGCTTAACAGTGTGGGCCATTATTCTAAAGCAGTGGGGCTGAAACCTAAATCCAAATGAAAATRTAGTCAATTTGTCCATACTTTGCTGACTGAATGACTATGTAATGCCATGCAGCTCTGGCAATGCAGGGAGCAAGCAGATGCAATTAGTGAGGAGGGAAAAGCTCCTTTGTTTTCTTCTCTTCCACTTCTTGRGCAAGCTCTAGCATGGTGCAGGGAAAGAATCTTGCAGGGGCTGAATGGAAAGCTCAGTTTGAGCCAGCAGAGATATCCATGCCAAATTTCTGCAGCTCTCTGTTAATGGGTTGGGATGGGTATTAAAAATCCTTCTTGTTGATTTTTATGAACCTTTGCACAGYAGGAAGAGAGTGTTATATGGACTGGGGACAGTGTTTTGGTCTGTTGTCACCTTATAAAGGAGGGACTGACACTGACTCCTGGAGTTTAGTTGATGGGTTAGGCCAGTCTGGCTTTCAAAACCATTCAACCACCTCTGTGGAACCTAGCTTTACATGGCTAGTCAAATTTGGAGACCACCAAATATCTTTGGGAACCCTTAACTTTCTCCAGGCTGCTACAGCTTTTAACTGGGTAAACATTTATGGATGTCCAAAAGGAGTTATTTTCCCTTGGAGGAAACCATGCACTGAAAGTCAAGTGAACAACAAATTCCCTGCTCTGAGTTCTAACATGGGCTGTGCCTGTTAGATCTGCATTGGGGAGGTAATGGCAAGGGTAAGGCAATGAGCAAGAAGGAGTATGGAAAATCTGCAGAGGCTGTGCAAAATGAGCTGTTCCTTCTCCCTGGATGCYGCTTCAAAGAAAGAGAAGGGGAGAAGGAGAGAAAAAGGAAAGATTTGGAGGTTTGAGAGGGGCTGGGGCAGGAACCCAACCACAGCCACGGATGAAACAAAAGGGAAAGCAGAAAACACAACCCAGGCTGAAAAATGAGCAGTGATGGAAAGGTCTGGGGTGAGAGGAGCTCTAAAGAGGAGGCTTGCCCCAGGATCTCGTGTGACTCTCACAATCTGTTTAACAGCGATCGGTCATGTTCTCTCGCTGCCATCGCCGCAGCAGCAGCTCCGAGCTGACAGGCAGTGGGGATAAATGATTACTGACATATGCTAATCGGACACTCTTAGACAGGACGTTGGAGGAATACATCAAGGTGGTGCAAAATGCATTTCTTGGGTAAAACTCTCCAACTTGTACAAGCAAATTACCTTCAGGAAGGCACAAGGCTTCTTCGCTGTTTAAAACTGCGGTTAGAAATCAACGGTGTGGCAAAAAAAAATGGCCCCATCAGAAGAAGGGCCAGGACAGAGAGCTGAGAGCTCTTTGCAGAGGTATCTGTCAATGCCAGATATGATTTTGGCCATGTAAACTGCCTGCAGGGTCTCAGTGCTTTCACTTTTTGGTGTCTCCTTTCCACTGATCCAGCTCTTTCCCTTTCCTTTCTAAAATCCACCCCAGCTCTTCWCTTGAAGTTTTCCTGTAATTTACACCACAAACAAAACTAATGGAATTCTAACCAGTACCCCAAGAATTTTAACAAGTTTAGCCCCAACAATTTTAACCCCAGAGCATGGCAGGTTGTGCAGATGAATTCATGGAAATGTTTAGATCCCATCAATAGAACAAGAAATCTCCACCTTGGCTCTTATTTGGCTCATTTAAAGGAAGTGCCATGCACATCTGTAACCTGGCCAGACCCTTTGCTTTGTCTCAGGATGAATATTGCYAATCAGGTAATTTAGAGAGGTATCAAGAATGCAGGCTTCGTGGAAATCTCTAATCCTGGGGTGGAAAAGCTGCTTGAAACATCTGGTTGGGTTTGAATTAGTTTTGGTGAGAGCTGATGAAATGGCAGGGGACCAAAATGCAGGTGTGACTGTGCTGCTTGTGTAGGGCACTTGTAGAGCAAAGGCCACCCCTCTACTTACAGTGAAATAGAAAAAGATGCCTCTCATCTTATGAAGCTCATGAAAGTGCATATAAGTTAAAAACCAAGTTATTATCTGGGCAACTGCTGCCTCTCTTCTAGGGTTTATAGTTGGTAAAAAATATCCCACTCTGATGTTCAAAAGGGGCTGATGTTTGATCACATTTGGGATCATTTTAAGGTTTGGGTCATGGGGAGTCTGAGTTAAGACCCTCATTCATTGCATGCTAAGGATGTTACCAGGACATGTGGGCGAGGTTGGAGTGTCCCCACTTTCAATCAAGTGCTTGTAGAGGCCCAGAAAAGCTGACTTTGGTCACGGGATRGGTTGTGGGGGGTCCATACCTTCCCGAAGCGTTGTGGGTGCCAGAAGGACTCCTCCTTCTTGGGTGGTGGGTGCATGCGCAGGTACTGAGTGCGATTATCACGCACCCCTTCGCTGAGCTGTGCCCAAAGAGAAACACAAATGGGTTTAAACAGCTGCACTTTGCTGAGCTGCACCCAAATAGAAATACAAATGGGTTTAAACAGTTGCACTTTGCTTTTCTGCAACCAAAGGTGAACAAGAGTGGGCTCAAACAGCTGCATGGCCACATCAGCTCCGTGTCGTGCAATGCAGTGACACTGGATGGACAGGGCTGAAAGTGGTGCCTGATCTGGGTGGTTTTCCATGTCCGTGCAGCCAATACTGATAGTTAAAACACACTGATGGGAAAAATAGGAGCAGCTGCCAGCTCTCAGTGTCTGCATAACAGAGCATCCCAGGGAAGTAACTGCTGCCTGCAGGAAGTTCTGTGCCCTGAGCTACAAGCCATGGCTCATCCCTAACTGGGATGACCATGGTGGTGTTTCCTGGCTGTCTGGTGAGTGAAGCTCTCCTGATCAATTGTAGCTTGCAATGTTTGACCATCCCAGCACAAGCCAGTGCAGGTACCTGGTGAATGTTTCACTGCATGAAACCCTGGGAATCTGTCWGCTCTGTGGTCTAGGATACAGGTTTGTGTTGCTTAACTCAGTAACTGGTGGCTGCAGGCTTTGGGAGCTTGATGGAGGCAACTTAGTGATTAAAAACATCAGTCATTAATAGATAAAGGAGGGATRCACTTTCCAACATCCCAGGCTGGTGTATTCATAAAATAGCTGCTAATTAAGGACACTGTATTCCTGCATTTCAACTATAAAGCACAGTTTGTGATGGCAGTAAGCCCATTGAAATTGGTCATTACCATATTAGCTCGACTCTTCTTTGAGCCATTAACTAATAAAACAGTCATTGGCTGCTTTTAAATGATATTACAATGCTGCTGTGTTCAACAGCACAGCCTTGCACTCTAACAACTGCTCTGGGTGCTGGCATCAACCACACCACGCCAGGCTCAGGGCTGGGGTTGATCCTTTTAAAATTTTTCAGTTCTTGTGGCCACTGTCACAGGTAATGTGGGCAGAGCTGATGGCAGAGCTGTTGGCAGAGCTGCTGGCCAGCAGATGCTCATCTTTGTTAGGCTTCATCAGTAGATGGGGGGGATGTTTTCCCAGCTGAGAGCCCTCCCCATGGCTCCATGGGAGAAGCCCATCCATCCCTTGTGGGGCAGGACAGTGGGGGGCTGTGCCCAGCAAGAAGGGGAAAGCATTGCTGGAGTATTCCCACCTTTTTCTTCTTCATCACGCGCTGGACCACAGTCCGGGCTCTCTGCTCTTCCATCCACAGCTCCTTGAATCTGTGTTGCATGATGTCAAAAAAGGGAGAGGGAGGCCTGGAAAACATTGAAAAGACACCAATATAATGTTTATCTCCTCGTGCTGGTTCATATCTCTGCTCCTGGAAGGTGAGAATGTGAATGAAACTGGGAAAGGCTTTCTCATCCTCAAGAAACCTCAAACCCACAATAATTTGCAATTAACACACACCGGGGTGACCTGTGCCAAGGCATTCCCCAGAACTGGAACAATTTCTTTTTTTGCACAACCTTTTACAGGACAGGTTTCAGTAGCTCTGTCTGAGCCCTGCTGAGCTGGAAGGACCACAAGGCACCACAGGCTGCACCTCAACTTTGGGCCCTGCTGGAGCTTCAGGAGAGCATTTCCCATCATTTCCCATCAGTGGAGCAGCTCTGGCTGGATCCCATCCAGGGGAAGAACCACTGGGTGCCAAGTGTGTTTTGCTAAAATAACTCCAYTTTTGCTATTAAAAATCTCTCTGATAGGATACACCAAAGCTGCAAATATGCAATGATGCATGGGGCGAGAGAATTAAGTGCTGTCCTAAGCTGTCTGAACAGGGATAAAAACAGACCCGGTGCAGATGGTTGGGTGTCTGCAGCAGAAAGGGGAGCTGAAATGCTGAGCCCTGGTCTGGTGCCTCAGCTGCACAGCCCAGGTGTATTTGCCCCTTGAAAGAGGATTCCAGGAGCAAGGAGCAGACAGGAGTGGGGAGAGTTGCACATGACTCTGATTCTAGAAAAGGAGTAAAAAGGTGGATGCTTGGTGGCCAGTGCCCCACTCTGAGCTGGCGTTAACCTGACCAGCTAGTGGCAAAGCTGCAGCCTGAAGCTGTTGAGCTTCTCTCCTTGCAAGTGAGGATGCTTCATCAGCCACCATGGCAGTAGCAGGGACAGAGACTCAGTAATTCCTGTGGTCCTGCTGCTGTTCCTTTCCCCCAKAGGCAAACATTTGGAGGTGATGGAGGGCCTCAAGTTGTATTGGTCCTTGTCCTTGCACACCTTGCTGTGGGGGATCTTTCCCATTTCATCAGCAGCTGATGGCTGTGGAGCTCTGTTCCCACCTGTAGCCTGCAGAACCTTCACCTGCAGCTCCCACAGCAGAGCCAGGGCTTTTCCTGCGTGTCCAGACAAACTGCAGGACATTGGAGCTTTGTGATAACTGCTGGGCTGCTTCTGGGCCATCAGCTCCACCTTGTTGTGCACAGGATCCCATGTCACAGACAGAACTGTGATGTGTGGTTTATGGCAGGAGTGGSTCCAGAACTGACAGCTGCCAGCTTTTAGCAGCCTGGAGAATCCTTGATGATCACRGAGGGTGCCAGCAGCGTGTATGCAAATAGTAACTCTTCTGTTTCTTGTTCCTTCACCCCCGTGGTGACTTTTATTACTTAATTATTGCACACCACATGCTTCAAAACAGCCTAATCTATGGTCGTGTTTTCTAATGATACTAGATGTGCAATCCAGCAATATACATCCCAAGGGGACATTCATATCAGAGGAGGCATCCTTCTGCAGGCCTCCTGTTTCATAGATCACATGCTGCAGGGCTTTTCAAGCCTTTGCTTACAAATCAGCTCTGCTGCTCCAGACCGTTATCTGGAGACACCCAGTGCCAAAGGCGACACTGATGTTTACCCTTTGTCCCCTCTTCTTTCCCCTCCTTCCCTTCCAGTTTGGCATTTCATAGTGATCAGAGCTGGGCAAAATACTTAAAAAGGTTAAAAGACATGGCAAATGTGTGGTCAAGTGTGTTATTATGTGGGTAGATCTCCAGTCTCATACTGTGGTGTAAATGTTGGTATTTCTGACACAAGCACAGGGTGRGCATTGCTTGTTTGCTCCCAACCCTTTGCTCTCCAGAAGTAGCAGGGAGGGATGCAGAAAAGCACTGAGCCTTTGTGTGTAGTTTTTGATTATTGATTTTTTTTTTCTTTTTTTTACAAGTTGAATGTGTTTTCACATCTCTATGGACGTGACTTTTACCATCTCCAGTGGACCAGCCAGTTGGTGACTGATTAGTCCACAGCTGGCTTGTAAGTAAATGCTTGAAAGGACACATTTGGGTTGATGCTCTTCAGAGATCCTTCCCTGCYGTGTGATTAATCGCATTTAAGTCCCGATCCAGCAAAGTATAGACTCATGCCTGGAATGGTGCACGCATGAACTGCCTCTCTGAAATCGGTGGGAATGGCTCACGTGTCGGTTATCCACGTTGGGCTGTAGGATGTGAGGCTTCTTCTGGCTTTTCCTCCTTGGAGAGAAACACTGAGAGAGTGGGGAAGAGCAGGGGATATCAGATAACACTTCTTTGAGGTTACTGCAAGACTTCAGCGAGGTGGCTTTTCCTTTGTAGGTCAAAGCCTGATCTCAGYGGAGTGGAGGGGGAATTTGGCCCCGATATTGGTGCTGCTTGGCARTGTGACAGCTCTTACTTGCAGCTGGCCTTTGGGAAAATGTCCTTTTGCCTTAGTGCTACTTAAGGACAGGGATCAATGGCTTGGGTGTTCCCTTTCCCTTTGTCACCCTGCCCAGATGTTGCTCCTGAACYGGGAGGATTTTGCCGTTGCTGTCGGCGGATGCTGCGGGCAGAGCAGGGGAAGCATCTGCTAGAAATGCTTATTACACATTAAAATCCATCTCATTCAGAATAACTCAGATCTCCTTGTTTTGGCACAAGCACAAGCCACAGGAAGGAAAGGCAAAGAAGTTCTGATAGGATGTAACAAATTATTTATAATTGTAGGGAAAGAAAATACTCATCTGCTTCCTTTTATAGTCAAATAGTTGGAGCCACTTCTAATGCTGACATTTCCTAAATATTTTAAAATTTATCTGTGCACATTTTCAAAACTATTATCCCTGAAACAGTTCCTGTCTCTTTAATAGAATCTCTCTAATTTACTTTCAAGAGTCAGGGTACAGACCTATTTTCAACTGAAATGACAAGCACCTGCTAACTTGGTTATACAATGTGGAATTCTAGTCTGCCAGACATCTCCTGGAAAAGAAGCTGCAGCCTCCTAATGGGCTATTTTACTGTGAAAACAGTGTTAAAAAGTAAAATAAAGTATTAACAATATTAAAATAAAACAGTGTAGGCCTTAAATGAGCTACAAACTAGTTAAATCTATTCTATTCAATATGAGCCTTCAGTGCTTTTGCAGCTGATACCTCAGAGCTGGGATTTATCTAAAATGAAGGCACCAGGGACATGCAAGAGAAATGGTAATTATAATTTGCAAACATTAGGCTGACACTTTTTTGTGTATGTGTGTATAAATTCTGACAGCTGTGATTTGTGCCAGTGCCAAATAGTGCTCCACCATTCTGAGAAGGGCTCATTTTGTGGCAGGCCATCCTCAGAGCAGCAGCTCATTAAAACTTTGGAGAAGGAGAAGTTGCCGAAAACAGGAAGGCGTCAGAACCATCTGAGGGATTTTTGGTACACGCTTGTTGAAAGGTGTTTGAGAAGAGAGCCTTGGGTCTGACAAACTGGAATTTTAGTACGCCTCCCCGTTCACAGTGGGGCAAAATAATTGGTCATCAGTGACTACTAATTTGGTTTAGTAGCCAGAGGCATTTTTTTTCTTCCCAGAAAATCAATGACAGTGCCGAGGTCTGTTCAACGTGATTCAGCTCAAGACGGGTCCTCATTTAGCTCTTGATGCTTCTTCCACTGGAGACAGCTATTTTGTTAAAATGAAATTAAAATCTATCTATAATACTCAGCTCAGGGAGCGGCACCCGTCAATGCCATGCTGCTCTTGAGGTTTCAAGGTTGTCAGTCTCCCCTCAAACTTATTTTCAAAGGTTTATATATCAGCTGCAAAAAAAAAGTGGCAAAAGTGGATACAAAGGACTTTGCTCAGGAAGGGGGTTTGTATCAGCTTGAAAGGTGCAATCAATTTGCGAAAGGGTAAAAACTTTACTTGCAATTGCTTCTTTTTTCTTGTATAATTCAAAAGCACGTAAATATTTCAGTGCGAGCCTCAGCCCGTGGGGTTTGTGTGTGGCTCTGCAGCCAGGGCAGTGCTTTTCCTGCTGCAGGTCAGGATGGGCTCCGGCCGGGAGCGGGGCAGGGAGCAGAGGATGCTCCATCGGCTCCCCWGTGGTTGTGCAGCTGTTTGGGCTCTGCCCAAAATCCTGCTCTGCTTCCAGTGGCAGCTTAGAGGCAGCAGGATCTGGCCCTGCATGGGTGCTCATGCAACAGATCAGGCACAGAATGGAATTTGCCTATGGTTGTGACATTAAAATGGTGTTGCTGCACCGCTGCCTGTGCTGAAACTTTAACCCTTTCTTGAAAGATTGAGGTTTCAGGGGGGTTTAGTCCTTGCTGGTGTCGCTCCATCTAAGATGTGCATTTGCTGCACAGCCAGATCTGTCTTTGGGGCCTTCAGCCCACGGGGGAGACAGCCTACAGGAGCACCACCTTCTTATTCCTTCTTGTGTGCTTCATGCTGGGAGGATTTGTCCTGTGGTAGAAGTGTCCATATAAAATCTGCCCATGCTCGTGGTTAGGCATGGTTGGGAACCAGTTCCCACCAGCTCAGCTTGGTTTCTTACAGAAACATTAAGTTTGGAAAAGATCTCCAAGATCGAGTCCATCCAGTTTTTTAGTGGGGAACAGTCTCCAGCATCTCTGGAGCRTGGGGCTCCTTGGGGCAGCTACCACAAGTACTGTCTTCACCAAATAAAGCACAAGCTGGCCTCTGTTATTCTATTTGGGTACCTCCAACACAGGCAGCAGCGAGATATCACTGCTCAGGTCCCTGTGCCCTGAAAGGGGGCTGAGAGCACAGGAAAATTGTGATTACATCTCTCTTGTACTGCTGTGGTGCCTCCYTTCCTCCCTGGTTACTGATGGGCTGGAGGTGGCAATCTATCTCCCGTTAATTTGTCTSTGTGTAGCCCAGCAGGAAGCTGGGGTATGATTACAGCTCTGGCCCTTGTGCGAGAGCCCCACATCCCCTGCAAACTGCCTGCCTCTGCCTCGCCTTAATTGTTCCCCTTTGGCCCGTGGACCTGTCTCTTCTAACAAGGGCTGCGAGGAGGGCCGAGGTAATTGAAGCACTTAACCACACTCCCCAGCACTGCCTCCTGCAGCTAATTAGGAAAGAGGGCCGCTGGGCTCTTCATTATTTCTTTTAATTGTTTGTGGGTTTTGCATAACAGTGAAYGGCAGGAGAGGGATGGGTTAGTGGCGAATTCTTGACTTTGAAATTGGTATRAAAGGTCACTTACAATTTGTTAAGGCTTTCACAAGGGTGAATTCAATTAGTGGTTCCCGCTCCCTGCACACACGTGTGTGGGTGTGTTTGTGAGGGGAGGGAGATGTGGCAAAACAAGCTGGATGTGAGTCCAAAGGCTCTTCATTTTCCTAAGAAGCTTATGGACTATACAATAAAGTTATAGGCCCCTTACAGCTTTATGGTTCTCTAAATAGGTCCTGGCACTAAACCCACGGAGAAGCCCAAAAGATCATTTTTAAATGATCTCCACTTGTCCTCACTTTCCATTAACTATTGAAGAAAATAACAAGAGAAAAATTGATAGAAAACACTCAGGGACCAATTTTTTTTTTGCAGTCTTTGGGCTGGCAAAATTCTCAGTTGCAATGGTGGGTCTTCCACCCGTGTGGCAGCTGCGGGATCTGTGCTTCCAAAGCACTGATTACTCTGAATTTCTGACGCTTCTTTACAATCCTTGTAATTTGGGTGAGGAAATAACAATATAAATTATTTCACTGCGGGCAGCCAATGAGGCAGTGGCTTCTTCTAAGTGTCAGAGGATCTGTTATTTTGCTCAGAGGGCTCACATGTATAGAATGGTGAAAAGAATAAAATCCATTGTAAACATGCACTTTAAAAGATTTATCAGATTCTCATAGCTGTGCTTAGGAGTACACATGGTTACAAGAGCACCAATTTGCTTTACTATTCCCTCCCAGGCCGAGTGAGATGTTTGCTTGCTCTGGTCCTAAAAGCACATATGGAAACGTGTGTCTTGCAGGGAAGAGACCAAGCCAGCTCTTGCCCATTAAATAACTGGCTGGAATTTGTGTGCTAGCATTGATTTTAGGGCTGGAGRTGCCCTTTAGCTGACTTAATTGAAGATTATTTAGGATTGTCTTCAACACATTTGTCTGCTTTTATCTGCTAATATCCTCTAAGAAACTCAGGTGGGACGTGGTTCTGGGACAGAGCTGTTCTGCCTGGAGGTCCAAATCCATGGCTGAGAGTGAACAGTGCTCAGTCTGCAGCCATCAACAAATGCAAAACATCCCAACGAGTGAAAAATGGAGAGAAAACCCCTCCAATGCTGAGCAAAAGAAATCAAAGCACAGGGTCTTCCCCTTGACCTCCATCCCCTGCTTGAATCTCTCTGGCTGGGTGGGAACATGACTTTGTTTGAATGGAAAAGATGTTCATGAGGGCTGAAGAGCTTTGTTTTCACAGAAAGGATTCTGTGATTATTCCCCCCCTGACCCAGGTTTTCATTGCACAGGCTGAAAAAGCAAAAGTTGCCAAAGAAAAAGGCCCACTTGTGGCGAGAAGTAGTTCTAGGTGGTAAAATGTTGGATGAAATTTTTCAGCTGGCTGGAATCAATGGAGACAAACCCACAGACAAGAGCCAGTCTGTGTGGGAGTAAATTACTTTCCTATTCAGTGTAAAGCAATTGGTAATAAGGGATCTAAATCTGTCCTTCAGATCTTTTCTTTCCCAGCTCTGTGGCTGATGTGCAGGACCTGAACCTTATGCCAAACCATGACTCGGCTGTTTATTTTCTCGTAAGCTGCCGGTCTGAAGTAATCAGAAACTCTTACAGWGAGTAAATAACCACTCTAGAGGGGATCAGTATGTTCATGGTGCACTCAGGATTTTTTGAAGGGCGTAACAGGTCCTTCTGCCCAAGCAGATGCTGCAGCCACTGGGGCACGGTGCAGGCGAACGGGGCTGGGAGCTCTTCGGTAGCAATGAGAACACATACCCAGCCTGGAACATTTCCAGCAGAAGAAAACTACTCTTGAAATAGAAATTCTTATCTTAGCAGTGTGAGAATGGTGGCAGAGGCACAAAGTGCCTTTCACTGTGGAATTGGTAGGATATGTAATTATAGGAGCGGATGGGAGTCCCGTATTTTTTAACTTGGTTGCGTTTTTCTGTCGCCATGAGCCTGTCAGTGATTCCAGTCACTGTGTTGCATTTTTACAATCTGTTTTGTCAGTCCTCAGTGGGTTTTTTTTTTCCTGTAAAACTTTTGTTTGCCCCAATCTTTAGGACTTTGGTGGCTTTACACTCATTGGCTTCCAGTGATTGTAGGTCAGATGCAGACTTGCT
Organism: Malurus melanocephalus; assembly: GCF_030028575.1. Classification (NCBI taxonomy): domain Eukaryota; kingdom Metazoa; phylum Chordata; class Aves; order Passeriformes; family Maluridae; genus Malurus; species Malurus melanocephalus. The sequence continues at coordinate 1,359,507 of NW_026623381.1, forward strand.
ATAATATTCAATTTTATTTTCTGCCCAGCTTTTCCTGATGGTATCTTTCCGGGAACACCCTCTGCTCTTCAACATTATTTCTTTGACATTTTTGCTGCTGGTCTACATCTAGATTACTTTCTTTCCACAGCCATATATTAATTACTTGAAATGTTCTTCAACTATCTCAAAAATAAACCTGTGCACCAAAGAGATGCTGGAAATATCTCACCCCCTCTTGAGCAGTTTTCTAAACTTAGTTCTGACTGTGTGCAAACAGCATGGACACTCTGAAAGGAAAGGCCACTCACAAAGCAGAGCATGAGCACTGAAACCTCTCCTCAGGAAAGGTGAAAGCCTGGGACAATTGCAAATGATACCAATTAAAGAGGAGCTATGGGATAACTGATGCCCTTGGCAAAGTGTGACAATTTGAAGAAGAGAGATTGCAGCGACCAAACGCTTTAGAGGGGTGAGTTTGCTGCAGGAACATGATGAAAGCAGCTGCCAAAGGATTAAGAGCAGTTTTAGAGAATGGGAGGTGGAACGGAGGCAGGAGATGAAGATAGAAGGAAAATGGGATGTAAAATCCAGGAAAGGGACAGTTGAAGCGAAGGCAGACGGCAGGGGGGACCCGGCAGGAGCCATGGGGATGACAGAGTGCCAGGGAAATCCTGCCAGCACACCCAAGGTCAGCCCAACCTCCAGGCCAACTGCCAAGTGCATGGCAGCCCGTCGGAGGCCGGGTTATGGCCGTGCAGGGTTTGGAGCAGGCACAGGTGCACAGTGGCACAGGATGGCACTCTGTGCAGCCCTCRTGTCCAGGAATAGGTTCTGGGTCAGAGCAGGCAGAATTAGGATGCTCACCAAGAGGTGACTGAAAGCTTTTCTCTCCAAGCAGCCCTGGCAGCGCTGGGTAATGTGTCCATGCTGAGGGTGCACTCTGCCCTGCTCACTCCTGGGGAGAGAACTTGTGCTCGGGGTACCAACTGTGTGCTGGTGTGTTCTGGCTTCAGACTCCTTGTGTGACCTTGCACAGATCAATACCCTCTAAAATCTGACTGTACGCAGCATTCAGGTCTTTGTGTTTACTTCTAGTTCCAAAAATGGTCCTTTAATGTTGGCTAATTTTAGTGTACGGTGAAATTCAGTCAGAAAAGGTGGTCAGGAGGATAAATGTAGGTCTGGACACTGAAGGAGGATAAATGTAGGTCTGGAAACTGATTGGGATTTCCAAATACACCTTGAATAGCAGGCTGTACTAACACCAGTGAAGATCCTGGAGGTCTTTACAGACCCTCTGTGCCTTTAGCTCTCCAGTATCATCAAACCCGAGCCCACTCATTGCCCTCCAGCCTCCCCCTTGTGAAGCGAGGTCATTATTGCAGAGGATGGGGGTTGGACACACCTGCCAGCAGCACTGTGTTGTGGGGTTATTTTGAAGGAAAATACCTGAGAAGATGGCAGCCCATTGCACCAATGTGTGTGCACAGAGCATGAGGATGGGGTTTATCTCCTGGAGGGGATTGTCAACGATGGGTATTTTGGAAATGGAAGGATCTTGGAAAGCCAAGGCTGTGGAGCTGTTTGTGGTGGGGCTGAGGGCTGGGGTGGGTGCAGATGAGTGTGTGCACTGTTAGCCCAATGCCTGCACTCCGTGGCCACATCCTCTCCTGCACAGCGTGGCTCACACGAGGCAGCTCTGGTAGAGATCAGAAGCTGGAGCTTGGGCTGGGGGAGCCCGAGTGGAGGGTGCCCCATGGGGAAGGCTGGGACCCCAGCACATCCTCGTTACTGCTGACCTTGGCACGAGCACTGCCTGCTGATGGATCGGCTCCGGAGCTGGACAAGCCCCCGGGGAACCACTGCATTATCTGTTATGTCCCATCAGTGCCTCCCCTGACCCCTCCCAGCTCCGAATGCCACAGGCATCAGGGAAGGAATAAATCTCTGTCTGGTGCTGAGAGAGAGAAGGGAGCGAGAGCAGGAAAAAGGAGAGATGAAAAATGTGCTTTTTATGACTCTCACAACAAAGCTGGCCACATGATTCGTAGCAAACATTACTCTGGGAAAAGAGAGGGAGGGAAAGGAGGGGGAATCAGCAAAAAGCAGCGGTGCTTCTTTCCCCTGGAAGGTGTCCAGGGGGAATTATAGAGGGGTATGGGTGACCTTTGAAGGTAAATATCCCAGGAAAAGAAAGGAAAGAGGCCTCAAAGCTTCAGAAAGCWCGCTGCAGTGTCTGCTGCAATGTTCCAACACCGTGAGTGGAAAGCARAGGCACAAAAGTGATCTGAGTTAGAGGAGCAGCAGGGCCAGGCCGTGATTAACAAGGCACTAATGGCAACCACAGCATTTGCTCATTTCTATTTGGGATGATCCAGGAGAGCTCCAGCCCGTGAGCTTGGGAACTCCTGACCTCGGTGTCTCTAGGATGTAAAATTCAAGCCTTTAGCAGCACAGCCCAGGGCCTGAGGAGGGGCTGAGATGAGTTGCTAGGGCTCAAGAAGCCCCTTGCCCATTACCCACAGACCACAGCCACTCCTGGGACAGATGCTGGGTTATTTGTGTTCCCAGGGAAGCAGCCCAGCCCCGAGGCTGTGGGGTGGCACAAGCTGCAATTCCTGCTGTGGAGAGCTGCAATAGAGCTGTGGGTGCAGCCTGGACWGAGTTTGCAGGGTTCTGGACTGTTCCAGAGCACCCCATCACCATCCATGGAGTCTCCAGCAGTGCCATGGCAAAGCCCCTTTGCTCTCTGGCATCCTCAGCTGCACTGTCTGTGCTGGGGGATGACAGCCAGGAGCTGCTCTGGCTGAAAAACTTCCCTGCATCTGAGATATTGATCTGATCTGTTATTTCTAAAAGATGTGAAGKTCTTGGAGTCTTAGAAAAAGACTGTTTACAACTGTTTTCCTCTGCCCCCAGAGAAGCACATGCCTTTACTTGGGAGCAAGTAAGATCACGCTCAAACAGGGCTTACAGTCCAAAACTAACTTAAACTCATCGACAGCCAGGTCATTTTTAGGAAAATGGGTCTTGCTGAACCTGGTCAGCTGTAACCAGGTGTCATGGTTTTACTGACATGACACCAGGGACCAGATTSGTCTCACCAAAGTTGGTATTTTTAACTTGCCAGTCATGGAAAAGTGTATTTAACTACCACTTTTACTGAAATGGYTGTAACAACTCCTTGATAATCCCAGTAATTCGGTTTTATCTATAATGTGCTTTTAAAGTAAAGGGATAAATACAATCAGTCTGCATAAAAGGTAGCTATTAAGGAGCAGGAGAGTTGTACAATAATAACTTTCAATTAAAAGCCCTTTCTCACTACTTCTGCTGTTGTGGGGTCTGCAGATTTTCCTTAAAACTTTTGAAACATGCCTGGGCTTCTTACAGGCAGCCATTTAACCTCCGTTTATGAAGAAATAAAGCAAAATTGATGTTGATTTTGGTCTACATTGGGGGATACTTTTGCAACATAAAAGCCCTTTTGCCTGCAATTTGCAGAGCAGCCCTGTCACATCGGTGAGGGCTGATACTGATAAAGATAAAGCTTTATAGCTGGGGCATTTGCAGCTAACAGCAAGCTAATGCTACATTTTCATTTTGATGCAATTAATGTTAATGTCTGCTACGAAAATTGTCATTAAATACCATTTTAAAATCCATTCAATTTGCATATGCAAAGCCCATTTACTATCATGTAAAATACACGGTGCCGTTCATCATGTCTTTTCTCTAGAATTTGTAGCTGTTATTTTTCTGGCAGTGATTATTATCCAGCTCTTAAAATGAAACCTAATGTCTGGTCCAGACCTGCACAGAGCAAGAAATCCCCCTGGGCTCCAGCAGTAGCGAGACTTTCAGAGGTTTTAAGCGCTGGTTTGTGCTGGAGTTGCACAGGCAGTGGGAAATTTCTTTGCCTCTATCCTGCTCCACTACCAATTCCTGCCAATGCAGGGTGATGAACTAAGTGGGAGAGAGTGGGATAAAGAATTTGAACTGATCTTTAACTCTACCAGAGTATTTCAACCAGTGCAGACAGGTAGAAATGCTGTTTCTCTAATTCTCTGACCCTGGGAAGCCATTTTTCTGGTTGTCAACTTTTCATTTCCTTTAGATTGAAATCCCCATTTTCATGTACATGGTTGTCAACTTTTCATTTMCTTTAGATATTTTTAAGAGGCTTCAAGGCCTTAATACCACAGGTGAAATGAGGCTGTGTGGTGGCACATATGTGATATTCAGACAGTTGATTATGTGACAGAAGTGTARCCAAACATGGATGTGATGCTGTGACTCAGCATATCCCAGTTCAGGACACTTCTGTTTTGGGGACTGTGGGAAATGAGATTGGGGAGAGATGCAGGTAGAAAGGGATAATTTTGTTCTGAGGAGGGCCCCAATCTTCCCCCTTACCGTGAGGGCTTGCCAAAAGTCATGTCTGGAGGTATCTTGCGAGCATATTTGCTGAGTATACTGTCTTCTTTGAGGCGAAGGTCCTTAAATTTGTAGTACAGAGCAAACTCCCGGGCTGTGGTGCACCTTTCCTCCACAGCCCTACGGCCCATGGCCACGAAGTCTCGGGGCATGACCTTTTTCTTACGAGGTCTGGCCTTCACTACGTCCCAGTGGCCTATGGCTGGAGATGGAGGGAAATAGGAGAGAAAAAGAGGAGGCATCTCTGTTAACTCCTGTTTGGGAAAGCAGATGGAGGGGTGTGCACCATTTGTGGCTAAGGTTCATTTTGTCATGGTTTTGCTGTGCAGTGAGCTTCATATCCAGTCCCACTGCATCCCGTTTCAGTCTGAATTGGATGTGTTCTCACCCTCCACCCTRGCTTGCTCAGGAAGTCTGATTTCATAGGGAAATTGTCCCTGAGAGCACAAATTAGGAGCCCTAATGAAGTTATGACAGGTGCAGGTGCACCCTCCCTGCTCAGGAGCTCTGTGGGAGCCTCTGAAAGTTTCCAGTGTGACACAGAAACCTCACTGTTTCACCAAGCAATTGGGGTGATATTAATAAAAGTGGGTTAATATTGGAGTTCTGCACTTCCAGCTTGATGGGAAKTATTGAAAAGCCCTAGGAAGGAGAGTTGAGTCTCTCCAACATCAGGGCTTTGTGGCAGGTCTATGTTTTAGGGGCAGTGTCCTACCTTCAGGGACTCCTCCATCTCTCTCGCCTTGGTAGATCCCATAGGTAAAATCAGGGCCTGGCAGAGAGTAGCAGTTTCTCATGGGCTTTCCCACTTCTGGCTGCAGAAAAGTGAAGTTAAAAGAGAAGCATAAACACCTTTTCTGGTAAGATAAAGCCCCTGAAAACAGCAGTTTGTAACAGAATATGGCCACAAGTATCAGCAGTGGCTCTGGTCACTTGKCAAGGGTTTGAATACCATTGTACAAGTGAGTGCCAAAGTGCAAAAAGGAGCTGAAGCCTAAAGGATGCTGAATTTCACACAAGTTTGAGTTATAGAGACCTTGTCTGGCTGGAAATAGGGATACTGACTCAACAGATATGGACTTGAAGTCTCCTTGTTGGGTTAATCTCTCCTCTGGTGGGGAGGCCCAGCTGTGTGTCTGCTGCAGCTGGTCTTAACTTTACTTTGAGTTATTTCATTTCCAAGTTGTGCATCCTCCTAGAAAACTGACATAAACATCCCCAGGCACARTCACACAGCTCCTCCTGCCTGGGAATAATCAAGACAGGCATRCTGCAGGAGGAGGAGAAGGGGGATGAAGAAGGGAGAGCAGAGCCTGGGGTTTACAGCGCAGGAGAGAACTTGAGCTCAATAACCTCATTTCTGTTTAGTTTTCAAATGAACTCTTCCCCAGATCGTGTGTGTCCCAGCCTGATGGTGTCTGTGGATTAACTGACCTCCCCTCACCCCTTTGTCTCCACCCTCCCATCTCCATTGTGAAGTCACTGCAGGATGTGTGTCCTCAAACCTCATTGCTGCTTGAAAGGGAGGCGGTGGAGCAGGGAAGGGCCAAGTTCCCGTCAGAGAACGCTGCAGCAGTCAGGCAGAAAGTCCCCAGAAGCCCCGTGGGTGCTTTGGGACAGGTTATTTTCCATGGGAATGGTGTTTGGGGAAATGAGATGCTGTAGGTGTTGGCAGTTCTTGTTAAGAGAATGGAAGTGCTGAGATACCACTCCAGCGCTTCTCAAACTTCTACACTTGTGACACCCTTAAGCATCTGTGGTATTCCCATGACTCTGAGGAGCACCAGTTCACCAGAAAATGAATTTTAAGGACTTGCCTTGTGCAAAACTACAGATCCTTTGTTGCAAACAGCCCATTCTAACAGCCATTAATTCAGTGACACAATGCAACCATGGCTTCATTCCTCACCAGCCTCCTGTGAGCCTCGAGCAGAGGGAGGGAGGGACTGTCCCTTGTCCAGCCCTGAGCACAAGGGGAGTGAGTGGGGTTTTAGTGCCACCACAGTGATGCCACCAAACATGTCTGTCCCTTGTCCAGCCCCGAGCACGAGGGGAGTGAGTGGGGTTTTAATGCCACCACAGTGATGCCACCAAACATGTCTGTCCCTTGTCCAGCCCCGAGCACGAGGGGAGTGAGTGGGGTTTTAGTGCTACCACAGTGATGCCACCAGGCAGTGACAAACCATATGTGCACTCTGTGTGCGCCGGGAGCTCGCGCAAAGTGCGTAAACCGCTGCCAGGGATGATAAAGGAGCTTTCATTGCTGATCTATTTCTCATGTATTTACAGCTATTTTTAGATGAGTTGTCACTGGTGTACAAGGGAAATGGTGTAATGTTTCTCAGATGCACAAGGAAAGGCRTTTTCCTGGGATCGTGTTCTGATGGAGGATCGGGGAAGTGAGGTCAGGAATCTGCTGTGGTGGCAAAGGTGTGGCAAAGGGGAGAAAATCATGGAGAAACTGCAGGAAAGGAGAGAGGTCTGTAACCTGTGGCAAAGCTGCTTCCAGACCCTCGAGCGCAGAACTCTGCAGARTGGAAGAAATTATGGGATTTAAAGAGTCCCTTTTGTAGAACACCTGAAGTTAACACAGTTGGGTGTTTACTCCRTCACAAAATGAGAGCATGCTGTTTCCTTTTATGATCAGGTGGCATTTTACAGTCACTTTGCACTGAATAAATAAAGCTGAAGGTGCTGGATAATTAATTAAAAAAAAATCTGGTCCAATATGTTGAACATGGAGCGAATCTGTGCCTGAAGAAAAATCAACAAACTCAGAGGACTCTGGTTGCCTGCCAACATCTTTTACCTACAAAAGCAAAGAAGGGGAAGGATGAGTCTTGCTCAATGTAATCCAAGATTACAGCTTTTCTCATTCATAAATTAGCAAAATGCTGTTTCCACCTCATGGGCTGKTTTCATTTGTTTGTCCTGGGGCATTATAGGTGTGCTCTGTCATAAAGCAGTGGGGAAACTGAGCCAAAGTTGATGCAGAAGGCCTTTTTTTTTTTCCTTTCTCCCCCAGTTCCAGCACTGTTCCCTGTGTTCAGGTTTAGCCTGTCACAAAGCTGTTTGGCTGGAATACAGATCTGTCTGACAGCTGTGCCCATCAGCAGACAACTTCATTAAACCTCATTAAGATGTCATTTCTCTGCCTTATTTCCCACCTCTTGGCTCTAATTAAAACCGTCTCTCTCTGCATCCCAGGCGGTCCTAATTTTCTCTGGATACCTTCTGCAAGTTTTCTCCCTTTACGACCTCAGTGAGGAAAATCCAGCATCTTAAATGCTGTTTATCCAGCCAGTTTGGAAAAGACAGCTCTAGACCTTTTCCTGAAGCATTCCCAGAGCACCCAGCAGAGATCAACGCCTCTTAGGGCTGTGAGATGTGCACTGAGGCTTTGTTTGCTCTCTCAAACTGTCCTCAAGGGCTCGGCTGGGCATCCTTTCCCTTTGGATGTGATCATTTTCCTGGGTGAACCTCCTGGTGAAACCCTGGGCTGGGTTTGGAGGGTGATGTGCAGTGCTGGGGGTGTTTGTTCAGTGGGGTTAACTTGGCTGGCTGAAGAGAACTGTTGGGTGAATTGAGTTATCCCCAGCCTTTGCCAAGGTAATTTCTGATTTGTGCAGCCCTCGGCTTGAGCCCTGGATTTGTTTTGGAGTGTTGGCAAATGTTTGCTGTGAAGGAAGAGGAAGGCTCTGAAGGGGTCTGTTTCTAAGAGGTGGATGCATTGCCAAGGTTGAAGGAAGCACAAAACCTTCAAGGATTCCAGGTCTTGCTGCAGGACTAATTTGTGTTCCATCCCCTGGTGTTCACGGCCCAGCAATGCACATTGCATCAATTTTCTAAAGATGACTGAGACAYGAAGGAGACGTGTCCATGCAGAGAGGTACAGAAAGCGACTGAGATGTGGATTTTTAATCCCTGCCTCTGCAGCCTTTCCCTGGGAGGGGATGCTGGGCAAATCCATGAATCCTCTCTGCTCYGACTCAGCCGGAGCTGCCCCATCCCCTCGTCTCTGGCTCTGCCCTGTGGACACCTGCAAACTCTGTGCCGGTGCATTTTCAGCCTGCCAGGCCCTGCCYCCTTCCTACCTTCTGTTCCCCTTTTCATTACACCCCCTTGTACAGTAAAGCCTCCCGTCACGCTGCCATTACTATTATTATTGCAGATTTACTGCACTTGCAGAGTGAAGTGATTGCGGTGACAAGGCCCAGCATTTTTCCCTCCTTCCCCCCGCGACAGCTTGAAATCAAGCCCTTCATTTGCATTTACATGATCTTGCTGTGCAGCTTATGAGATCGGGAGATTTATTTGCTACTTAGCTTGATGTTTGATTACACTCTAAGAAGGCAGTGAGCTACAAAGTGCAGGGATACATCAGAACTGAGCTACTGAAAGCCTCTGGGGGACAGTAACTCAACATCAGGTTTAGGTAGATGAGAAAGGGAATGTTCAGTGTTTTGAGAAAGGCAAATTTGATGAGATTTTTTTTTTTTTTAAAGGTGGAAGGAAAAACTTACTTTTCCTTTCTCAAAAAAAAAAAAAAAAAAAGGGAAAACAAGAATGTTATGTTATAAAAACACACCTGAAAAATCTGGGTTTGTTAGTGCAGAAGAAATCCTAGCAGGAGCTGGTGGCTGCTGGGCTGCCTGCCACCAACTGCTTGTAACTTCCACTCCCAAGAAGATTATTAATAATAAGTTGGCAGTTGTCTTCGAAGCTTTTCATAAGCATTAAAGGTCAAAGCCAAAGGAAGTTTTGCTTGATGGACCACCACAAAATCTCTCCCCTGATTTATTAAGCTTCAAACCATGCCACTGAGCATTAATCCTCTGTAATAGAGGGGAAACTGAGGCAGGGATTCATGGGCAGCAAAGAGAATGGAGTTTGGACTGGGGAGAGAAGCAGACCACTCCTAATAGTCCACTGTGTTCAGAGTGGGAGACCAAATTTTCACAGAGTTCTGTAGCAGTGTAAGAGCTCTCTCTTTCCAGAAAAAAGGGTGATGGTTRGGTGAACTGCTGCCCTTGGAGTCAGGAACAGCAAAGTTCAAGGATCTTGTAGTGAGTTTAACTCTTTTCATTACAAATCCTCCAGCCAGAGCAGCCACCCTGCTAATCCAGAGTACATCTACAAGTGCAGTCTCCACTCACTGACCTGCACTGGGAGCTGCAGCATTATTGGACACCTCAGGTGTGGGTTGGAACCATTTTCCCCTCTGGAAGCCACGATTTGTGTAATGCTGGCAGCAGAGGTGTCCCCCTCGCTGGGTTAGGGAGGGCAATGAGAAGGCAGACAGCACTTCCAGCCCAGATTCTCCTCACCCAACCCCTGGCGCCGGCCCCTTCCCATTTTCTTGCTCCCAACAAACTCAGGGCCACACACGGAGTGTCGGACACAGAAACCCATCCAGGGAAGCACCCACTGTGTGATACAGTCACTGCGCATCCCAACTGTTTGCACTTAGCTTTTAGTCTTGAAAATTGCCATGAGATATGCTATTACAATTAATCATTAAAGACTTAAGAAAGAGTATACCCCATTACATAAAAGACTYYGGCGATGATCTTTATCCAACTTGTAAAATGGGCAGACTTGATGCGACTGAATAATTTTCCTCTTATCTGCACAAAATCATGAATGCAAGTCAGACTTTGAGCCTGAAGTGAACACTGYGAGACCAGCTTATAATTACCAAAACTGAAAAAAAAGAACAGCGTTTTCTAATGAATGACAAGCCACTAGGTGGAAATCTAATTTGGTCTAATTAAGCAGCCTTTGTGAGGATTTGTCTTTAGATGAAAAGAGGGAGCCAAAGAGATCTAAATGCAAATGAACTCTATCATTTTGGTTTTAAAGGGCCAGGCAGATATGAAAGTATTTKCTTACACAATACTTATTTGTCTTCATAGGTATATTCACCTTCTCATTTTCCATTGAAAAATCCTGCTTGCCCCAAAATTCTGGCGCTCTGAATATTAGTCATTCCTGATGGAGTTAGTAGATATTGTGCTGTTGGAGGGACAATTTTGGCAGCAGGGTATTACAGCTGTTAAAATTACCTTTCTCTGTAACAAGGCTGCTTCTTTCTGCTGTTTAAAAATTATTTTAGGAAAAAAAAAAAAAAAAAAAAAAAAAAAAAAAGGCTGTTTTTTGCTAAGGAGCCAGATCCCAGGTCTGCCACTGTCGATGTGTGGCACCGTATAACTCTCAGGTCTTTGGGGGCACCTGCTGGACCCTGAGCTCCTGCTCGGTGCCTTCATGTCAGGATGAATTACTTCAGCATTGATAAATCACCAACACCTTGCCCAGTTGTGCTATTTCTGCTGATTCTGCCGACAGTCTCCACGCTGGGAGCAGCCAGCCCAGGTACAGCCCCAAAGGCTGAGACWCACCGAGGTGTTTGACTATAATTGAGATGGAAATATTGAAAACGATCTTCTCCTGCTCTATTAAAGCTGCTCCTGACTTTAAGATAAATCTGTGTCTGTGTAAGGGTTTTGTGCCAGCRCTGAAGGTCAAAGAAGCACATGTGTTTCTGTAGAGGGTGTCACAGCTTGTGAAGTTCACATCAGCCCCTGCCTGCTCTCAGTCCTGAGGAAGAAACGTGGTCTGTAGTCAGAAGACAAAGCCCTTGGCAGGAGGGATGGGTTATTCAGGCTAAATGAATGTGCAGGTTACAGCTACTGCTGAGTGAGGTCTTACCTGTGCCGGATTTTTGTTGAGCTACAACCACTGTTCACCTCTAAGAGCCAGAATGAGCCTGRGATGGGTTTGAGGACATTTAGGGACAATGGCAGAGAGGTTTGGTACAGAATGGGGTGGTCCTGGAGCAGCTGAATGGAGAAGAACATCTCTGAGTCCTTGCTCTCCCTACAGACAACACAGGGGGAAAATGGAGGCATGGATTGGCAGATCAGGATGGGAAAATTGGGGGAATAATTCTTTGATGTGGCAGCAGTTTTGGAAGCTTTGGGGAGAATGTGGGCAGAATAGCGGGCAGCACCTTGGCAAAAAAAGCAATTTTACCATTTTTGCAGCTGACTGCCAGAGAAAAGTGGGGCATCCACAAAGGAGCTGGAAAGGGTTTAGTGGGGTTGTCATTTCCCAGAGAGCCACAGCCCTGGGGATATCTCTGTGCTGCAAACCCTGAAATCAAATTCTGCCAGGGAATGGTAGAGTGAGAATCTTCAGTGAGGTTTAGCTGAGAGAAGGGTGTGGGCTATTTGAGAATGAGAGTACATTCTCTAAATGTTAAAGAGAGAATGGACATTGGCTTTGTTTCTTGGTTTGGCTTTTTTTTTTTTTTTTCTTAAAAAAAAAGAGAAGTGCTCTTTTGAGCACTTATGACCTTTTCTTTGTGTTTTATCCTTAATAAAATCTGTTCTTTGAACCTCTCCATCTGCTACCTCAAGAAAAATCTCTTTATGCTCTCAAGGCCAGATGTTGGCCCAGATTATGTCCAGAGCAACTCAGCTCAGTGAAGCTGCTACTTACACCATGTAAATCCCTGCTGCCCCTTCAACTTCACACAGGTGGTTTTTATTGCACTCCCYTGCTTTATTTTGGGTGCAATAGAACACACTGAGCTAAGTGCTGCCAGTATAGCCTTCATATAAGTCACTCTGACATTAAAGGAGTGGAATTCAAGAGAGAATTTGACTGTGGGCCTTTCTGAGCAGMCTGAATATGACATTTCTTATATAGTAAAATAGTTCCCCAGCAGCACAGACCTCTGATTCTTAGGCCAAATTAAATCCCTGGCTGCAAATGAGATACTGGCTGCCTTGAGAGCTACCTGTTATTTCACAGCAGAATTTGTCTGAAGTCAATACACTTGTGGTACCTCCTAGAACAAAATTCAAATATTTTAGATGAGGAGACAACTTGTTAAATTCGGGCAAACCTCTGGTTCAGGAATCTCTCAGCTTTCACTCAAGGAGAAACTCTAATCTCTGATCAAAGATGCAGGAACTTACCAACTTCAGACACCTCATGTGCAGAATAATCTCCATTTTCATTAGAGAATAGATAAAGTTTTTGCTGTTAAAAAAGGATGCTGTTTCTTTAATGTAATAAAACCTCAGCAGGACAGAACGTCTTTACTAGACTATCCCTCACTATTCCCACAAGAAATCAAATATAATCCTATTTAAGAAGCTTTAAATAATTTTGAGCTTTCATATTGACTTATTAAAATGCAGCTTAAAAAATGCTCTTCCTTGCAATCCCTTTACAAGGGTCAGGGATATAAAATTTGAAGAAATRTGATTAGTAGATCAGTTGGAAAGATATGCGGCAGCTTCCAATTTTATTATTTAAAATGCCCTTTTTAGAAGGAAAGGTGATTCTGTAAAAAGTGTCACCATATCCCTGAAGAAATCCAGTCCTGGGGCTTCCAGCCCTGTCTCCTGCATTCAGAATTCAACACTTTTGCCAGGTTTTTCTTAGACCTGCAGAGCCCTTGCAGCTGGGACAGAAGAGCTGGTTTCTGTGTGCTCATAGTCCAGCAAAATTGAGGCTTATCAGGCTCAGGCACAGGATAAGCCAGGAGCACCTGTGGCCATTCCTGCCTGGTTCAGAAGACAAAGTGATAACAGAGATGCAAATATGCCCCAGAGGACAGAGCCACTTCAGGGCTGAGCACAAGGTACAGCTTGGCCCCCAGAGCCTTTCTTTTAGCACCTGGAAACTTGGAGAGATGAAGAGCTGTAAACTTTCAGATGTTGGTTGGAGTGGGATGAGTCCCTTTTTCACTTTCTAAATACCATGTGTTGGAATAGAAAATTATGGGATGAAACRAGGATCCTGCTGTGCTGACTCGAACTCTCTGCAGGGTGAACTCTGAATCGAAGCTGCAGACTCCACCTGAATCCTGAGAGGTCCAGGCAGAAATCTTCTCCCAGCAGATTCCAGTCCAGTTGCCCATGTTCATTCCTGTTGAGTTCAGAGGAAGTGCAGCTCCCCTGAGATCAGCAGGGTTGTAGGGATGTAAATGAAGAGACAATTTGACCCCAACTCTTGAAGAATATTAAATACAACTAACACTCAAATTGTGCTGTCAGTTGGGCACAACTCCCATTAAGCACAGAGGGCCTTGTGCTAATGCAAAAACCTGCCTGAATCATTTGCTCTGTCCTACAGCAAAATGTATTCAAGCTGCTGGAATTTAACTGCAAAACCCAGGGAGCAAAATCACACCCTGCCCGTTACACTTACAGCCAGCTGCTGTGAAATCCTAATGTGTCAGACTTTCTCCGGGAAATAAGGTAACTAATAACTTTACTCCTGCCTAAGGCTGGACTTTGGTCAAGGCTGTCAAGGCTTCTATGATTTTCCTGTGGTTTTGAAAAAAAAAAATCCGTGATTTTGACATTTTGTGTGCGTGAGCAAGCAGGGAGCTGTGATAGCTGAACTTCCCAGAGCTGCAGTGCTCAACCTTGGGGGTTCTGCAAGGGTCTTTGGCCTCTGTTTTCAGCTCCTGAGGAGCTCAGTGGCAGTCAAACAGGGTGGACTCCTGGCAGGATCATGCCCAGAGTTTTCTCCTGTGGCAGAAAAAGCAGCAGTGACACCAAAGGCAAGACCAGCAAGCCCTGGAGAGAGCCTGAATCCTCCAAGGAACTGTTGTGAGGYTTCTCCCCTGCCCTGTCTTCCTAATGTGCTACATTTATGATAATAATTGTGAAACTGGGCTGAAACAGCACTGGGAAATTGCTGCCAATGGTTAAAAAACTCTCATTGCCTTTGGGTTGATCATATGAATGGTGCTAAAAACATGGCAAAAATTATCTATCTTACAAATTAATGCTTGCTTTCTTTTATATATAAATATTTCTAAAATTCCCCAATGACTCCCCCATTGCTTCCCCCACCAAATTTTCTCAATACAATTCCAGCTCTGCTTTGTTCTACTGTTTTTCTCTCCGGTCCCACATTTTTTTGAAAGGATAGAACACAAAGGGTTGGATACTGCTCAGGTATGACATACACGAGCAGCCCAATTGTTTTCAAAGGGGCGACCTTCTGAGGCAACCAAGAGTTGGCTTGAAAAAGTCACTTCCTAATTGCATCATATTTGCTAAATCAGATGTTTTACGTGCTTAAGAATTCTCCATGTTCCCTTCATGTTCAGCCATTACAAACGGCTCCTGCTCTGCTGGAGTTCTGACCCATATTTTCCCTGCTGCAGTCCAAATTTGGTTGCTAAAAGGTAAGGGAAAAAAAAAGAATCTCTGCCTCATCACATCTCTCCCAACCCCTGTTCAGCTGCTGTGGTATTTTCCTTCATTATGCTGCTGCCTCTGACTGTAAACCTCTCTAATTTCCTACATCGCAGCTATTTATTTAAATGCTAACTCGCATTATGAAGTGATAATCCACAAGCGCAGGAGATAATTTATGAAGCATTTAAATTAAGAGGAGCAGCTAATTGGGAGCATGTGTCTTATAAGCCTTGCTAACACCAGAAAACTACAAATTAGGGAGAAAATGGAAGATATTTTTATCTTGCTTTTTTCTTTTGTAATGCACTGAGGAAAAATATTACCATACATCACACAAACAGTGCTGCTCACAGAAGTCTTCTGTTGTTGGCTTCATAGCTACTCTAACACACAACACTCTCGTTATTACAAATTCCTCATTATAACACACAAAATCATCTTTGCTCTCAGAGAAGGTGGAACGAGGTGGGGTTTTCTCCAAATAAAGCGGAATAAATTTTCCAGGAAAAGTCCCCTTCTCAGCTGCATGCATTAATTTAAAAGAGCAAAGACTCCCTTGTTATATAGCAATGTTAAAGTGCATTTAATTTAGGACTGCATCACGTTGTAGGAGTTTTATAGGTTTTTGTTGAAGTGAGAATGAGCATAAATGGCCGTGAATCAGAGAAAACAAATGTGCTGCAGCCGCAAGGCTGAGGGAATGCATTTTGGATGCTCTGTTCAGATTTTTGACACCAAAGTCACAAACTTTGTTTTCACTGGAGATTCGTGGTGGTTTATTCATTAAAAAACTAATATTGACCTGAATCTGAATAGCAATGTGCCCCATGCTGTGCCATTCCCGGGATACAGCTGTGGAATGGAGATGGCTCAATAAATGCTGCTGGGATGGGCTGAGGGAAAGGAGGGGTTTGACACCCATGCCAAGGCAACATCATCAGGGAAGGTGACAATTCTCTCTGTTTCAAGGTCACAATCCTGCACYAGATTCCCTGGGAGGCTGTTGCCTCAGCAGGGAGTTGCAGGGCTGGGTGTGCCCAGGAGGCTTTTCCCTCCAAGTGCAATGCCCCGTTGGTGGGGATTTTTGGGTGCTGGTGCTTTGATCAGAGGAAACRTCTGGGATTTYTTCCCAAAGGAGTCAGAGAGTTWCTCTGCACTCCCCAAAGAGCATCCCGGGCATCCAGAGGATTGCATGAACACAATTCAGAGGGAACTCATGGCACTGAGGCTGGAAATGAGGACCACCTTAACACAGAGCCCTCTGCCAGCCTTCAGCAACCACGTTAGCTTTCAGCAYTGCTGAGTGAGACCTTTAGTTAGGATCCTCCTTTACCAGGCAGCCAATTCTTGTGGGTCCCTTGTGTGGCTGCTCGAGACAGATTTGTTGTTAGAGTGAAATATTGTGTGCACACCCTGCCTGGCTGGGTGCTTGGGAAGCACAGCGAGATCCTTGGACAGAGGATGCTCTGGAAATGTGTGTGTGAGTCCAACCCTTCTACATATGTGTGCACTGAATGTCTAGAAAATACCTCCCTTTAATCTCTGCATTCCTGTTCCTGCTCTTACAAATCTCCCTTTCTGTATATCCTGTCAGAAAACAGTCAGCAAACAGGTTCTGGCATTATTGGAGTTGCTCCTCGATTCGAAGAAAGCCATAAATCTGAAACTTCAATCATATCTTTATGATCATTCAGCAAACAGAGATGGAGGATTTATTCAACATGGGATAGCAAAGGGGAAACTGCAGGGGGTTATTGCAGGAGATATTGGTTTAGCTAAGGCAGAACTGCTCCCTCGGGCCTCTCTACGGCCGAGCCAATGAACAATGGCACCAATGACAATAACAAGGCAATTATGGGGAAGAGGGTGAGGAGGGGGTAATGCTTTGTTAAAGATAGAGGTAAGATTCCAGCATGGTGTCTCTTTTGTGTGCTTTCRGAACTAAAGGATGGTGTGTCTGCCCGGGGTGGTCTTATTAGGAGCTGGTGATCCTAAAAACACAGCAAGTGCTTCAAAGTGCCTGTAGCTTGCATGCGATTGTGCTGCTCTTAGGAGGTTGTGATGATTTCCTCCCTAATTAAATAGGGCTGGCAATGGGTTCCCCTAATCCATGCTGCACTYCAGGGCAGGAGATAAGTACAGAAACCACTGCTGATGAAGTTTTTGTCTCGATGGCTGCATGATGATGTTGGGTTTTCTGTATTTAGAACTAATCCTTATTCCCAGGAGGGGTCTCAGGGTATCTCCCCTTGCTGGGAAGATGTTCAGACCTTCACCCAGGCAGGCCACAGGGCTGTGCCATAAACACTAAAAGAGCCCTTCCGCCAACTTGGCCTGGAAAAGCTGTTTTGAGATCACCCAGTGACCTGGAGCTCAGCCTTGCACTGCTCCCAGCTGCATATTCTACATGGTATTTTTAATAACTGTAGCCAACTTTCAAAATCCTGACGGAAAGAGAAGCTCAATCCTTAGGTTTTGAATCCAAAATGACTTTTGAACACCATAAGCAGTGTCTGCGTCTGGTCTCATAGGGGTCAAACAGATCCTGTGGGATCCCTTGATTTCACCACACAGAAACATTGGAGTCAGCCTTGTGGGGTCCTCCATCCACAAAGTTTCCAGAGTACAGAATGGGAACACAAAAGCCCTGGCACAAAGGGGTGGAATTATTCCTGGGTGAGCTGGATCCTGCCACCACTGCCAACGGATGGGACCTGCATGAAATTAGCATMTTTTCAGGGTGCAAGAGACAACGTCTCTTTTTTTTTAAAAAAAAAAGATGCCATGGTGCAAAACCAGGAACCAAGCGATCCATCCCCACCTGTCCTGCCTCCCCTCCCCTTCTTTCAGCAATTTTTCCTCTCTTCCTTTCCCTTGCAAGCCCCTGGGCGGTTTGTTTTTGCCTGCAGAAGGAAGCTTGAAATATTGTGGAGGGGTGCAGGCAGTGCTCCCTGTGGCCTTGCCCCTGATGGCAGCAATGCAGCCATAAAATAACCCAGCGCCATCCGTAACCTGTCGCCAAAGCCCCTCTCCGAGGTGAGAGTTTTCCTCCCTGCCGTGGCTGTTAGCTGCAATGTATTTCTCCCTGCACTAAGCACCGTCTTTCCCAGGGCTGCATTACAATGATTTATAAACCCCATTTCTGGGGAAAACTAATAGATCAAAGTGAGGAGAAGGAAAAGGAGACACGAGCAGCTGGAAGAAGATATTGAAGCATGAAACAAAAAACAGAAATGAAAAAGTAGTTTGTGGCACTAGTGAGTTGTTCTGTGCTGCACTTCTATTATTGAAAAATAATAGGGGGAATCTGTATTTTAATCCATTTTTTAAAGAGATGTTCAAGCAATCTGAAAAGCTCTTCCTAGAGCCAGCTTGCTTTTGTGCGCTTGTGCATCTCTTACAGAACCAAACACTTATTTTCCTGTTCAGCTTTTCCCTGTCTATTCTCATGTCATGTTTAGACTTTCCATGTTTTTAAGCAGCATCCAGATTTTCTAACGGGGTAGCAGACAGCATTGAATGGAGGATTGATGCTTATCTGGATCTGAGCCCTAGAATGTGCTCGCTTCTGAGCTAAGACTTGGTCAGTTTTCCCAAAAGGACATCGTGGACTGAGGTCAGGATGTTTGTGCTTCCTCTCCTGCACAGCAGAGATGAATGGCCAAGATTCACCACGTAACTCTCAGCATCAGTCATGTTAAAACCCGACTGAACTGAGCCAGGAGCACAGACCAATGCTCATCTCTTAGTACTACTATGATTAATGCATTAGTGTTTGTAAGAGCTTTGGTGATACGGAGCTAATTGGGTTTTTGTGCATGTTCTGCTTGTCTGGTTCAGCACCAGACATCCCTGACTTCAAACGTAGGCAGGGGTGGAGAATTATTATGAAAATAACCATAATTCTTATGGGGTGCTTCATAGATTCATAGGGCTGCACAAATCTTCTACTTACAATCTCCCCATGTCAAGTGGGTGTAAAAGCAAACGTTACACACAACTGATGAAATGCATTGAGTAGGACAAACAGCACATTTGACAGAAAACAGATGTGTGTGCCAAGACCACAGGGGCTTTTCTCAGAGATTGCACAGAGCCACGAGAGGGAAGCTGAGGAATTACCCCCAGGAACATCCCAAACTTGTCTGATCTTTGTAGGTTTCCATTCAAAGTATTTTTCTATGTTCCTGTTGTTTGTTTAAATTTTCACTCTGCCTGGCAATTTTCTGTTGCCAGTTAATGCTGCAGTGCCGTGTTCACTTTATGCTGCCTGGTTTGCCTTGGTTCCTGATTTCTGTTCCATCCTTTGGTGTTGGTAAAAGGGTTCCTGGGGGAATGCAGGTGCAGGGTGTGCTCATGGATGTGCATAATTGATACTTCTCACAGATAACACGGGAAATAAGCACGTGTTGAACATCCCTGCTCTGCACAAGGAACGGTTGTGCTTGTTCACACAGAGGAGTGGTGGGGGCAGTGAAGAAGATAATTTTCCTTTGTGACTTGTAAAAACATGGCCTGGAGAAGATGCAACCAGGAGCCACCATCCATGGTGTGATCTGCTTTCAGCTGCATGGCTGACTATTGATMAGAGAGCTAAACATTGCCATTTGCAAGGTCAACACCTGCCCATCCTTATGGGTCTCTTCCACCCTGAGAGATTCTCTAATTCTATGACCCTCATGGCTGAGCCTGACTTTCGGCTCAGGGCTTTGACCAGGAAAAGCTGTGTGAGTTGAAAATACAATTAATTTTAAAATTTATTTGTTTTGCTCATGCCTTGTGTGATGCTGTCTAAAAATATATTTAAAAATGCTTCAAACAAGACAGGTTATCTTGCTACAACATTCAACCTCTTCCGTCCTTTGGCTGTGCAGCCCCACAGAAGCACATATCCACTGAGCCATGGTGGTGTCACACCAGGCAGCTGCAGAGGTCCTTTTTGGGATCCTGCATGGATCCATTACACTGCTGACCAGAGCCTGATGAAGCTGCCTCTCCCATGGACCTTGCACTGGTAGCTGAATTTCCTATTACAACAGGTAGAAAAAGCATCCGTGCCCTAATAGCTATTGTAAGCCTCCTAAAACTATGACAACATCTTTCTTCTGACTCCCTATGGCCCAGCCAGTCTTTACTCTTCYTCTGTTTCCTGTCTGCAGAGAGAGCTGGCAGGATGAAAGACAGCTGGGAAGGTAGGGAGAGCTGAATGTGGACTAAGAGCTGCCAGAGGAATATGAGAAGAGAATTTTGCCCTATAAGCTTTAATAAGGTGGTGGGTTAAGAGAAATGCAGCTAGGGAGAAAAATGGGGAATGTTCTCTCTCCAAATGGGCACTGCTTCAGTTTGTAAAAGCACCAGGGATTCCCCATGTGGCTTAATTTATTATTTTCCCACTCGTTAAATGCCAAAACAATAAAGCAAAATCTATTGTTAGCTTTAAAATGCAGGTGATTTGCATATGGCTGTGATAGTCCTACTGCTGCCTTCATTTAAACTCAGTAAGCCGAGGTACCTTTAAAAATTATGACTTGTTTTACATTTAATATACTGAACTATGTTAACATAATATTAAGGGGCTGACTTCACAGCTTAATTGCTGATCACGTAGAAGGCAGCTTTAGCAGCAGCGTTAGTCTGGCAGAGCTGTGCAGTGGAGAGGAGCAGCTGGAAGAGCAGCCTGCACAAAGAGGCTCAGAGCTGCTCCTTCCCTGCCATGATCCCCCTGCTAAGAGCACCCTGGAAACCCAAAATCATTTTTACTCCCTTGTGTTAGGAGGTGTTTGGCTCCCTGTTGCYGAGCAGAGGCTGTGCAGGACATGCAGGACATAATTGTACCTGGACAATTAAAAAAACAGGTGGGATTTGTCCCCATCCAGTAAGATTTTGCAGAGGGGAAGGAATTCACCRTTTCCTGGCAGAGCTGGACACACCCCGTTCTTCCCAGTCCCAGGTCTCCGAGGTTGCTGCAGAGATTGTGCAGTTCTGGTGCTGCTGTTGTATCTTCTCATTTTCTTCCTTCCTTCTTTGACCTTTGGTCRTGTCAGGCCAAATGCAAAGAGGGCAGGAATGGGAATGGGAACCAGGCCCACACAGACTCTTAACCTCTCCTTGAATCCAGAGACCCTCTGACGATATTTTGGTCGATACATTTGGCTGAGGCTGCAYGGGGCTGCTTGGGAAGGGTGAATTGCTGCAGTTTCCTTTACACCCTCTGTATTTTCAGCACGCTGAACCCTGGGCCAGCACTCAACAGCAGGGCATCACCTTTAAGGAGGCAGCTCCTGCAACTGCCTGACTCGTCCTTGATCCCCAAACCTCCAGCAAGAAAGTGGCACACGGTGCTACCCTTCTYGCACAATGTCAAAAATGTAATTAGGATCCAAATATTGCCCCAGGATGTGTCCAAAATAAGAGGCTGAAATATCTCAGGAGCTRAAAAGGTATCCAGGCATTACCAGCTACTCACAGCCATGTGTTTCTGACTTCCACACATGGCTCAGATTTTGAGGTCTGGACTCCTTAAAAAATTTGCCTTTTTCTCAGTGAAAAAAGCATCCAGATTGACAGAGATGTACACCAAGTTCTAGCCCTCTATGATTTAAAAGAGCAGTTACAGGCCCCTGAAAATTGAGGTTTATAATAGAAGCACTGGCAAACCCTTAACTACAGAGAAGCTACCAGGCGTTGCAACAATAATTGGGAAGGGAAGGGAAAAAAATCACACTGTGTTTTTCAGTGCTTAGCTAAGAAATACAACAAGAGAGTTTATTGCTTGCAAAACACAGCTGCACTGCCTCAAATTGGATGGAAAAACGAACCCTGATAATTTATTACACCCCTAAAGTCACAAGAATGTACCCATAAATTACTTTTTTGGAGGGGGAGGGAAGTGGTACCACTGTAGTCCATTCTGCACAACCTACTTATTAGTATCATAATTTATTATTATTATGCCCTGCTGCAAATAGAGAGGCAGATAAAACTCAAATCTATTAAAACAACCGCTCCACTTTCTCTGAGCCACTGAGGGACACCATTCTAAAGGAAATGAGATAAATTACTAAGACAAATGTATGAGTCTTGCATTAGAGCACGTAGCTTGTATATATGCAAGAGCAGGAGGATAATTCAAACGAAATAGAGTCATGTTAAGTTTTACCATTCAGGATTCAACACAGAGGGACTGGAATAACATCAAGTGGTCAATTAAATGTTTCTAATGTATAGATTTTTTTCCCCAAAAAAGATCCTATGTGTTCACTTGGAATGAATGTGCAAAGCTGAAATAACTGCCCTGCTTCTATTGCAAATGTACCTGGATCAGCATGTATTTMAAAATATGCTTTATCCAGCTCTTGTGAGGAAGTAGACACTGTATTGGTGAGTCTGAATATTATATTGATAGAATATATATTTATACACATGGATATATCCGAGTGGTGCTGATCATTTGCAAAGCTGACTGGAATTCAAGGTTGGTGAAAGATTGTTTTACGTTCCCAGAAAGGCAAAATGGCAGAGCCAAAGGTGCCTTTATCAAGTTCACCACGTGCCTTTGCTAATGGGTTTCAGATACGTCAACAGGAATTTTTGTAYTATTTTTCCTTCTATTTATTTCTTCCGAGGGCAGACAGCTGGAGCAGCAGTTTTTAATGYTGTACTCCCCTTTCTTGCCACATGGATGGATTAGCAGAAATTATAATTGTTTTGGGAGGTTGTTGCTCAATTGCCTTTCATATTCCATGGATTTGCCCTTCTTTTTGTGTAGAGATTACTCTTCGTATTGATGGTGGTACTTGGAGTGAAAAATGGGGAGTATATAAAATTATTTACTTTCTGAGCTAAAACAAGTATGAAATACACTCATAAAGCTACTTCTGACGTTGCTTCAGGTTTGGGCTTGGTCGTTTTTGCTCCTGCAACTTATCTAATTGTTTATGTAAGATCATGAGGGAAGAGAAGGCAGGAATTTGTTCCACCTTCATTTGGAATGTCAGTTGCCAAGCCAAACAATTTTAGCTTTATCTTTCTGGCCCTTTGTTCAGATCCAAGGTATCAAACTTTCCAGGGAAAGCTGAATTTCCACTCTTAAAATGACTGTTGGAATTTCCTTCCGATRTGGCATCTGCCTCTCTGGCAAAGTGTGGGGCTACAACTTGGGCCCTTTTGGCAGTTTTTTCTCCCATTTTTGTCTTTTCCACGGGGAAATGCTCCATCTGCATGGCCTGGTAGTTTCTAGCCTTTAGTTTGGTAGCTGGTTACCTTCCTCCTGAGGTTTTGGCACTGCCCATTTACAARCATGGTACAATTAAAGTCAACTTTCAAGGCAGTATTCCCTCTCCAAAAGGGAAGAGGGGAGAGCAGCCTAAGCAGAGCAAGGATAGTGAAATTTTAAAGTATTATGACACACATACATTTAATATTACATCACATGTAAGGGAACAAGCACATATGATTGCAATATTATATGACAAATATAGGTCCTACAACATTAAATTTAGTGCCTTGTGATTGATGATCCTTTGTTCCCAGGTTTTCCTTTCTGGGTATATTATTTCTGTAGGATAAGCACCTTACCAGCTGGAAGAAACATACAACTTTTTTATTTTCTAGCATGTAATTTCTGTTTGATTCACAGCTAATAAATAGGTCATCTTGTACTTTTGAAATGCCAACATGCAGTAATTCAGTGAAATAGAGACTCTACATTAAAAAGCTGTCAACCTCAGTGCAATTTTCCTGCACCCAACACTCTGGAAAGATACCTTGTCACTCATGGTTCAGCTCTGTTTTCCTGAAATATCTCTTCTTCTGCATAAATAATGAATATAGTTGCATGAAAATATCTGGCACAATGTCTGTTCTTCCTCCCACTCTAAGGAGCTGCAGTACAGGCTCGGTATTTATTGGYTGATCTTCCCAACAAATCTTGCTGAAATCACAGGGGTGGTAATAGCGTGGCCCCCTCCCAGCTCCAGTTCTCTGYGCTAACCCCATCCTGCCTGCCTGACTCAAGGCAGGGAAATGCTGCCTTCAAAAACACTTTGCTGTTTAATCCTTCTTAAAATATAAAGGCTGCATGACACAGTAATTTAAAACACTTAACTTTCGAGTTTTTTCTAATGTGTTACACAGGTCTTGCACAGAAAAGGTATCAGTCTGAAGCAAATCCCAATTGGGAGTTTTAAAAATTAATTCTATTCTTTAAAAAAGCCAGCTATAAACACCATCAGATTACTAAGCCTGTAATCTAATTCATATGATCTGAAACACACAATTTACCGTTTTTTATCGCTTTCTGGTTGTTAGAGGTGAACAAGGATGGCAAAACCTGGTGCTGAGGCTCTGATTTCCACCACAAACGTTGGAACTGCCCTGTTTGCTCACAGATTTAAGGCCAGAAGGAGCCCTCCAATTTTCTATTCTCCTCTATAAAATTATGGTGCATTCAAGAGATCCCACTTCCTGAGACAGTTTTCAGGTGCAATGCAGGGAAATTTCTGCATTCTACCAATCCCTGAGTATTTATAAGCCACCACCACAGAGCACAGACAAAATTTCAAGCCAAAGATTGAATCCTGCAGGTGTTGCTCACATGAATGGTTTCCCCTGACCCCAAGTGTGATAATGTGATGTGAGGCAGGGGCAATGCTGTTTGAAACTGGATCAGCTCAAACCGTAAAAAATTTGGCRGTGCCTTTTGTGSGTYTGAATCGGCAGAAAGTTGAAACTTKCRAAAYATCAATCCTTAAAAATGGGAAAAGCGGGGTGTGCTAAACCCCTGTGAACYAGKTTTTACAAGGGATAAMGCTGCTGAATCCTCACAGTGAGGTCCAAAAGTAATTTAAATCTCTTCCCCTTTCCCCCTGCTCCCAATTTCTCCATCCCAGTTGTTGTGAGATGCATCAGCTGAGAAGGAAAGTTAGAAAGTGACACTAATAAGGAGGGCTCAGACGCACTAAGAGTATTAAAAGGTTAGGTCATGGTGTGTTCTATTAAATAGAATATTAATTGAATTCTTGACATCTGAGGTGAACTGTGACATGCTCATGGGATAAATATTGCATTTAACAGAGCATCATGACCTAAAGCTGTAAATACTATTGAGCATCAGTGCCAATCCTTCACAATAGATCTTAGCCTCAGTCCTCAGGGTACGAATGCTCCCTTGGAGCTTTGGAAGCTTGAGCTTAAAACCACCTTTCACATTTCTTCTTTCTGGTCTCAGTTAAGCCCGAAATTGCTTCTTCCATCACAAGGCTACACTCTGTCTCAGTCCTTTGGTTACAGGATCTTAATAAAAAGCTAGAATGGGGTGTTTCAAATGCCACATGCTACGCGCTTCAAGGAAGGTTGAAAGAAAATTTCTCCGTTTCCACCCCCACACCATAAAGAAGATTAAAACATTACAAAGACCAATTAAAAATAGGGAATCTCACGGCAACATTTTCATTAACCCTCCCTGGTTTTCTTTCTGTCTCATTAGTCATCACAGGGAGAGGAAGGATCATTTTAATTAGCAGCATTGTAAAGCTTTATTTAAGGCAACTGCCCCTCCTGCTGCTCTCTGGATTACCCTGACAGCTTATAAATACAATACCAAATCATTACCAGCCAAAAACAACACCGCTGAAGGGTTTGGAAGAAAGAAGATCCACTACGGTCAATGTTTAGGGCTCTTTAACAATGTCCTTTCTCCTTATTCAGGCATAATTCAAGCGTAATATTGGGCTTTACAAAACAACTCAATATCCTCTTCCAGCAAAGTCCTTTCTAGCTGAGGATACCATGTGTTCAACTCTCTTCCCCTTTGTTTTCAGGGCAGGGGAAGCACGGAACCACATCTGATGGGATAGACATGGTAGATACGATCACAGGTTTTTTCCAGCATCCCAATTTAGAATTACTGGTTAAATTCCCAAATTAAAGGGACTGTGGTATGCTGACAGTCTTGCAGGAGGGGGCTGAGCAAGGAGACCCCAGCTGGGGGAGGCTGGCAGAGCATTTTACAAAGAGGATTTTGAGAGTTTAGGAGAAAAACAAAGCGAGCACCCACATTTCATGGAAATTGCTTTTTMCAATTATCACTTGCTGAATTTCATGTTTTTGTAGAAATTAGCCCAATGGGTCTGTTCTGCTAAGAAACCCTCAGTCAGGATTTCCTGATAGCAGTTTCCATAGCTGGGAGTGCATTCCAGAGTGCATATCCATGCAGAAGAGCTCATTTGCCCTCTCTTACACCACTGAAGGTGTGAGGGACCCCACTGCAGTGCCCGGGTTTATTTTCAAACTAGTTGGAGTCACTACATTGCAATCAGGGATTTGATGCAGCCCAAGATCTCCCACACAAGAAAACAACACCTTTCTTGAAATGTAAGCTGCACAAAATGTCCTCCTTACCAAGAAGCCACAACWCTATGAGGATTATTAGGATTCGACTACAATTATTAGGATTCTACTAGGATTATTAGGATTCACCATTTAGATCCATGGCCTACTTTCCCTGACCTGAATATTTAACTGAGGATTCTTCAGWACACCTGGGTCCTGCAACCTCTAATTGTTCATCACTGTCCAGCCAAGGCAGTTCAGTCTTTCCCTTGAAACATCCTATTAGCTACACGTGGGAGTTTCAGGGCTATGAGAACTCTGTGGTGGAGTTTTTATGGTGGAATCACAGTGAGGATTTGATTTTTCAAAGCTACAGCCTCACAAGTTAGCTGAAAGGCTGAGGTACCTTCTTTGCTGTGGGTGCCACGTTGCATTAAGGTGTATTAACCACCTAATCCTTCCACTTTATTGCTTGACATGACAAAAAGAAAACCAGATCAGATGATAAAAACTCTTAACACTGAAGTGTGAAAGCACAAAGTGCAGTTCATCTCTCCCTGAAAACAAGCTCAACCTGACTTCAACTGAGCACTGAGCATAGCGTGGAGATAATATTGGTGTCTTCAAAAACAATGTGTATTCCTTCAGAAAGGTGTAAAAATCACTCTGAGTGCTCTATGTTACCTATGTGAACTATTTTAAGTAATTACAAAAAGGAAGACAGTAATGATGTATTACTGAATGATTAATGCCTCMCTATATAGAGTTCATTTCAAATTAAGATTCGTGTCTGTGGAGGTTTGCAGGGAGAGGTGATATCTTTTTTGGAAGTAATTGCTACAAGTCAGACTGCCACAGCTATACATTAAAATATTTCCACTTAAAAAAAGAGGAGAGAGGGAACACCAAATTTCCAGTTTGGGACTGACCAGAATGTCTGCCCTCATCTCTGTTCAGCCAGGCTGAGCATGTCACACTCCTGAGCTCCTGTCACCAAAGGCTCATCCTCCAATCTGAGGGAGCCCTACAGAGGCCAAAGCACTGCCAGATCTACAGCTCCAAGAGATCTCAGTCTCCAGAGATCACAGATGCTAAACTCMCTTAAAACCAGACAGTGAAAAATAGTTGGAGTAGCAGCGATTGTAAAAGTTTTTATAGGAGTTGTTTTGTTTTTTTTATTTATAGCTGCACTGTATTTTTCTTGTAATACATTTTTAATCACTTATAAGGCCTAGTTATTTATTCTCCTGAAGCCAAATACTTTCT
>NW_026623381.1:1387280-1431504 GCF_030028575.1 Malurus melanocephalus
TGGGGAGACCCTGCCTGGCCCTGGGGAGCCCCACAGCACCCAAGGCATTGCTGCACCCCAAGCATGCAGCTCCCCACTGCCTCCCTGCAGAGGGACTGCTTGTGGAGAGCCTCCCTGGGCCAGAATATTTTCAAACTGCTGATTATTCTATCTGYACACAAGGGAGTCTGTTTTTATGGTTATTTTGCTTTACATTTCTTAATCCAAAATTGACTTTACTTAAAAAACAACCCCCAAACCTGCAGTGCCACATATGCAATGGCCCCTTCCACCTCTGTGTTGAAAAGTTGAGTAGTATGAACAACAGACCAAGAAAAGCAGAAGTTGGGACACTTAGAAACAGCAGCTTTTAGCATGAAATATAATTAATCTGCAAAACCAGCATCCATCCCTAAGCACAAATGCTGATTGCTTCATGATGAGTCTAACCAGAATGGTATTAACTCTACTGTTCTTCCTAAATTGTTATATATCCAATATTTTCCTCTGATTCTTCTTCACATTAGAATAATAACTATGTAATCACTTCATTAGTTTATTTAGATTATGTTATTTTTAGGAAATTATTGTTCAGATCAGCCTTGTCCTTCCCATCTCTCTACGCCTTCCCAGAATTAAGTAATATCTGAGGAAACCAATTAATTGCAACTCGACCGCTGTAATGGGGTCTGCTCTGCAGTGTGGCAATGTCTAATGGAGTTTTAATTTCCCTGTAGTRAGTCAACATTTGCTTAAAGAGAGAAAACTCTCAGAGCAAAACACTGCCTGAAGCACACACAGCTTCTTCCAAGTCTGTGGGGCTGAACATCTTGGGGGTGTTGCTGTTTCTGTTGGGGTAAAACTCACAGAGGGGCATGGTGGGGCCCCAAAGAGCATCAATTCCCATGAGGGGCTGGATTTCCTGTGGACCTGCAGGACATGGAAGACATTCAGCCCAATCCTGCATGGCTYTCAGGCTGCACCTCCCAACCTTGCAGGGTCCTGGGGGCTAAAATGAATTTGTCACCCAGTGAWGCTTTGACAGCCCTTTCTAATGCATGGTCTTCCTCAGGCAATATTTATTTAACTGCCCTGGGTCCTCACTTTGCAGTTGCACCAACTGCTTGTCATGGAGGAGAATCCCATTGTGGTGGGGGCTGTCAGATGCAAAATCTTATCCCCAAGGATCCTGCTGTGAGACACATGGGACAGCAGATTTTACAAGGAGGTTTTTCCGTTAATTGGCTTGTTCAGAGTATTTAGTACTGCCAGAAGTTACATTTGGGATTCTGGGTGGAGGAAAAGCACCCAGAGCCCTTTGAAATGCCCTGGACCCTCCTTCACTCAGGCCCTGAGCCCCTTCCTAAACCTCAAATGCTCTTGACTACGGACTGTTTTGTTTGGCAAACACTGAAAAACTTCTAAAGTCAGTCTGGTCTGCCTTCCCCAGTTATCTGACAGCTTAAAAGGTTTGAAACAAAGCTACATTATGATGCAACCAAATTCAGCAGCATCTGATTAACAAAAAGGAGGCCACAGCTACCTGACAGCAGCCGGTGGTTATTTTTTATTTCTAAAACAAACTGATGGCCTAAAACATTCATACATGAATTATTTTTTTTGTTTGTTTAAATGTCTCATTTCCTGGTTTGTTTTTCTCCTGCATCGTGCAGGGAAATRAAGTTTTGCAATTCTTCTTCTCATAATAAGTCTGTCCAAAAATGATGTTGGCTCGTTGTGTTGAAAGATGGTTTCATTTTCTACTCAAAATTGGTATGAAAAATTTGCCTTGCCAAATGAACATTGTATACTGAACTTGTCAAATCCTCTCTCCTGACACAAATAAAAGATAACATTGGGTGGCAGCATGTAAAACAGCACTGACAAGACAGCTAGGATGGAAGCAAAGAAATGCATATTTTTCTCTTTCTCTCTTCCAGAGCAGGGAATGGGAAAGATCCAGGTGAGCGAATGCTGGCGTGTTACAACCAAAAATACATCATCTAAAGACTTAACAAGCCATTTCGAGGCAGCTTCTAAGATGAACATAAGYGATTCCATTTCTGATTAGCAAAATCATGACAAAAGCATCAACTTTTTTTTCCAAGCAGCCAAGAAAGCTGCTAAGTAGGAAGAGTGGCTGGGTAAAAGGGGTATYCAGTTAAAAGTTCTCAACTCCGCTGTGCAGGCTGGAAGGACTATTCCTAGCACTGCAGAAAATTATTCCAAGTATATTTAAAAATATATAAGGTAATGATAGCATTTTCATTAGATCTGAAGTCTCACCATGCAAGTGAATTGTTTTTGCCTATTAAAATTGCTGATTGAAGGTTGTTAGATATTTATCAGCCCAAAATTACATTTCTTCTCTCCTAGGGGTTGCCTCTTAAAAATCACAACAACTGCATAGTTAGTAACAAGAAAAGACTCCTAAAACTGCAGTTTTGGGGTGTGTGTGGGGGGGGAGGAATACAAGCATGAAACACAGATTGCACCTTCAAATCCCCGATGGCATCACGCTTCTTTGTTCTGCTAAGAAAAATTAACCTCAATCTCGGCTCAAGGTCCCCCGATTGATTATCATAGTCATTTAAATACTGTAATCTCATTTTCAGCATCAGGGAAAGGCAGCGAAAAGAAGAGAAAGAGAAAGAGGTGGGGAAGCGAGGGGGAGAGAAAGAGAAAACAGAATAAATTATCTGACAAAAGGAAAAAGGCCCTTTCTGCTTACGGAGCCTATTTCAGATCCTTCCACTTGATTGGAAAAGTTGATGAAGTTTAAATGAAGCAGAATTAGAGGCTCAGGCCACTGAGTATTGACAGGGGCCCATGGAAGAATGTGCAATTCAATAGGCCTGATTTCTGTGGAAAGCAGGGGAAAGGCCTAAATGGTATAATCTTCAATCAAATCTAACATCGACACTGACAAGGCAGGGTAATGAGATAGGCCAGATCAGGCATGTTGGTTAAAGAAATTAATCCCTCTCGCTGCACCAAGAGTTCAGCTTTGATGCCTATTGTACAGAGCCCCGTCCCAGCCTATCTAAATGCTAACTAACTGCGAGTGTGATCTGGGACTGTGCTTTTCATCGCTGGGGCTAAGCTGATAACAATTTTAGCTCCCTGATTACGGAGGCTGAGGTAGGACGGTGGTGCCGGCACCGGGAGCGGGAGCAGAGCAGGGCGATGGATGACGGATGCACAAGGAAAGTTGCATTTCTGGTTGTTTTAGGGCTTTAACACACTGTAATAGGTGGTAATTAATGGAGTTACAGTCCTGACCAGCCCACTGGAATCCCCTGGGAGCCAGCAAAGGGGCCGRGCAGTGCAGGAGGGTGATGGAGAGWGAAAMCRTAAAGGGACATCGGGAAGTTGAAAARCTGCAAACAAMGGGGCTCTTCTACCTGGGCGAGCAGCCCAAAGCTCCTGATTCAAACCAGCGTTATTTTTCAGGCTGGTTTGCTCTTTACGAAGCAATATGAGATTCACCATGTTTGCTTTGCTGATTTTTATCCCCCCAGCCTGGGAATTACACTATTATTTTTAATCAGGTTTTACTTGTGAGATTTTTAGGCACAAACCTTGTGCTGGTTTGCTTAAACAAATCAAACTAGAGATATTTCCCTTGATATTGAAGTTTTCTTACAGGCTGTTGTTGGAAATCTAGTACTAAGTCCCACTTGCATTTATCTATGCTACTTYAAATAAATATGAGTAGGAGAGTCAGTGTAATTTATTTTATAAAGTACAAATGGTTAAAAAAAGAAAATATTCTCAGAAATGCAGGTTCTGTCTAATCTGTACAATGCGAGCAGCCAAGCAAGAACAAAACAATCCCTGCAAGATGACAAAGGCTTCTCAAATTCAATAATCAGGCATAAGAGCATCTCTAAGAATTTGCATGGAAAGCAATCTGCCCTTGGGGAAAGTGGCTAAAAACTCTCAAAAATCAGAAACKGAACATGCTGGTCTCTGTGTTTGCCGACAAGGTGCTCTCTTGGTGCCTTCTGCTAGGCAGCACTCAAAAAGAGGGGAATGATTGTGGGAAAAATAAAAATAAAGAGCTTTTCACCTTTTCCTTGGGCAGCTGGTTGCCTGCCCAGGACTGTCTTCACTGTGTCCCCATTAGCTTTTTTTCCATAGTCGGGGCACTTTCTGGTGCCTCTTCCAGRTAAGGAGAATATTTGTTGGTGTTGGAGTGGGAAGCTGGGGATGGAAAGAGGGCAGAGATATTCCCTTGCTCTTACAAGTTTTAGTTGGGTCTCTGGTGCTGCTCTTGGTCTTCTCAGTGTCCCTGGAGAAGGGTTGGTAGTTTTAGGATACATTAGTGGGATTTGGGATATCCCTGACTTTCTGCAAGGTGTCTTTAATTTGAATTCATCTGAAAATCACCTCTGGGCTTAGTGTGGTTTGGGRGCAGCACTAAAAATGGGTGGTGGCTCTCCCCCAAAGTTTCTTAWATCTTTCTGAGAATAAAGTCTGAGTTTTAGGTTCATCATAAAAATGTATAGTCTGTGGCAGCTCTGGATACACTGTGAACATACAGATCCATTTGTGACCCTTTTCATTTTAGTTCTTTCCTTGTCCTGCCTACATCTTCTCATCCTTTGGCTCAATTTTTGTTTTTACATCCCCAACAACTCGTTCTCTGCTCTGACAACACTGCAGTTAGGGTCATAATGCAACAATTTGGTCTAACCATTATCATAGTGCTGGCTGACTTCAATAATGCACTTTTAAATCAAAGAGCCTTTGAAGCTTTATTTCCATTGTATTAGACAAATAAACACTGAAGATTTTCACAAACATAAAAGGCATTCACCTTGTAATGTTTCTGGGCTTATTAGTCTCACCAATTTGCATTGTTTTGTTCACATAAAGGATCAAAATGCCCTTTTGCTTGCTTTTACATCCTGCATGTGGATGTTGGGAGTGAGCAGCTCCCAAGGCCCAGCACTGCTGGGGCTGTCCCTCTGCCTGCTGAGTCACGGCTGGCACTTTGGAGCCTGTGTTCAAATAACCAGGAGTATAAACCCACTGCTTTCATTCATGCAGAATGTTTATTTGCCTCTTGGAAATACCTTATTTATTTCAGTAGCGCCTCTGCAAAATATGGGAGGGCACTAAAGCTCATAAGGAGTTTAATTTTTAGTGTACCAAATAATTCACTTAAAATCTTAAATGAGTTCATGCTGAGMAGAAAACCCTTAGAAGTCGGAGCATTGGAAGGAAAGCTCAGAACCAAACTTTAATGATTATTTGACTAACCAGCCCTTCATTAGCTTATTTCTCTAATGAATTATTGAGGCACTGCATAGACATCTCAGAATACATTTTTAAAAGCACAACACTGGTCTTAGATTGCAAAAATATTATAGTGCTCSTGATATAATAATAATATTAGTAATAAGCACACAAAATGCTGCATAAACACTAATTAAACCTCAGTGTCCCCAAGCAGCAAGCACAGAAGGCAGGATGCTCAGCACATGTAGTGATTTGAGGTAAAGAGTATAATTAACACCAAATAAGAAAACCTTATTTCAAATACAGCTCGTGGTACTTGCGACTGCTCCGATTTGTGTTACAGCGGAGAGACAGACAAACGAAAATCTGCTCTCTGACCAAGTTTCCTATAGATGTATTGATCCCAAACAGCTGTGAGCAGGTTTAGGTTAGGGGAGGGAACAGAGTTATTCAAATCATCAAGGCTAAGACCTGACAAAAGTTATCCAAATCCTCTGGAAGCTGCCTCACAGGGTTGTGATGCCATCAGCAGTTTGTCACATGGGGGGCTCTTGGTCCATATGGAAGCAGCTGTGAGATCCTGTTACTGAACCCCAGATCCCATGAGGGGAGCAGAGACAGCGGGACCTGCCAGCCCTACCTGGGCTGCTCCGTGCAAAGGGAATGGATTTGCTCCTGGCAGTCCCATTCCTCACCAATGCCGAGTTCACCTTGACTGCTCGACAGAAAAGCTAAAGAAGATGAGTGGATTTGGACAGAATGTTAAAAAAAATCCAAACCACCCAGGAAGCTGAGGGTTAACAGCYCAAAGATAAAGCACAACATTCAGATGTAAAAGCTCTGTTGCAGCCACAGTCCAGGTCTATTAATAAAAGCTTCAGCTCCAGAGTGATGAAAAACCTGCCCTTTCAGTAATTTCTGTTCCAAGAGATGTTTGTAATGATGTAGTTTACAGCTTGAAGTTGTAATATTCTCTTCCACGCCATGCATTTGTCCGTCTCTGCCTCTTGCTTAATTCATTTTCTCTTTTCTTTTTTCACAATGTGACACAATTTTAGTTTAATAAAATGCCCCTACTTGCTTTTGTAGTGTCCATTCTATGGATCATTCCAGAAACCAAAATGATTTTGCAAAAACTCTCAGCAGTTTCTTGCTCTGTGACTGTCAGACAGCTCAGAAATACTTCGTGATGAGCTTCAACAGGCATGAAAGGAAAAAGAAAACGTGGTGGGTAATTTCTGCCTTTATTTGGTACCCAGGTATGGAGTGGAGTCCTTTGGTCACCTGGCTGGTGCCCTGCTGTCACCCACAGGGGGCTGCTCTCCCTGGGCATGGAGCAGGCTCCWGGGTGAGCCCAGGGAAAGCTCTTCTGTGCATCCCCTTCACCCATCAAAAAAGGCAGTTCACTCTCTGTAGCTTGACTAATCCTTCCTTTGCTGGGAATTCCAAAGCCAAGGCTATCCTGTGCCAGCTCCTGTGGTTTTGTGAGCGTTTTTGATCATATATTCTTCTCATGGAGATTGTAGCTGCTGAAATTTTATTGCCCGAATCCTCAATGTCGTTTGGAAAGAAAGAAAAAATTCCAGCCCTCGGGGCTGGAGAGAAAAGCTTAGGAAAATGAACCCTAAATGCCCTGGCATTCAGACCAATAAAGACAGCCTGGCATCAGTTGTCATGTAAATAACAAGCTTGTAAAACAAATACTGCACATTCCAGCGGTTCTGTTTGTTAAATCTGCTTCTCCTGCAGTCTGGGCTGGGACCTAGTGCCAGCCATTCCTGGCCAGCAGAGCACCAGCACCATCCTCCTCCTCTTCTTCCTCAGAACTGCCACTTTGGAAACAACTTTTCAATGCTGGGAGTGGCGTTTGGGGCTCTGAAGGTGAGCCAGATGCTTTTCAGCTCCGAGGGCTTTTCCTGGCGAGCAGCTCCCTGCTCTCTGCATGTCCCCTGGGCCCACCTGGACACAGGTAAGTGGATGCTTTGGCATGTGAGGCTGGATTTCCCGTTTACCTTCAAACACCAGGGATGGTAAATCTGACTCCATGCTAGTGACAATGACTTTTCCATTTTCTTTTCCATAAAATGTTACTATAAATATAGCCAAACTGCTTGGGTCACTTTTTCTGAAGTTTATGTTGAGCATGCCAGGGGTTAAGTGTGGTAAACCCTTATTTCCTGCCCAGAGCTGGTTTATTTTTGTAACACAGGAGTTTTCAGTAAGTTTGTACTGGAAAAGTGCTTGGCTAAGGCTTTTAGTGGTGAAAACAGACCAAAAATGCTTTGCTCAGTTTTTTGCTGGCATCGGTAGATGAAATGCTTTCCTCAGTTTTATGCTGCAAGCAAATACATATTGATAACTAAATTAACTCCTTGATTAATTAAAATACATCATACATTCTAGCAGACAGAAACAGAGCATTCATCCCTAGAAATCTTGATGTGAGAGGATGGTGGTTTTAATCTGTGATAAYCAGTGTGTGTGGACACATCCTGGTGGGAGGCTGGGCAGAACTGAGGCAGGAGGYTCAGCCAGAAACACAGTCTGGGGCACTGGTTTGTTTGGATGTGTCACCTTTAGAAGACACGTAAGAGAACTGAAAGAGAAAGCAGGGAGTCTGTCACACTTGCCCCAGGGTTTTGGGGTCCAAKTGCTATTTGGAGGAAGATCAGGGACTCAGTGTCCCCTCCATCTCCACTGGGCCTGAGGTTTTTGTGTATTTGCTGAGCAGAGAACTTCACTGGCAGCTGTTGGAGCTGTGTGTTCCTCATGCCCTCCCTCGGCTGCCAGCAGCACTTGTCCAAACTGCAGTTGTCTCCAAACCTTTTGTTCTTTTCTTCTAAACCATCTTTGTGTCCTTTGGTTTCAGGTGGCACTGCAGAGCAGGAGGGTTGGGACCTGCTGGCCATCCTTTCCAAAATTCCCAGTTCCCAGGGCTCTCATGGGGAGGAAGAGATTCCAGCTGGAAGCAGGAGGAGGAGGATGGCACAGGGCTGATGCTGTAAGTGTGTCACTACTGCTGTGTGCAGTACAAAGTGCCAGCGTTTATCCAGTAAACTGCCAGCCCACCCCTGTCACCTCTTGAATTCAGCATTCCCTGGGGCAGTGTGGGAAGGCAGCTGGCAGTGGGGGCAGCAGTTTGCTGCACAAACTTTACAACAGAACCTACCATGAACTGAAATTACTGCTGGTTCCGTTAACACCCCACTTACTCCATGCTCAAGGATTGAATCAGGTGGATGCAAATCTCCTCACATCCCTACCAATCTTCCTGTAAGGAAGCCCTGAGAGAACAGAAATTGTCCAGAATGCTGAACCTTTAGCACTATTTTTTTTCTTCTTTTCCAAAAGCTTGCTTAAATTTTAGTTTCACTTGGCCAGATTGCAGAAATCCAGATTGTGTCGTATTAAAACATCCCATGATTTATAATTGCTCAGAATTCCCACTGCGAGGATGTTCTGCAACAGTTATCCTTTCCCATCAAACTCAGAGAAAAGAAAGAAAGAAAGAAAGTAGAAGTTGTGGATTAGAACAAATGAAGACGCTTTTGAGTTCTGACGCAAAGCCTGCTTTTTTTCTTTGCCTGATAAAATTTCCAGAAAATTTTCAGAGTTTCATAAGAAAACAAAAGAAGGTATTCAACATTGCAAAGACTCAAATTTTCAATGGCATTCCGAATTCCAAAATTTTACGGCCAACTTCCAAGCCTGCCGGTGCGCGATTACCGAGGAAGCCGAAGAGCTGAACTCCGGCTGAAAAGCCGCGGTTTAAGCGCGATCGGGGCAGAAAACAGGATTTTTGGGCAGAAAACAGGATTTTTGGGCAGAAAACAGGATTTTAGGGCAGAAGCGGCTGCCCTGGCACGGAAAGGGCAAAGAGCAGCCGCTCCAAGCGCTCGGTGCCGCCTGCCGGGGCTGCACCCGCCGCATCCCCCGGCCCGGGGAGCGGGGAGGGCTCGGGGCTCGCTCCCGGTTGGGCACCCGGCGGGCAGAGCTGGTTTTTCGGGCACGAAACCGTTCTGCGAGTGCCATCCAGGGGACGAGAGCRGCACTTCAGCCGCTGCTGGGCGAGCTGAGGGCCGGGGAAGGCGGGGGTTAGAGCGTGGCTTGCTGGGGGTGTGGGTATAGGGGAGGAGGAACCAATGGAAGCGAAACGCGTGAAACTTTCCGAGCCACACCCCGAGCTCAGCCGGTGCGCAAGGCGGGGATACGGGCGGGATTAACAAATTGAGAAGCGCACGGAGTTTGTGAAGGGTCCAGAATCTCCACAGCACGTCTAAAATACTTAACTACACAACCACGGAATTCAGTTAGGTTTGGAAAGACCTCCTTTGAGTCCAACGTGGGACTGATCCCCACTTTGTCACCGAGATYAGAGCACTGAGCCTCACGTCCGGGCGACCCTAAAACACCTGCAGGAATGGTGACTCCGCCACCTCCTTGCAATGCTGGTGGTTATTTAGGTGGATGCGGTTTGTGTTCCCCCCTCCAGGAACCCCTCTGCTGTATCTGGGGGTGGAGAGCCGCCCCAGTGACATTCCGTCCCTGTCCCCGAGTTCTTCCCAAACCTCCGCACTTACGGCTCGGGAAAACGTCTCGGAGGGAGAACCCATCCTGTGCMCATCACCGGCTGGGGACCACCGAGTGTTTCAAAGGTGTTTGTAAAGGAGCAGGGAGAAAACACAATTTCCCCTGCTTTCTCTATAAATCAGTGGGGGAAAAAAAACCTAGTTTTAACAGCTTTAAGGGGTCCCGTGAGGATGCGGGGGTGGTGGCGGTGGGAGGGGGGTGGCCGTGCCCGGGCAGGGCTCGGGGGGCGGAGGGATCGAGGATCCCGGGGCTCACCTTGAGAATGAGCGGGTTACGCAGCATGCTGAGCCGGACCACCCCCAGCCGCTCGTTCTCCGTGCCCGGGCCCGCCTCGGCCAATGTCATCGGCCGCGTCCGGGATCCCCCTCTGCCGCCCGCCATGGCACGGGGGTGGTCGGTCCCGGTCCGGGGGTCTCTCGGCGGTGCCAGTAGCGATCCTGCTGCCATAGGGATCTCGGCAGACCCGGTGCCGGTCCCGGCGGCTCTGTCGGCGGTTGCGGTCCCGGTCCCGGCTCCGGTCCGGTACCGGCGCTGTCCCACCGAACTCCGGGCGCGTGTGGCGGCGTCCGTCTCCAGGCAACGGGCGGTGCGCCGCTCTGAGGGCTCCGGCCGGGGCCGTTTCCGCCGTGGGGAACGGATGATCCGGCGGCGGCGCGCGGGGGAACGGCGGCGGGGGCGGACACCGCATGGAGGTAACGGAGGGCCCGGCGGGCCCGGGAGGATGGAGGGGATTTGGGAAGGCTCCGGTGAGGTGCGGGTTATTCACACCCGGGACCGGGAGCGTTCAGGGCTTTGGGAAGGCTCCGGTGAGGTGCGGGTTACCCACACCCCGGGCCCGGGAGCGCAGAGGGGCTTTGGGAACGCTCCGGTGGGGCTGCGGGTTACCCACACCCCGGGAGGATGGAAGGGCCTTGGGAACGCTCCGGTGGGGTTGTGGGTTACCCACATTACCCACACCCCGGGGCCGGGAGCGTGGAAGGGCTTTGGGAAGGGTCCCGTGGGGGTGCGGGTTACCCACACCCCGGGGCCGCCGAGAGCTCTGTGGGTGCGCTGGGTGTGTTCCTCGGTAGCCTCAGAATGGCGCAGATGGGGCTGCGGGGCCGCACGCCGATTCTCAGCCCGGGTTTAGCGCGATTTGGGCCCTGGGTTGAGCTGTGGTGTGAGCGGCTCGGTGTCCGCAGAGCCATCGGGGCCTCTCGGTGGCGAGGAGGGGATGCCCGGTGCCGGCCAGCGCTGCGAACTGCCCTGAGGATGCGAAATTCAAGGCGCATGTTTCAAACGTGGCGGGGTTGTTATTATTCTCTATGTGCTGGATATAGAAAATGTGCTAGAAATGCGTCCTGCTTTTTCTGCGTGACTGTATTCTGCAGGAATTGCCCTGGCCTGGCAGGGTTGAGCTCGGCTTGGGCTCGGGCAGAGCCTGTTAGAAATTTCTAATCAGAGAATTTGGGGTTTAGTGCTGATGAGTTTCATGTTTCTTCGTTGCTTTGAACTTGTTGCTGAAAAGTGCCAAAAATTGAGTTGAATACAACAGCCTGACATTGCTTAGTTATTCCAAATCAAGGCTAATAGTTATTAAATTTATTGAAGTGTGTCTTTTGTYGTTGTAAGGAAGGCACTTTGGAGGCTGAGGGCAGCTGTGATGCACATCTGTTTGGCAAAGTTTTTCTTAGGCACTTTGTAAAACTAACTGGATTGAAAAAATAAGAGCCTAAGATAAAACTGAGTGTTTAAGGTTTTGGGTGGATTTTGTGTTTTTTCTTGGTATTTTGGGGGGTGGTGGTGATTTAATTTTTTSTGTCTATAACGGTACATAAATTACAACACTTCAATAAAACTCCCCTCTTTTATTTAAGAGAAAAAAATGAAAGGCAAAGCATGTGCAGATGGTTTTCAAGTCCAGGATTTTGCCAAGAAGAAGAAAAAGAAGAAGAGGAAACACAATGAGTACAACAATGAACATGAAAATGATGAAATTGTGGAAAATGCAGAGCTTCGCTGTGCTTCCCCGCTGCTGTTTGACAATCCAGCAGCAAAGGCTGGGGAGGCCAGGAAAAAGAAGAAAAAACTAAAGAAAGAGGATAAGGAACAGCAGGTTTTGATCGATAATTACTTTGTCAGTCTGGAACGTGAAGTTAGTAATGGAACTGGAGGGGCTTCTTCCCCATTGCTGTCTGAAGATGAAGCAGCAAAGAGTGGGGAGGGCAAGAAAAAGAARAAACTAAAGCAGCAGGGTGAGAAGCAGCAGGTTTTGATAGATAATTTCTGTGTAAATCTGGAACATGAAGTTAGTAATGGGCCTGGAGGGGCTGCTGCCCCAAAGAAGAAGAGGAAGCAGAAGGGTAACGAGAGCACTGACGAGCACAGCGATGTCGCTTGTGTCCCTGTGAACCAGCACATCAGCCAGGACTGCCAGGAGACTGATGCTGATTATGTTTATTTTAAAAAACCTAAAAAGAAAAAGAAACAGAAGCTGCCCGAAGCGGATGAGGTGCRTGAGCTGCCTCCCTCTGAGAAACACAGCAAGGGCAAAGAGAAATCCAAAAAGAAGGGGAAGAAGAGGAGAGAGAGCAGTGCCCAGGACGTGCAGGARGACACTGAGGGAGCAGCTGAGCAGGCACTGTTGTCATCCCCAGAGCAGAGCAGGAGGCACAGGGCATGTCCTTCACCTGCAGATGAGGATGGTGACTGTGATGCTGCTTCTACCATCAGTGAGGTCTCCATGGAGGTCCCTGCTGATTTTTCTACACCCAATAATGCAGCTGGTCGAGCTAAAAAGACTCCAACATATGCTAGAAAGGCAACTAAAAGCAGCGCTTTTGTCATGGAAGAAAGCTCTTCGGACTCTGATGTGATGTAAGTTTAGGTTTTGGTTGTGGGTTTTTTTCCTTCCTCTGCTCCCCAAAAATGTCCCTTTCACGTTGTTTGGGTCCCAGATTTTTCTTAATTCTGTTCTGTATGTGTTTTAAAGAAAAACTCTCACTTGGAGAGCATGGCAAGGTGTTGAGACCTACTTTAAAATCTCAGTTGTCTTGTGAGGATGCAATAACTGTTTTTAAGAAAATACTACTTCAGTGTAGGCTCTTTTCTCCTCTTTAAAAAGTGTAGCTATAGAAATAATTTACATGCAAACAAGTCACATTTTAAAAAGTGTAGGGGGAAGGAAAGGGATTTAATCTGTTAAATTTGACCTAGCAACTAGTAAGGGACAGCTTAAAAAATAATGTTCTGTGCAAATAAATGTCATGTAATTAGCTCTTGCTGCCTTTGAAGTGTCTAAACACACAATAGGAGCACTAGTAAGAGACAGATGGAATAAATCTTTGTGCCAGTGGTAGCAAGAGATGTTATTTYTTCAGTATGGCTGTATGTGAGAGTTTTGTGGATTTTAAAAACTTCAGAAAGCTCCTTGATTATTGTAAGTATGGAAATGTGGTAATAAATTACAATTATTAAATAATGTTAAAAGGTTGGAAATGCAAGGTGGTGGATGAGTGAAGTATATTTCTTGTTCTGTAATTAATATGTTCATTATTTTAATAGKAGAGATTATAGCAAAATCTCTGGTTTGGAGTTCTAAAGGTGTTATTTTATTTTATGCTTTTTAAAAATTTAATATCAGGACACCAGACCCCTTGGAATCAAATAAAAAGAATCAGCAGAATCAGCAGAACAGTTCCTTTGCTGAATTGGCAGCCTCTGATGAGCTCAGTCTGGATGATGAAGAGAGCCTGTACCCTGCCATGACTTCAATCATTGATTTGGATACTGCAAGACAGGAACTGGAAGAGTTTATTCCTCACGTGAGRAATATATCAGACAGTTCAATCAAGAAGATGGCTGGAAGAGACCTAATGAGGTTTAAAGAGTTTAAGAAACAAGGTGAGCWCCCTGAAATCCTGTTGCAAGCAAGRAYTGTGCAGCTGTGCTRATGTTTTGACAGAGGGAAAATTGTTGCTCCTGTCATGTCTGTTGCACCCACAGAATCTGGTTCACTTCATACCATTGATATATTTTCTGTTTTGTCGCATCCATTTCCACATTGGCAAATTTCAGTCCAACCTTGTGTGTAAATTGCTCATTCTCAGCTGGTTTTGTCTCTTTCAATTTTCTTTTTTACCYTTTGAATTTGTTGATACCTGAGCTAAAACCTGAGATGTACGAGAGGCTTTACCTGAGGTCTGACTTGTTTTTTTTTTTTTTTAACTTTTCTATATTTTAGGTATGGCTGTCAAGTTTGGCAGATTTACCCACAAGGAAAATATACAAATCCAGAAAAATGTCGACGAGTTCTTAGCACTCACTGGAATAGACAGTGCTGAAAAACTTCTGTTTACCTCGAGATATCCAGAAGATAAAGACACCATCCATCGTCTGAAAACAGAACATCATTTTTGTGAAAAAATCTGTGAGTATTTAAGTTCATTAACRAGGCTACAGATTTGTTCCTCTGTGATTCTTTCACATGATCCTTCTCTCTGCATCATCACATTTGCCTGATGCTGATTTCATTCCAGTCTGGGAATATTTGGCAGAAAGTTGTGTCAGTGTTCTGTGACTTGCAGTCACCTCTCGTGGGTGTTGCTGACCAAGGTTGTTGTGTGTTCCCAGGGATTGGTCTCTGTGGATCTTCTCTTCAGCAGAGCTCTTCCCTTGGTTTTTGCTGGATGCCCCCAGTGCCTGCTTTTCCCAGTTGAAATGTTCTGTCAGCAGAAGCCCAGGGTCATCTCAGCCTCCTGACTGGTGGCTGTCTCATGTCTCTTTTTTAATGGGAGTGTTCAATATGTCAGTTAAATTTTAATTGCTCCTGGATCAAATGCACAGCCAGTCCATGCAGTTTGTAGYTAGTGAGTAGCAAGAGGGAATGGAAAGAATCTGTTGTTGGCAGCACGGCCATGAAAATGTGTGGTGTTGGGTTTTGGGGTTTGTTTCATTTTGGCCTCGCCACTGTGAGAAATGTCTGTCAAAAATGATCCTTTACCTTCCAGCTGAGGGCATACCCC
Source organism: Malurus melanocephalus (assembly GCF_030028575.1). NCBI lineage: Eukaryota > Metazoa > Chordata > Aves > Passeriformes > Maluridae > Malurus > Malurus melanocephalus. The sequence continues at coordinate 1,402,100 of NW_026623381.1, forward strand.
GACCCTGGAGACTGATATATTACCGAGCAAGGAAGATGTTTGACCCAAATAATTATAAAGGAAGGTAAGGGAATACTTCAGATGTGTTTCTGAATKCTAGTATCAGTCTGTGCTGATTATTTGTAAATTAAAAATGGATACAGATGAAGATCATCTCTCCCWTTTGTGCCAGTTACTTAACTGGTAGTTCATTTTCCCTTATTGACTCCTCTGTTCTAAAGTGTGACTTGAAGTGATGGTGAAACATTGATCACCTGGAGGGGTTACAGCTCTTTGAGGAGATTGAAATGGTTTTGAAATTGAAATTTGAGTTTACAGCTGAAGCTGTGCCCATTTCCCCAATCAGGTATACTGCRGAAGAAAAAGAACAATTAAAGAAGTATCAAGCTTTGCATGGCAATGATTGGAAGAAGATTTCTGAGTTGATGTCCCGTTCTAACCTTTCAGTTGCTATGAAATTCTCTGAAATCAAGTCAGGTATGTCATTTTAAGAAAAACAATTCATTTGGTGTGATGTAATTTAATGTAATCACCTCATGTAATGTAATCATCTAAACATGAAGAACAATGCCTTCAAGTGTGGGGGTTTCGATTAATTAATTAATTTGTAGTGGTGATCCTCTTCTTCAGACCACTGATTGCATTTTCATGTGGAAAAGATAAGAAAGATCTCAGAAAGAAAAGGGARAAGAAGCAGAACAAATGCAACTGTTTATTAAACAGAACTGACATCTAAATAAGATGCTTTCATGGGGAAGGCAGAAGGAATTTGGCAGCCAGGTTTAAGAAGATAAAAACTGGGGATCAGTTTACAGGCTGTTCTGTAGTGTTTAGGCTGAACTCTCAAATCTGGTATGCAGAAGAGTTTCTAGGAGGTGTGTTAAGAAGATGGTCCTGTACATAAAAATCAGACAAAGTGAAGCATTTGCTCTTTTACCTCTTTTTCCCTAATTATTGATGATAATTATGCCTTAACCTGGTGGGTTTTTAATTTTAGCTATTAATTACGGTCCTTGGACAAAGGAGGAGACCCAGAGGTTAATGAGTGCAATAAAGGAGGTGATGAAGAGAAAACTGAAAGCAGAAAATACAAGTTCCCTTTCCTCACTGGACCAGTCAAGCATGGATCTGTGGATTGACCGTGAGAAGCTGTACCAGCAATTACCATGGACTGAGATTGAAACCAAAGTGGGAAGTCGATATTGGAGGCAATGCAAACAGAAATGGTGAGGGCTTGGACTACACTGAGATAGTAAAATGTGTTCTGGGGTGTATTTATTCTGCAAAACCTGTGTTTTGTACCATGATGATCATTTGGTAGGACAGGTATGAGATTATAGAATACAAAGGAGGCACTCCAGATGTGTCTGAAACAAATAACTCTTTGCTAGCTGGGCTGAGTTTTCTTACTGTGATAGCAAAGCCTCTCTGTGACAACAGTGGTCTCTGAATGCTTGGAATTTCTTGAAATGATAGAAACCTCTGGTTTGTGTTTTCAAAGGAATTCAATTTTAACGAGCAAGATGAGCAGAGGACAGCCGTTATATAGAGGGACCAGTGGATTACAGGCCAAGATCAATCTTATTAAAAGGTACAATTCTGAGGCACTGGGATGTTTTTGTACCTCTCACTGTKCTGAGTTGTGTTTCTAAAAGCTTGCAGGATGAGAACAGCCTCCTTGCAGTTTGATACATGTTTTGCAATCATTCTTTCTTTGACAGAATGTCCTTTTATTTCTGACTGGGGGAGTTTGGAGCACTGAATTATGTCTTGAGTTCTGCCTGCAAACTGCTTCTGTTTTATATTCACAGGTTGTATGAAACAAAAGCAGAGGATACCAGTGAAGTAAACTGGGATGAACTCAGTAATGCTATTGGGTAAATCCTCTTTCCTTCTCTTTATGGATACAAAGGGTAATTAAAGCAGATGAATCAAAGTTCTGATACTTTTAAAATTAGAAGAAATGTTCTGTTTGGAAACATTACAGTTGCATATTCTGRCATAGTACTGAGCAGGAAGCCATGCCTGCAAGGTCTGAAACTCTTGACATTCCAGCTACTGGAGTGTTGTATATCTGTGCTTCCAAGTGTTAATCAACTCATGGGAAAAATTACTATTTGATATTATGGGATAATTATTATTTGGATTCCATCCTTTCTRCCTAAAGCTATGGATTGACTGGCATCACTCTCGAGAATGGGTAACACAGTAACAATTAAGCTCTGTGATAGTTCCTTGTAGTACTMATTCTTTGAACTCTTCTCTTTGCAGAGATGTCCCTGGAGCCTATGTTCAAACAAAATTTTACAGACTGAAAGTCTCCTGTGTCCCTTTATGGCGAAGAAAGACTTTTCCTGGTCAGTATGCCAACTGTTTTTATACACTCCATAAGCTTTGGCTTGAATCTTGGAGGGTGCATATTCTAGTTCAATTTTTTTTTTTCTCAGTTAGCTTTGCTCTCATTGGCTAAAATCTTGGGCTTAATATTTATTTTACTAAATGCTTTTTTTTTTATATAACTTTCAATGTCCTCTTTGTGCCAGTGCTTTAATACCTTGGCTTGAAAAGTTTTATAACTGTGCACTTTAATTTCTCTTTGCATGTTTGTGTTGTGTCTGAGCTCCCTGCAGCCACTGTGATCACTACAGAACCATAGAGAGATTTTGTTCATTTAACATTGAAAACATAATGTCTGTGTGTGAGATGCTATTCCTTTACACATCAAATTAAAACTACTTTTTTTTTTCCTCATAGAAGTTGTTGAGTATCTGTATGAAAAGAAGCTCCCAGAACTTGAAGAAAAGTTAAAAAAGCAGGAGGGGAAACACCGTAGTTTTGGCAATTCAACAGCCAGTCAGCTGCAGAAGGCTTTCCGACTCAGTGACATTTTTGATTCCAGTGAAGACAGTGATTAATTGAATCTCCTAAAAGCAGTGCCTAATTTGCATATTTAACTGCAAATGGGTCTGGTTGAAAGCGGGTGCAGCTCACCAACTAAAGGYACCCGGGCTGTTGAGTAATGGGAGAAGTCAGGATAGGCACCTCTGATTGTATTGTTTCATATTGAAGTCTAAGTTAAACAGAGCTTTTGTGCCATCTTTTATTATTTCAATTTACCTCTGGTTTTACAAGTTTTCATTCAAGCATCCAAGTTGCTTTCTAAATGTCTCAAAATACTGGTGTTTTCACTCCTTTGTTTTYTGTAGAGTTGAAAGCTGCTTTTTTCCCCTTTATGAATGATCTTGGTTTTCAGAACTTTATTTTTTTTAAATTATTTAAAATTCATGGGATTGGAAAAAGGCTTTCAGTTTGCTTTTATATCTCTATAATAACCAAGTGTTAAGACATCTCTGTTGATGAAACAGAACAACTTCTGAGTTGTTTTTTTTTTAACAGATATCTTACTCTTAAAAGCAACTGATTTTGTTTTTGATGTAGACTTACCCTTTCTCAACCCTTTGAGAGAAAAASGACTTTTGTCCATGACTATTCATCATCATCATTATGCTAACCAAAACAAGTAACTTAAAATGTTTTTATTAATATTTGGAATACAGAGGCAAAGCAGTGTGTATATATATACATATGCGTACATATATTTTTATTGTGCCAAGGAGAATTTCTACATTTTCATAAGAAAATTAAGAAGTAAGATGGAGGTGGTCCTTGTGTTTTGTATATTTTTAAATCACTGCCTGAAGTGATTGTTTGTAAATGGATTGAATGAATGTAAAAAACCCCAAAATATAAACAAGCCATACAAGTACTTTAAGATATTTTCCATATACTTTAGTGGACAATAGTGCAAGAAGACTCAATCCCTGCTTTTTGAGGGTCATTTTGATATTTGAGAATTTCCCTCTTCAGTTCTAATAATTACTGAAACTTCAACAGCTTGAAATAAAGAGGAGGGTTGGAAGGGTTGGAAGGTTATTTCTAGCAAGGAATTTTAAAGGAGAACTTTCCATATTTAACTGCGTCTGGCTTTAGTCTCTCTGAAGATAAAAAGCAGTGGGATTTTTGTGAGACAGGCAGGACTTACCCTGAAATCAGCCACTGCTTTTCAGGGTAAGTTTCCCAGCCAAAAGATGAAATACACGAGTTCCCTTCCACTTAGGTCTTTCACCTCTGTTGCTTTATGGGTTTGAAGCTGAAAAACTTGGATTTCTGAATCTGAAATTGTTTTTCAAGGGTTTTTTTCCTGGAAAATGGAGATGCTCTGAATTGTCAGCACGCAASAGCACAAATGATGCCTGGTTGTAGAGTTTGTACAGAGATCTTGCAGAAATAAACTTCTACCTCCATGATGAGATTTATTTTATTCCTTTCTTTAAAGGAAAACTGTTGTAGTTGAGTGAATGCATCTCACTCAAAAGAGAAGCAGCAGTGTTTTATGGAGGGAGAAGAATAATTTGACAGGGTTCAATAACTTYGATGGAATATAACACAGTTTTAACAGTGATTTACCAAGGTTCATTAAGTTTGATGGCAAAGTTCACCTTACTAATTACTCCATGGAAGAAACATGCAAAGGAAAATTGAGTTAAAATCAAGTTAGCGAATTCACAAAGAGTTTTGGAGTAACAAATAGGTTCAGAACGGACCTCCTTTAACTCCTCTGCAGCACAGTCTGGGTGCAACTGGATTCAGGCTTAGTCACACACCTCATCAGTGGTTTATATATTGAAGTCTATAATTAACACTGAGTAGCCCCATGACTCAGTGATATTTCATAAATACTAATTCAGCTGCTCTCAGTCGCCTACCAAGGATCTGTTGTAAGATATCCCAAACTTTGAGAAAGTTTCCCTACTCCAGGGCCGTCCCCTGGCCTGCAGTCCAGCTGCAATTCAGAGCTATTAGGGTCAAATTGTCTGTTAGCCGGCAGTATAGATAAGATAAATGCCTTTGTTTTAGCTCTGCTTCATTCTCCACTCTCATTATCTTGCATGTTGGGACTTCACAACCACCTTTCAAAATATTTTTCTGAAGCACTTTCACTCCCTTGGCCATGAGYCAGGAGCATTCCAGCTCACAGGGTCACCTCAGGGCATGAGTTCCTATTGCTCCATCCCAAAAACTACCCAAGGAAAACTCTTGCTGATACTTGTTAAAAGCAGTTTCTCTGCTAAATATGAGCAAGCCAGGGCTGAAATTGTAAACTTGGAGCCATCACTGCACTGGCTGCTTTGAGGAAACACAAACCTGAGGAAAAAGAGGCTTTGTCCATCTCCCTGCAGCCCAGGGAATGGAGTAAGGAAATTCCATCCCTTCATATTTTTGGGTAAAGCATAATCTGTTTGCACAGGGGCAAATAATTTTGTTTGTTGATTATTTCCCAGGTGAAGAATGGCCCAAGGAAGCAGCTTTTTCCTTTGCCATGCTTTTACCCAGGCCCACGACAGTATAGGCACAATGGAGGTAGTTCTTTCATGTGGGTATTTTAATATTATTGCCAACAGAGCAAACTCTGCTGAGCTTCTTAAAAAAAAACAAACAGAGGCTCCACAGAATGATGAAGGAAATAACGTTGACAAAGCTTTGTGTATCAGACTGCATTATAAATAAGAGCATGACAGATCCTTCAGGTGTAAAAAGCACTTTGAAGCCCMYAAAAACTTGGGTTTTTCAAGCAGAYGTGTCGCTTCAAGCATTTCCGTGGCATGTTCATGGCCTGAGCGGTGTTACAGCACAAAACTCTGGGCTGTGGGGTGTTGTCAAAGCCGAAAACAGACGAGTTCCAAGGGCGTGTTTGCAGCGTTTCAGAGTTGAGGAGTGTGGCAGCAGCTGAAGATCAAAGGGGGATGTGCTTTTTCCACCCCCCTCTCCTGTAAGGTTTTCACCAAGGAGGAAGGTGGGGAATGGAGAGCGATCTCCGCCGGTTTCCTCATTGTCCCTCAGACTCAATCAGAGGCACAGACCTCGAGTTTGGTGGTTTTACCTCCCAGACACCGGGTCCAGGTGTGAGCAGGGAGCAGCCCCTCTCCTGCCCGCTGTGGGATGTGCAGGAAGAGGCACGGGAGCTGGATATGAGCGGCTTCCATTGCATCAGAAACTTCCCCCGGCGTCGCCACACGCGGCAGTGGTGCCCGCCCCGCTCTCGGGCAGAGCTTTAAGCTGGGACTGTATTATATCAGAGCTCCCACAGCACTCCCGTTCACCGCCSTGCCTCAGTTTCCCCGCACGGGCCCTTTAAGGCTCCTCCCGCGGGAGGCGGCGAGCGCCCACTTCCGGCCGCGCCCGGAAGCGCGGGTGGCGCCGCGGCCTCAGGGCGGCTCCGGGAGGGCCGGGCCGGGCCGGGCGGACCGAGGGAGCCCCGGGAGCGGCGTGAGGTGAGCGGGGAGCGCAGCGAGCAACGGGCAGAGTGACTGCTCGCCGGCCCGCCCGGCACCGTGGTGGAGCTTGTGCCGCCGCCGCCCAGCCCGCGCTKCTCCCGGGATAGGCTTTGTGTCGGTCCCTCACGCCGCCTCAGGCCGGTCCCGCTTGGCGGGAAGGGTTGGAGGGCACCGGGCAGGACGGCCGAGGCGAAGGGAGCGCTCCGGTGGAGCTGTCGGGGCGCACGGGGCGCTCCAGGGGTTGGGGTTCGTGTTGGGGTTGGGGTCGGAATTGGGGTGGCGGCGGGATTGGGATTGCGGTGGGGTCGGGATTGTGGTGGGGTCGGGACCGGCACCGGGGCGGCTGCGGCGGCTCCAACCGCGAAACCGAAAGAGTTTTCGGTGCTCGGGCGTTCCGTTCGCGGTTGCCGAGGCTCCGCAGCCGGCGCAGGTTGTCGGTAGCAGCGTTACAGGGCACTGTGCTGCTCACACTTGGGGTTCTTGTGCCCTCCTACGCTCTTCTGGGCGATTTCCTCGCTTAACGTGCAGAGGTAAATATTTACGCCTTTTSTAAATGAAAAGCGAGGGAAACATTGTCTTCTCCGCATTTAAATGGCAAGAAGGGATTCTCTTGCAAATCGTCCTTATCACTTAATGAAGTGCATTAATGCAACTATGAATCTAAATACCAAAGCAATTCTTAAGTGTGAGCTGAAGCGACTTCTGCTGATCTGTTATCTGGAAGGATTTTATAGCAGGTGAGGGTTGGCCTTTTCTCCCAGACACAGAGTGACTGGAGACAACAGACCCTCAAGCTGTGCCAGGGAAGGTTCAGGTTGGGCATYAGGAGGAGTTCCATCACTGAAAGGATTGCTGAATATTGAAATGGGCTGCCCAGAGCGGTGGTGGGGTCACCATCTCTGGAGGTGTTCAACTGGACACAGCACTCAGYKCTCTGATCTGGGTGACAAGGTGGTGTTTGGTCACAGGTTGGATTTGGTTATCTCAGAGCTCTGTCTTTTTTAGTCGGACTGATTTCGTGATTCAGTGGTTTGATTTCTGTTTTGCTCTAGATCTTTGAAATACCACCAAGACTTGGTCACCAGGGGGTGGATTGCTGAGGATACGGCTCTGCCCTCTGCACTCAGGACATGTATGGCTGAAGGGCTCAGCCCCTTCCCTGGCTGCAGGGCAGCGCTGTTCTCCTTCCCACCATGTGACCTGGCACACCTGCACAGCAAATAGCTCCCTTTTTCAAAGGTAAATGCCACAATTGTCGGGTTTTCCCAGTGCATGTGCTTGTATGAGGAAACTTATGGCTTGACTTTATCTAGCTTTGTTGTGCTGAATAAAAGTAGTTACCATCTTTCTTTTTAAACAGTTGCTTCAAGAGTTCATGCTTTTGCATTCTTCCTGTATTTGAAGGATAGGAAGGAAGCTGGAGAAGTACTCTTCATCAGGGACTGTAGTGATAGGACAAGGGGGAGTGGATTCAAATTGGCAGAGGGCAGTTTAGGTTGGATATTGGGAGAAAGTTTTCCTCTGTGAGGGTGGTGAGGCCCTGGCACACGTTGCCCAGAGAAGCTGTGGCTTCCTCATCCCTGGAAGTGTCCAAGACCAGATTGGACAGGGCTCGGAGCAACCTGGGATGGTGGAAGATGTCCCTGCCCATGGCAGGGAGTGGAATGAAATGATCCTCAAGGTCCGTCTGTTCCAAACCAAATCATTCTGTGATTCCAGTGTGCTGTTGAATTTTTCAGACTAGCAGGATCGGAGCTTACTCTTTTGCTGCTTAGTGAAGAATTGTTTTCAGAGGAAAGCAATCTGTGGTGAGAATTTTAGCATGCTTTCTAGCTGTAAAAATAACAGAGACAGGAAAGTTCTGCATAAATATCCATTGGTTGTGACAACAGGGATTTGTTGACCTATAAATTTTAGCAGGAGATTAAGGAAAAAAGCAAATTAAACTTTGTGCCACTAGACCTAGTTTCCAGAAACACCAGTAAAATAATATAAAGAACTTTGCATTGTAGTTGTTGAAACTGTGCAGTGTGTGAGTAAAGAGATGTGTTTTTGGTTTGTAAAACACATTTTCATACTTTTTTTGGTAGTTTGTATATTTGRCTTCAGTGCTTTACCTTTACCATTTGCTATTCCACAGGCATTTTTTGTGCGATGTTCCTTTAAGGCTTTAATTGTTTAATTGCATGCACCTGTATCTTGTAAGACACCTGCGTGGAGGCTGCTAACGAGTAACTGAAATCCTGATCCTCACCACACTTGAAAATTGGGTCCTTTTGTAGCTGAAAGGAAATATTTTACTCCTTGAAYGCTTTTGGACCTCAATTCCTGCTCCTTTGCACCCACAGAATGAGCACATGCCGATGGTGCACGCAGAGTGGTGCTGACAGCACCGATTTCCTGAAGCACTATGCTACTCAAAGGCTGTCCCAGGAAGATTTTGAAGGATCCAATGATGATCTCTGTTACTGCCTGGAGTGTGTGGTTGAATACCACAAAGCGAGGGAAGAATGTCCAAGGTTGCATAAGGTAATTAAGATTAATTAAAAGGCTTCTCTGGCCCAGCCTCAGTATAGGGGGAGTTTTAGGTGGGGGATTGTGTTTTATTGGGTATAGGAATAGGTTGTGTTGGTTTTTAACTGTTTTGGGGTTTTTCATGTGGAGTTGTAAACTTCTGGTTGTAAAATGGAGACCCTCTTATTTTGCATCTATTCAAGTTGAGAAAAACTAGAACAGTAGTTGCAAGTAGCTGACTAGACAATGTAGCTTGGACTTGTTTCATGCTGTAATGGTTTGTCGTCTGAAACAAAGAACATCTGCCAGACTGRCAGTTCATTTCTTTAATGTATTTTMTCTTTTCCGCTGGTTTCTCTTCAGCTTTTGGGTTGTTCCTGTTTTTGTTTGCTTTCACTTCCCATTTGTAATTTTCTCCTGTTTGAATTTCAGAGATCAGACTTTGCAAGACTGTGCAATTAATCAAAAAAATTTAAAACTCTTTTATAATCCCTTCTCAGTAGTATACAGTTTTATATTTTGGAAAGCTTATTTTCCYTTTCTGTGTTGATGTAAAATACGTATTTGAAGCTAATTGATCACAATACAGATGTCTAAAAGATTGCTCTTTAGACTGGTCAGCTATGTTTCTCTGGGGTACARTCTCATGTGACTGGAAATAAGAGAAGTGTCAGGACCTACTGCAAGTTCCCAATGTGCCCATTAACTGCAGGGAATAAACTTGGTGTCTWATTGAGGTTTGGATCAGTTACTTAAGATGAGTAATGTTAAGTGTATGAATCTCTACAWATATCCAGCAAATCTGTCTCTTTGCATTATTTATATTCTTTTCCTTCTACTAGTTGCAAAAGCTGTAGGAAAGTAAGATTTTATAATTGCTTTTCACATCTTCCTAAATATGATCTTTTTCTATATCGTATCATATATTGGCCAGTGGAACAACACATTGTCACTAACTTATGGCCTGAAATAAGTTTTGGAATGAATATGAATATYAAACAAAATTATGAAATTGCTTCTGGTTTGCAGGCTACTCTTCTAAAAATGATTTTATAGTCTTAACTCTAAAGTGAGAGATTTGTGATTTGCATAATTGAATTCCATTTCAAAGCTTTATTGTTCTGGACCATTCATAGTAAAAAACTTTTCAAAATGAAAAGTTTTGAGAGTGTAAGATTTCTATATGTGATAATAAATGTCCTTAATCACTTTACAAGTACACTTTGATTTTTGGTTTTCCCCACTGAATAGGATTTGTGGGACTTGGAAACCTCCCGCCTTGTTGCCCACATGGAGAAATCCATGCATGAAGAAATGGGAGAAGATGATGAGTTGTTCCTGGTAGATGAGAATGGGGAGACACGTCTGTCTGGTTATTTGGGCCCAAATTTTGAGAACAACCTGCGAGTGCCCCTGCTGGAAATACTGAAATACCCATATCTGCTACTGCATGAGAAAGTCAGTACGTATCTGATTGTATCTCCTTGGAGGGGGATGGTGGTGTCCATGCTGAAGGAGGTGAAAATAAATAGCAGTTAAACCTGAGTGTCAATGTGTATATTTATTTTGATACTAAATTATTTTCTTTATGAGCCTGCAGATTAGTCTTTACTATGTGTCTTACTTTTTTAGGTGAGCTGTGTGTAGAAGTGCTCTGTAGAATGGAACTAAGTCATGACTCCTTTCAGGTCTTTGAGAAATACCCAGGAATTTATCTCTTTTTGGTACACCCAAATGAGGTGGTAAGTTCCTTTTTCTGTTTTGCTGAATTCCAATGAATCCTAGATATGTACAGCATGTTAATGCTGAAGGGAGATTTCTAACTTTGCATGATCTCAGAAAAGCCTGTGTGGTGCATTTATCTGTAAATAAAACTTGACATCTATTATAGTATGCAGTTCTCTCCTTAGAAAATCTTGGTCAATAATATRTAAATAACATAAAATTAGTACAAACCAAGTGCTACACTGTTGTTCATGAGTCCCTGGGAATTTACTTTGTAAGTATTACCCTTGATTTTAGCTTCCTTGTCACCAACATCATCTTGTAGGCATAGCAAGACCGTGTCTGAGATTATTTTGAAGACAAATTTTTAATTATTCTATTAGCAAAAATATGCCTTTGTCCCATTTGTAATAATAATGCTTCCTATAACAGAATTGTGGTTTTTTTATTAATATGTAACTTTTTATTTCAATCCTTAGATTCGTCGATGGGCCATCCTAACAGCAAGGAATTTAGGGAAGGTTGACAGGGATGATTACTATGATTTAGAGGAAGTGCTCACTTGTTTGTTCAAAGTTATTGAGTTGGGGCTTTTTGAGAATCCAGATATTTACAGCTCTTCAATGTTTGAAAAGGGTAAACTCATCCTTCTGCCAGCTCATTTGTATGATACATCCAACTACAAGAACTATTGGCTGGGTGAGTACTTGTGATCAGAAATGAATTTGTGTCATCTCCCACTTGTAAGCATATTCTTTCAAATCAGAGCTCTACAATTTCATAGGTGCTATGTATTTTTCAAGTATGCAGACGAATTGCTCCCTTTTTTTTTTCTGTAGGAATTTGCATGTTGCTGTCGGTGCTGGAAGAACAAGCTATGGACTCTTTGTTACTGGGCCCAGCCAAACAAAATGATTTCATGCAGTCCATCCTTCACACTATGGAGAAAGAAGCAGATGGTAACTAATTTTGATACTGAGATTAAGACAATTCATAGCCTATTTTTAATCTTTACCATGGCAGAACCTGGGAATGGCCTGTGAGCTCARGACCAGGRYTACCTCTTAAATAAGCAAATTTTCRTAAACTTGTTTATTAAGGATATGGTATTTTCTTACATGAAGGAGGAAAAACACGCTTGAAAGAAAAATGCTTCTATTATAAACATGAAATATAAATGAGCTGTGTAARTAAAAGTAGAAATAGCTGTATAAGTTGGGCTACTACTTAGMACAGCYCTGCAAAAATCWGTGKGAAAGAATCAGTTTCATAGAGTTGAGAAATATCAGCATTATTTAGTATTAGTAATAAGTGTGCAGGTTCCTGTTGATTTAAGACTACAAAAGGAGCAGTGTCTCTGTACAGATAAGGGAACTTGACTTTTTTTATTATTTTCTCAGGTTAGAAAGTATAGTTGTAACTTACTGGAATGCTTCTTTTTATATTARTATTTTAGAAAAATCAATGAAAACYGGCTRCTTTCAGTTTCAGCTTAGCCTAAGGGTGTCCAGGACTTGAATTTCAACCCTCTTTCCCTGTTATTCTTGTGTTTCAGATGATTCCACTGAYCCTTTCTGGCCTGCCCTGCACTGTTTCATGGTTATTTTGGATCAGCTCGGATCTAAAGTTTGGGGTCAGCTCATTGATCCTGTCCAAGCCTTTCAAACAATAATCAACAGTGTGAGCTACAACAATGAAATCAAAAATATTCGCTGTAGCTTTAGGAGGTCAGTTCTTGTCAGTGCTGCTGTAGCTACTGTTGGGGGAGGGAGGTAGCAATTAAAAAAATCCATGTTTCCAACTTCATGCAAAGAAAAGTTGAAGTAAGTTCCCTAAAAGTGTGAGGTTCTTTCAAAAAATACATGCTTACTTCTTTTTGGCAACACTGATGTCTGTGTTAAACTTGCTAGGATTTTTTTTTCCTTTATTGGGAAGACTGTTAACTATTCAGTGCTTATGTAGTGCTGCACCCAACTTGCACTGAAGGTTAATGAAGATTATCTTGTCTGAGACTTGGTAAATTTGTGGKAATTCCTGAATTCTCAGTAGATTCTGGGCATTTATTCTAGGTAGGTAAATCCATGACTCAATAGAAAGATTTTTCCCAAGCTCTTATGAGCTGGGTAAAACAAACTCTACACTTTTAAATATGGTACCTTTTCATKGTTTTATTACTAACAAGTTCTAATGGTCATTTGGTTGGTATCTGAAGAGCAGCATCTGTCTTGGGTTTCTTTGCGTTTTAGTTGTGTGAGTCTAATGATTTGTTTCTTTTTAGGTCAAAATCTGAACCAGAGTCAGACTACAGTGATGACATGATTTCTTGCAGTCAGATTGTGTATAATTATAACACAGAAAAGCCTCAAAAGGTATTWAACCAGTGTTTTATTTTCCTGTTCTTTGAAGTGTGGTCACTGAATGGCATTGTCAAGAATAAACATTTTCGAGTGTGTTTGTCTCTTGATGTTGAAGAGTTGTATTTATGAAATATCTTTTAAGGGCTTTAAATTTATAGTTGATTATCTGAGGTTAAATAATGTCAGCATGATAGTGTCTTTGAATAGTTCCCAATGATTTTTAAAGTAACTAGTACTGCATAGTGATTTCATGTGTTACACTTTAGAAATTAGTTCCCTATACATCTCTGTGCTCTATATTTTTTGCTCTTTTTAATGATTTTTATGGGTTATAAGAAATGTTACCATTTAATATATATATATATGAAAGAGAGTAACCTTTATGTCTATAAAATGCTGCCATATTAACCTGTGTTGGTGTGCATGTCACTGAGGATGTTGTGTGGTGAATGTATTTTTCAGGACACTGGCTGGAAGGCTGCCATTTGCCCAGAGTACTGCCCCAACATGTATGAAGATATGCAGACCCTGGCTAACATGCTTCAGTCTGACATTGGCAGAGACATGCGTGTCCATCACAGCACATTCCTCTGGTTCATCCCTTTTGTCCAGTCCCTCATGGATCTCAAGGACTTGGGTGTAGCWTACATAGTAGAGGTCATCCACTACCTCTGCTCGGAAATCAAAGATATCCTCATCGAAAGAATCCAGCAGTGCGACAAAATCTCCGAGTTCTTCCTCCTCATCTTGGTGTCCATCGTTGAACTACACAGAAATAAGAATTGCCTGCATTTGCTGTGGATCAGCTCCCAGGAGTGGGTGGAGGCAGTGGTGAGGTGTGCCACCCTTCCAAGCAGAGCCTTCACGCGGTGCAGCGAGAAGGCGCTGGGGCAGTGTGTGAAGGGCTCGGCAGCAGGATCTTCCCAAGCACCCAGCTCGGTGCAGCATGCCTGCGTGCAGCTCATCCGCAGCCTGCTCAAGGAGGGCTACCAGATCGGCCAGCACGCCCTGTGCAAGCAGTACCTGGACAAGCTCAGCCYCCTGCGGGGAAATCGAGCTATGGGATGGCAGCTGAGCAGCCAGGAAACGCAGGAGCTGCAAATGTGTTTAAAGCAGGTTATAAGAAACATCAAGGGCAAAGCATTGAGCGCCTCTTTGGTTAGAGGAAGCAGTTCAAGTTCTACAGCTTTGCCAACCATCTCTGTAAAGCAGGAGAGGAATGCGTGTGATGATGGATACAAGGCGAGTGGACATGAGAGAGAGGACCTTCATTCACCATTTGTCCCGTCTAAGGAATACAGAGATTGTCAGGAGAACTCTGTCCATAGGAGAAAGAATTCCTGGGAAGGGGAATGTAGAGACGCATCTAGAAGTTCAACATCTTGCACATCCACAGAAGGCCTCTTGATGAATATTAAAAAGGAACCCGATGACTTGGCAGCTCAGGAGTATACCTTCCCACAGAACTTTTTGGCAGCTAAAATAGGTGGGAAGGTTCAGGAAAATAGGAACTGTGATCTTGTGGCAGGGAAGTGCAATACGGATGATCAGTGCTTTAATTCAAATGCCCAGCATTTGGATTTGAGGAAAGGCAGAGAACTAGAAATCAAACGTGAAGCAGAACCCGGAGAACCACCATGTCTGTCTGCTCAAACTCATCTTGATTCTTGCAATTCCTTGAAGATGAAAAGTATGCAGGAGACAAATGTAAACAGTGTGTTCCAGTGCAGACTGGTCCCCAATAAACAGGTGTCCAAAGAAGCACTACTAGATTGCTCTAACTCTTCTAGAAATGAGCCTGGTGTGCAGGGGAAGGAAGATGACAGTACTTTGCATTTAGGGCATAATGACACCTCACTGAAAAAGATACCAACAGAAGAAAAATCAGGTTCATTGTTGTCTTTCTTTAGGARAAACGCTAACATGCAAACTTCAAACCAGGAGCAGACTAATTTAAATGATTTGGATAAATATGACTGCAAAAATCAAATTCCGGACRCCTTTTGTAGGGATAAAATTTCAGCATGTGGTTATTTTCCATTTAGCTCTGAAAACAAGAGGGATACAATCAGRCCACTGTCAGTGAAGCGTGAATCAAGTGACAGGTTGTTTGAGTTTTCAGAATATTTCAAGAGGGAAAACAGTTCAGTRGGGAAGAAGGAGGAGGATTTTGTGAAAACGGTTTCTGAAGATGATACTTTATCTGACTCCCAGGTTGATAGAGATCTCAGTAAATTATCTTTAGCTGCTTATGCCAAAAGTGTCAATTTTTCTCTTGCRTCCAGCCAGGAAAGCTCAGTGCACCCCAATGTGTCTGATGTTAAAAGGAAAGTGAAAGGTACTGTAAGATCTTCTGAGGGCCAAAGTACCAGGTATCCCTGTGGTGCAGATCGCCTAAGCAATCAAGTAATTGTAATTTCAGACTCTTCTGATGAGGAAAAAAGTGTGCCTGAGAAGGAGGAAACAAAAACCAAGAATGAAAATATGTGTGCAGAGCAGTCTTCAACTTCCAGCAGCATTTCTGATAGTGGCACTAAAACAGAATCTAAGTCTCCAGACTCTCCTGTGTTACTGGATGACTGTGATTCTCAGTACTTTGAATTTGAAACAGAAGCTGAGGTTTTTTCGGCTTGGCAGGATACTCAAGCGTATGCTATGGAAGCAACCCAGGAGTATAAACAAGATAATGTTTCACCAGCAGATGAGAGAAGTAATTCAGATGACTTCCTGGAAGACAATTTAAATTATTTGGGTTATGATCTGGATTATTTAAGTGATGACGCAATGGATGAAGCAGAAAGCTCCACGGAAAAGCAGACGGAAGATGCTTCTCATCAGAAAAATGCTGATGAAACAAAAGAAGCGACTAATTCAGCATTGCAGGAGTCAGTTAGCAAGGAAGATGCAAAAGGACTGGAGAAATGTGCAGACAAAGGTACTGCTAAAGGCTTCACCCCGGACTCAAAATTGCCTGAAGCCAGAACATCTACATCTCCCATCACCCTGGACTCAAAACTGCCTGAGCCCAGAACATCTACCTCTCCCATATCATTAGCTTCAAAGTTGGCCCTTAAGAAAAACAGCACAAGCCCACGGAAGACCACAGCAAAATGTAAATCAGCACCRGCTGTTCAGAGAAGTCCTAAAAAGCCTCCTGTTGTTAAAACAGCCAAATATAAAACTCCTCTTCAAAGCATGGCAGAACGTTCTCAGCCTGGCAGGTCAATGCCTGCTGTGGTTCCTCCAAGGAAAGTTCGGCAGAGTCCTGCTCCAACATCAACTGCAGAAAAGCTGGGCCTGAAGAAAGGCCCCCGCAAAGCGTTCGATTTGTCCCAGCCCTCCCTGGAGAGCCTGGCTCAGCTGCGCAGCCATGGCAAAGCTGCAGGCAGAATTGGAGTGACACAGAAAAAGAGGACCAAACTCACTGAGGCCCAGCGTTTGTCTGTAAAACATCATAAAAAACTGCTCATCTGCCAAGAGCGTTCGTATTCAAGGCAGATAAGGCCCAAAAGTAGTGTGAAAAATTCTGCAGGAAGTTCAGAGATCAGAAACAAAGTTACCAAAGCCTGCACAAAACCTATGGAGCAAAAGCCTCAAAGTTTTGAATTGGCATCTATTAAAGAATCTGTWGAGAATCAAAGGGAGAAAAAAAGAGAAGACACTGTTTGTCCCTCTGCCAGTGAGAGAAAATTGGAGAAGCTCTCTGTGGAGGAAGTGGCAAGTGCCTCTAAAATGCCTCTCTCTTCAGAATGGAACAGAARATGGGAGGATACCAGTGTGGTGGTTCCTTCTGTCCCTATGGATTCAATCTCTTYCACAGCACTTGGAGATAATAAAGATGCGTCTTCAGGAAAAGATTGCMCTGCCCTGCCTGAGTGTGAGATGAAAAGTTCAAAACAAAATGGGTGTAAATTCGATGAAAACAGTGATGAAGATGATGATAATCTGTTTTTAACTCAGTTAGACCCTGTGGATATGGAGTTATGTTCTCAGGAGGAAAGTATTCAAAATGATGCTACAGGTAGTAAGAACCCAGAGGAAATGGATGTTGGTGAAAGCCTTCAGCAGAATGAGCCCTCAGCTGTTGTGAAATGTCAGTACAAAGACTGTATGGAAAAGGTGGGAAAACCTGGAGAACACTGCAGTAAACATACAGCCACYAGCTCAGGGGCAGATCACGTGTTTGCCAAGCCTTCTCTTCCRCCACCYAAARTAAGAAAACCTTCCACCACCAAAATTTTCAGCACARCAAGTTCTTCACGGAACGCMGCCTTCAGCAGAGATCTSGAAGATGTTCGGAAGTTACCTCCACCTTCAAAAAGCAAAGTGAATGCAGCCAAACCAGTGCTGGTCAGGCCACCACCACATCCAAGGACTGCACCAGTAGGAAATCCAACGTGCAAATCTACAAGTGTCAGTAAGGTCCCTCAACCCCTTAGTTCCAGTAATGTTCTCCAGCCACAAAACAGATACTATGACAATATTTCAAATATTTCCAGAGGGCCAGGCCGAGAAACCTACTCATCCTTTCTTGGYGCTCAGCAGCGTGATTACAGCATTTTTGTTAATCAAGTCCTAAAGTGGACTTACGAAATGTTTGCAAACTTTGTCTACTTTGGAACTCCAAATAATCTTCTGCAGTCCATAGTAGCCTCTGTTCCCGTCCAATTTCAGGGCTACAATGACTATTTTAATACCTTTTTCCCCTTGATGATGCTCAACGCCTTTGAAACAGTAAGTAGCTTTCTGCCTTTTGTTTTGGTTCCATCAACACTAATAAATGTTACCCAGTGATTAAAATCTAGTTTATGTCCTCTATTTACCTTGGAAAATGTTCAGATACGGGTCAGAATAGAGGAATGATTTAGGGTAAATAAATAATCCAGTTATATTTAAGACTGGGGACTTCCAGAGTTACCTCAGGGAAGTGTTTCTTTTTTGCTGGTTGTCACATCCACAATAAAAAGAGTGATAAAGGATGTGGTTCCTCTTTCTATAGCATATAAAGCTCAAAACAGAAGTCTTTAAGAAACTGAGGTCTTTCAGTTATGGAGGACAAAGACCTAATGTTTTGGTTTCTGTTGAGAACTGAAATGAGAGAGTAGGTTAATCCAGGAAGTATTTTTTTTCCAATCTGTTGGTTTATAACTCAGTAGTGACAAAACAGTGTTCCTTCAATTAATGTCTGAATGCTTTTAAGTTCAGTCATTGCATCATTTCTTCCATAGAAATAAGATAGAAAATAAAGTCAATGCCAGGTTAATTTTAAGATGAAAATGCAGTCAGGGAAAACCCTGAGTAGTGAAGAGCTTTAAGTAAACACATGAAATGGGTGAGTGGCAAGAAAGAACTTTTGTTTGCCCTGTGTGTTTATATATAATGGGGATGCTTATGTGAAAGAAAAGAAATGGGTAAGACCAGATATATTTACATGACAGTCTCAWAGCTTTCTTTTATTTCTTTTATTTGCCCTTTGAGTCATGATATGCTACACCCTTCAAAGTATTATTGTTTCCTTTTCAACATGTAGCTGGCACAAGAATGGGTAGAAAACCAGAAAGTAAGAGAGAAAAGTTACTGCTTCTACTTACAGAACTTTTCTGCTGATATGAATACAGCACATTTTACAGGTGAGGGTGGTTTTTTAATAAAATCTTCTGATTTTCAAGTAGATGATGCCTTATTATGAGCTGGCACTTACAGGTAGAGATTTTTGGTTTTGCTTTAAATAGAGAAAATATTTGACTTTTCTATTCCTTGCTAGAATGCATGTAAGAGAAATCTGTATTTTGCAGGGAATCTGCCTTTCATACCTCTCATCTGTGATTTTTTTTTCCAACTTGTTTTGATAAAGTAGTTCTTGATTTGCTCTGTTTTTATACARTGCTGTGCTCAGGTTTGGAAATGCAGGATGGAGTTAAAATTTTTGCAATAATCTCTTTTTAATGCTCTAATTTTAATTTTTCTTTTGGGTAGCTCATTTACGAGASAGTGATTTGGCAAGGCAACTTCATCCAAAGGAGGATGACTTAATCCTTTTGGTGGTCCACAAGGAGAAAGACACCTTTGGGGAAGAAAGTGGGACAGAGAACCACATAGTAAATCATGTTGGCCTCGTGACACGATTTTCTCGTGCATCTGGCTATCCAAATAGTGAGTAACTGAGCTAGAAATGAAAATGGGATCCTTCTCATTGCCATGAAATGCTTCTTCGTAGTTGGTTGTTGGTGGTTGTAATCCACCACTTGTTGTTTTTTCTCTGTAGAAGCTTTATAAAAAGTCAGGAGCTGAAGCTGCAGTTCTGCTTTCCATCCTTTTTCTAGAGATGGGAACATTCCATCAATGCAAACATTAATACTTTRTGTAAAACCAGAAACTAGTGATGAGTAAGTGCTCTGTACACATCTTTAGGATGGTGGGATGGTGTTGCCATGAGATACAAAGCACTATGAACTTCAGTGATCTCACTGACTAAAATTGTCACTGTCTTTGGGAATTCTAACTGTGAATTACCAGGATTATCAAGTACCCAGTACCTGCTTCATTGAAATAGTGATCTGAGTAGTTGTACAGAGCACTGGATTTGTTTTTATTTTGTCTCTTTTTGGGGAGGGATGGGGAAATACTGGAATTTTGCAAGAATTTGTTGTTGATTGCCTGGTAGAAGACAGCATCTTGTTCTGGTGAATTCATTGGGGTGATTTACTGGGGTATCTTCCAGTTAATGATTTGRACAGTCTTTGAATTAACAACTTGGTTTCTTCTTCTTCTCTAACAGGACAAAAGGAGCAGCAAACTGCCTGTCATCTTACTGTGCAAACCCGAGGCAATTTGTCATTCTTCATCCACAAGCAAGTGAAGTGTGTAGTGGTTGGCTCCCTGGTGACCACACACAGAGAGTTTAAAGGTCTTCTGCTGCTGAGCAGAAGCCCCCTGGCTAAACCCATCATAAATCCAAGTTACAATGACTTCTGCCCCAGAGACCTGCCTGTAACCTCAGGAAGCGCTGTAAGTCTGGGAGTGCCAGGGGTAACAAAGCAGGCATTTGGGCAGGGCTGGTTTTTCATGCTGGTTTTTGAGACGACCAAGGGCAAACAGCCAAGTTTCAAAACCAGTGAGATGCTGGCTTATGAGGTGGGGTGAGGAGTGTGAGCTTTTTCTGGTCTTTGTACTGTATTGGCATAGTGCCCTTAAAAATGCTTTCAGTTTTCTTCCCCCTTACTGGGGAAGTGTTTGGGAAAYAAGATATGGAAAAGGTGATGTAAAATGAAGGTGTGGAGAGTGAACAAAACTTCTGTTACAACTTTCAAGTGAGGATTGGATGTGCAGCTAGAGCAAACGTAGAATCAAAAGCTTCCCTGCCCTTCCAGCTTTTCAGTTCTAGCCAGAGGGGTGAGGCCATTCTGAAAGTGGAGAGAATTGATGTGGAAGGTGCAATCAACAATAATTCATTTTTTTTTCCTGTCTATTTCTTCAGGYTTCATATATGAATGAATACAATGAAGATCAAAAGAGAGCCATTGAGACAGCTTATGCCATGCTAAAGCAGCACCCAGGGCTTCCCAAGATCTGCCTTATCCATGGACCACCTGGGACAGGGAAATCAAAAACTATTGTAGGACTTCTGTCCCGTGTTTTGAGAGAAGTAAGTGAACGTGATGGGATGGTCATGTGCTTGGGTTTGGTTTAGATGAATGTACTGTCTGCCTTCTCAATCTCAAATGAAAAACAATCTAAAGAGCTTGTTTTGGTTTGTTGTTAATTAATCTACAGAACACCAGGAATGAGAAAACAGCTTGGAAAAGAAATTCCAAGATTAAGCCAAACCGTTTTCTAGTTTGTGCGCCATCAAACGCTGCTGTTGAYGAACTCATGAAAAAGATCATCGTTGCATTTAAGGAAAAATGTCAGAACAAACAGGAGCCTTTGGGTATGATTTATTTTTAAATTGTGTTTTAATGTTGAATAGGCAAAACCTGGAGGAGGAAGTGAAGCAGTGGATTATGTACTGTACTTACACGCTCCTCTGAGCACCTTATTCATCTTGCARAACATGACTGGTGCTTTTCTGAAAGGTGTATTGTGTTTTTTTTTTTTAATAAATTGCCTTTGTTTTATATAGACATTGACCCTTTGCCCATGCTGTTAGTTTAAGCTCACCAGTTTTTAAATACTCCTTGAGGATTTGAACACAAGTTTCTTGCCTTTATTTTCAATAAAATTGGACTTTGTAGGTCATGGGAGGCAGACTGGTGAAATTTTTGATGTGTCAGAGTCTCTCATTTTTCCTCCTCCCAGTTTGTGCTAAGGCAAAGTAAATAAAATCTGCACAAGRCATCTAGTTAGTGACAAGGGGAAAAATACCTGCATTGTAACCAAATGGTAATTTGGTATTTACTTATCTACTGCACTACTTGATGGGACTCAGTGATTGTCCAAGTTAGGAATTCTGGAAGTTTTAGATCAACCTGAGAATAAGAGGTAGTTCTCTTAGTTCAAAATAACATTCTTGGTGTTAGCCACCCTTAAAACGTGGGTGGCATCTTTATTTTTTAGAGTTTGGRATTACTGAATTTTTTTGTAAGTGTATTTAGAAAAGTYRATMRTTGAATACCCCAGATAARTAGATCTATGTTCACGATGCTGACRTTTTTTGAACTCTCAYACYAAAATGCAGCARCASTTGGAGCAATCTAAAAGTATTTTGACTTTGATTTTATAAACAGGAAATTGTGGTGATATCAAATTAGTGCGACTTGGTGCTGAAAAATCAATCAACAATGAAGTCCGGGCGTTCAGCCTTGATAAGCAAGTTGAACACAGAATGAGTRAGTAACACAGAAATCAGACTTTTCTTCAGTTTTCTGTAAGAGCTTGGTAAGGTTTTCCACATAGGATTATGTGTCCTACGAGAAGGAAGATTTTTCTACAATAGTATTTCATAAAGCATTGTTTTTCTGAGTGGCAGTTTATGTATGAGCCAAAACATAAGGAAAAGGAAAGAAATAAGCAAGGTGACTTCTTATTTATGTTTTTTTTTTTTAAGTAATTATATTACATACATGTTGAAGCCATCATTTTTAAGTAATCCAGCATTTGAGAGATACATTTTGAAGCAAATCTGAGTGAGTTCATTGTACAAGATAAAACCTCAACAGAAAATGCAACAAAAAAAGAATGTGTCTGATTGCCCTTAAACCCCTTGGTTCTACAACTACGAGCAAGAGTTATTTATGACAGTTTTTCTATTCCTGCTGTATGTTCTGCTTTGCTTTATTACAGAACGAAAGCCAGGTGACTGTGACCAGGATATTCAGAAGAAGAAAGAAGCCCTGGATCAGAAGCTGGACATGCTGTCTCGAGAGCGTGCCATGCACAGATGTGAAAAGAGAGAGGTAACAAGGCAATTTTTAACCYTACCTGTGTTTTTCTGTTCATAACACRAAAAGAACTCTGTTTTTTGATGTCRCCTCTGAGCAGAACTGTCACTTCACCTACTTTTTTCAGCTAATAGAAAAGTTGGTAGCACCATGGAATGCAATGAAGAATTTTACATCAGGATTTTTTTGTTTATTTATGCCAGTATTTTCCTGATCATGCCACTTGTTGCTCTAGTGTCCAGTAGTCTTCATTTGGTTCTGTCACCAGTTGGATTTTAATGTAACCATATTTATAAATCTTTATGGTTTAATTTGATGGTATGTTTCAAAGCTCTGTTCTTGTTTCACTGGAAATCATAAGATACCTCATGATCTGAGATGTTGGAGTATGTGTTGCACTTGAAGTTTTTTTTTGTCTGAAAATTTGGCATTTGTGCTCAAATGAGAGATTTCTGGTGGTAAACCATCTCCCAGTTGAACAGAAATGTAAGATCTGGTATTGCATGTTGCAGAGCCTAAATAAGTTGGCAGCTTTYCAATAAACTGATCAGCTTCTTCAGACACATTTGATATTAAAAGACAGTCTGAACAAGTCTAAATGTTTAGGAAATTAATTAGGGTATGAGAGGAAAGAAGATATATAAGAAATTAGTAGTGTTAAAGGTGGTTTCTCTTTAATTTTTTTCTCCATCCAGAGTCAAATGTTAAATGATGAAATTAGCAGACTTGCAAAGGAGAGACAACAGCTGGCTTCTCAGCTAAAGGAGGTAGGAGAATTTATCTCTAATAAACTTTAGCTGATGTATTTTTGTACTTTGTGTCCTTTATTGTGGTGAAACTTGCTTTTGGTGTAGCTGGGAGCATTTATAAAGTATAAGGTAAATAGATAAAGGCCATAAGTTATGGACAGGCAGCTGTGAAATCTGGGTGTACTGTGGCTGCATATTGGGAAAAAACCCAAACAGAAATATTCATTATTGCACTTAAGGCTGAATTTTAACCAGGGTGTCCTGTTGTGCTTGAAGGTTCGGGGGCACTCCCAGAAAGTGCAGGCAGACATCATCCTGGAGTCTGACATCATCTGCTGCACGCTGAGCACCAGCGGGGGGAGCCTGCTGGAATCGGTTTTCTCCCGGCAGGGGCTCGATCCCTTCAGCTGTGTCATCGTGGATGAGGTCAGTGAAGCTGTTGGGAGCTGCAGCCTCTTCCACCTCCACGCCTGGCCTGTGCTCTGCTCAGGCAGCCTGGGGCTGATGGCTGCTGCTGGAATATTTGGGAGTTGCCTGCCCTCTGTCCTCAGTACAAGCACGAAGAGAAAGAGTAACTTGTGATTGATTCTTCTCCTGACTTTTTTGGTGCTATAATTCCAGACAGCTTTTATTTAGAACCACGCTTTAGCCGTGATTTTTTGCTGTTGAGATCTCCAGATGGTTTGGTTATATTTATATCTATTTGGAGAGCTCTGTATATATAATAATAAAATAAATCTTGGTAGTTTTTTTACTAGAGAAAAGTACTTTTTCCTCTTGTTGTAAAAAYCTTTTTTAGAAGATTTAAAGCACTGAGTTTTTCTGGCTGTGTTACAGGAAATCTAACAACTTCCTCCTTTGCTTACAACTTCTCCATTTGTCCTGTTTGCATATCCAAAAGGCAGGGCAGTCCTGTGAGGTTGAAACACTGATTCCACTGATCCATCGCTGCAATAAACTTGTCCTTGTTGGAGATCCCAAACAGCTCCCTCCKACTGTCAAATCAGTAGTAAGTGTTCAAGCTCTKTTTTTTCTTGACATAGAGTGGACATAGTTAAAGAACAGTATCTGTGTAAAGTATTTAAAGTGGGGGAAAKATAYGTTTCAGTGGGTCAATATAAACTTWRAGYTGGGCAGGATGTTGTTTTGAGGCARGCTCTGTTTTCTSATTTTGGGAGCCTCAGTCAGTGTCAGATTCCTAAAGGAAYGGAGGATGAATACTTCCTGACCCTACAGATGTGTTCTAAGGATGAACATATAGGAGCACTTCCTCTTATCCAATAGTAAGGACAGATTTAAACACCTGATAAAGAAAGGAGGAAGCAGACTGGTGTCTTTAGAGGCTAAATTGTCTAGAGGTTGTTTTGTTTAACAAGATTCCCCCAGAAAGGCTTGCTKATGTTCTTAAAATGTTACGGTATTGTGACTCAAAAAGGGAAGTTGTCTTGCTAGAGACTACACATGAAAATTCAGATTTGTGCAGGTGGCCTTTACTGAAATAATAAGGGAAACTGAAGAGTGAGTAGCTGTCACTTTGTGAGCGATTTAGGAAGCTTAAAACACCAAATAGTTTGACTTTTGGGGGAAATATGTCCCGAATGAAATGTCCTGTTCTCCCTGTGCAGAAAGCTCAGCAGTATGGCTACGACCAGTCCTTGATGGCCCGTCTGCAGAGGCACCTGGAGGAGCAAGTGCAGAGGAACRTTCTGCACAGCCTGCCCGTGGTGCAGCTGACCGTGCAGTACAGGATGCACCCAGACATCTGCCTCTTCCCATCCAACTATGTTTATGGCAGGACCCTAAAGACTGCCAAGTGAGTGGCTCTCTGGTCTTCTTTCTGAGCAGGGGGTATTTCAAAGCAACCTTTGAAATGACAGGGAATCCTAAAGTCCAAAATGCTTGAGGTTGTGGAAGGGGGAAATGTGCATTCCATTTCTGTTAGTGCTGGGTGTGCTAGGTTTGGTAACTAGATCCCTTAAAATTGAGCATGCAGAGTGCTCAGAGTTCATTTTCTGGCATCAATCTGTTTAAGTAGCAGAGAAAATTAAGGACTCTGGGGAAGAAATGAGATGAAAATCATAATGATAGAGTGATTAAGGTTGGAAAGGACCTGTAAGATCAAGCTCGAGTGTCAGCCATTTCCACCATTAAACCATGTCCTCATATGCCATATGCACATGATTTTTGAACACTTCAGAATGGTGATTCTCACTTCCCTGGATAGTCTGTTCCAATGCTTTACGACCCCTTCTATGAAAAGAATTTCCTTACTCTAATGCAAACTTTCTTTGGCACAATTTGAGGTCAGTTCCTCTTGTTCTGGAGTTTGATAACCATGATATAAATAAACAAAGCACCAGTTCTTAGAATTTCTTAGTTGTATGGTTGCCTCATAATAAAAATATCATTTACAGAGCAATAGAAGAGAACAGATGTTCTTCAGAGTGGCCATTCCAGCCCTACCTCATTTTTGATGTAGCTGATGGTCGTGAGGAGCGAGACCACGAGTAAGTCCTGCATTCTACTCAGCCAAAATTTAGATTTTCTGAGAATTAATTGCCTACAGAAGAGTTGTCTTCTCCCCTATGTTGTTCCAGTATGCATCAAGTAGCTAGAACTGCATTTTCCACCTGATGTGATTTAATTTTACAAAAATCAGAGGTTGAATACTTTGGGCATTTTTTAAAATTTGAAACTGGTTTTAATCCTGTTTTGACCATGTTAGATGCTAGTAAATGCCTRCAATCTCTGTAGTAAGAGTTTGAGTTGCTGATTTTCTCAGTGACTTCCCTTTCCCAGCTGCACAGTGAGGAGATGCCAGGAGGTGGCAGGCTCAGTCCTCCCCTTTGCCTGTTCTGTAAGGAAAGCACAGCTGCGAGGTGCTGAAGGAACATGGAAGTGCAGCCTTTCAGCCTGCTATTGCCAGGCTTGGTAGCCCCTCATCAAGATCTACTTGCCAAGTTCTTTGAGCCTCGTGTGAAAGAGGCTGCAGATGTTCAAAATAGGGGCTGTGACACTCAATCCCCCAACAAAYTGGGCCAAAGCATTGAATTGGAAAYATCTCTCAAAGGTGGTGTTCCTGTAATGTTTCCATTTTGTCCTGTGCAGCTCTTACAGTAATCCTCGGGAAGTGAAGCTGGTGATGGAGTTAATAAGAACAATTAAAGAAAAAAGGAACGATCTGGGCCTTCGTCGCATTGGAATAATCACCCCTTACAGTGCACAGAAAAAGAGAATTCAGGGACAGCTGGACAGTGTGTTTAAGAATAACAGGTAAAGAAAACACCAGCTTTCAAGTGGGACCTGGATCTTGCATATCARTCATTTGTTTATCCTCTTAAAGTAGTTGCAAAAACTCAAACTTTTTTCTGTACTAAAATTTGTACTTCTTTGTGCCTTTAAAGGGGACGTGCAGCCCTCATGATTAAAACAGGCATGGTCTCCTTGTGCCATTTCTTAGTTACTAGCTGTACACATATTTTGATTGTAGTGCTGTTCTTAATAAAGCTGACTAAAAAGAACCTAAAAGTCCAAGCTGTGTGGACCCAAACAGCTTTTCAGCAATGATGCTGATCTCAGAAAGGTAAATTCAGCGTTAGGCTCATACACCAAAGGAGAAATTTACCCTCGGTGGGTTTGACACACGAGCATTAAGGATAGTGTTTAGGCCCTTTGCATCAATGTGTTGCTTAAAAATTCAGCTAAAAATGAGCAGAATTATCAAGCTGTTACATTTCTTCAACAGCCCAGGAGAAGTGGACACAGTGGATGCATTCCAGGGACGGGAGAAGGATTGCATCATTGTGTCCTGTGTCCGGGCAAACAGCTCCGAAGGCTCCACTGTGGCTTATGTCCAGGCAAACAGCTCCAAAGGATCCATTGGGTATGAGTCTTGCAGTGATTTGCAATCCCATTTCCAGGGACCTTGTAGAGAAAGTAATATTTTTAATAAGACTGGTTAGAAAGTTATAGAGAACAAGTCACTTCTGAATTAAAGGGTATCTCAGTGCAAGARTTGGGGTTCCTGGTCTGAGATCTCTGGGCAAGAGGGACAGGGAAATGCTGGTGGCATGCTCTGTATTATGTGCTGATCCTTTGCACAGCTCCCTTATCCTGACACTGCTTGGATTTGGCAGGATTGGCYTTGAGATCTTGGCTCTTTGCATTATTACTGCAGCACTTACTGTTCTTGTGGCTTTTGGTACACCTTGTAACTTTCTGAATGCTGTTCTCCAAATGAAACCCATTTTCKGTGGCTGTTGCTGTCCTGTAAATGTCTGTTAAAGTGTTGTTAACTAGTTGTGCATGTCGTTTGGAATGTGGTGTAGCAGACTTGGATCTGGGCTTTGTAGGTGAATGTGCTTGTCTTCTGAGCTGGGGAAAGATTAGCAGGAAGTCTTAACTCAGGGTTGCAGATTTGTTCATTTTATATGTTGTTCCTTTCTGTCAGAAACAGGAGGAACTCTTTATTTCTCAACACCTGGAGAACTCTCTGTATTGCTGGATCCACTCCCCTGTCTGCTTCCTGCTTTYCTTTTTTCCTTCACTGTCCAAATTTTTTGAGGTGACTGTGGTTTTTGCAGTCCTCACTGCAGGGTTGTGAATTTGCTGCAGATGAGGTCTCRGTGCAGTGACTATAGTGTCAGGCGTTGATAGTGAGCCTGCTCAAATGAAGTTGGACTTTAGAGTTGTGAATTTTGTTAGTGAAGAATAGGCTGTGTATTTTGGAAGCTTTTACATCAGAGAAGAAATAGTTCATATTAGTCTCACAAAGCTTTTTTTGTCTTTTGGTAAAATGAGTCCTAACAGAAATCAACCTTTAGGAATACACTCAGCATTGCTTAGGTTGCAGTACTTGGTTTGTGACCCCTCAAAACCAAAACCAGACAGTTTTCCTAGTGCAAAACCAGACTTCTGCAAGGATATACTCTCCCCTCTTGAAGCATGACAAAGCAAAAGTCTGCCTTGATATGCTTCCAGTGCAGGTCACCTTTAAAATAAAATATTCATGTACAGTGTTCAGTATTTCAGTAGGGTGTTTTCCCATTAATCATGCCAAATATTATTAATCTATTTCAGTTCAAGTCAAAAAGAAGCTTAAAGTCTTGATAGGTGAAGTGAGGTTGATGTCCTCAGTACTTTGAGGAACGTTTAAGGAAGCAGTGGTTGGCATTAAGAGGGGATTTGCTCTAAGAAAGGAAACATCAACGGCAAAAGCTGGAAAGAACTGGAATTCCCCGCAAGAAATCAGTGGTGAAAGAAAGAAAACACAGTTCATGCTCAGCCTTTCACGTAAGGCAGGGCTGCTGCCGCGGGGTCTGGGCATGGGAGGAACTGCTGCTGTTAATGTCAGTGACATTTAATTTTATCTCCTCCTCTCATAACCCTTAAACCTTGTGGAAGAAGCAGTTTAAGAGCTTAGTTTTTGTCTTGTCACTCAGGTTTCTGGCGAGCCTCCAGCGACTGAATGTCACCATCACCCGAGCCCGGTTCAGCCTCTTCATCCTGGGCCGGCTGCAGACTCTCATGGTAGGTGCAGTGTCAATGGAATGGGCTCTGAGAGCCACCCCTGAGGGCTGGGGGACCGAGCACCATCCCCAAACTGCTCCAAGGGAACAAATTTGATGTCCTCAGAGTCCCTGATTTTGTTCTTTCCCGGGGCGGGGGAGGTTGTGTCAGTGTGCCGGTAGAGGGCGCTAAAGCCCCGCGCCGGTGAGCGAAACCCCTGGAAATTGAGGAATTGTCTTTTTTGGAAGTTCTGATGGTTCAAAGTGCCTTCCCTGTGTTACAGCAGCCAGAGTGTCTGTTGCTGTTTTGCACCTGAAACATAAGATTCTTCCATTCCAGAAGGAACATAACAGTGGTTTCCATGACAGTTGTGTCAGGTACCTTGATTAAAAAGGTTGTGCATCCTCTGACACCTCTGTCCGTTTGTGTTGAATTCTTGCCGATAACAGGGGATTTCTTTTGTTTCTCTTTTTCTAAAGGAAGATAAAAACTGGAATCACTTGATTCAGGATGCTCAGAAAAGAGGGGCCATTATCAGGACAACAGAAAAAAATTACAAGAAAGAGGCTCTGAGGATTTTGAAGCTCAGGCCACCAGGACAGCCCCCAGCCAAAGGAGGGACGATGACATCTCCTGCAGTGCAGGCTGCTKCTTCCAGTGGCAAGAGGGTTGAGCCTGGAAATCCTGGGAACAGCCCACGGGAATGTACTGTTGGCCCTGGCCATGCAGTGCCCCAAGCAAGCCGAGAGCCTGCACAGCCTCCAGGGGCTCCAGCTGCAGATTCCAGAAGGGGCAATGTCCCTGTGCCTGTGGGAGCTCCAGCTGCAGATTCCAGAA
>NW_026623381.1:1431874-1445912 GCF_030028575.1 Malurus melanocephalus
AGGAGCAGTGCCCCCGTGCCTGGGGGAGCTCCAGCTGCAGAGTTCAGGAGGGCCAGTGCCCCTGCACCCTTGGGGGCTGCAGCACTTGCTGCCCTCCCAGAGAAGCCACGGGACCCGAGGCTGGCRAGCCTGGCCAGTCGAATTGAAGCCAAAGGGAAGGAGCAGCCCTTGAAGGACGGCCCTCGGTCAGCCCAGAGCAATCCAGGATCAGCAGCACAGCAAGGCCTGGACRTGTCCTCAGCTGCCAGGGATCAGATTTGCAGAACAGAAGGTGCCAAGAAGGCCCAGCAAACACCAGGACAGTGCAAAGTCCTTCCCACAGCAMCTCTCACGGCTCAGCACGAGGGTGACCAGAGGGGAGCTGTGTCCAAAAGCGATTCCAAAGCCCCCAGTGAAGGAGGTCAGAGCAGTAGCAGTGAGTGGARCAAAGACTCTCGTGGTTTATCAAGGAGACCATCCCAGGAATCACCAGAGAACACAGAATCAAGCTCTGCCAAGAGAAGAAAGATCTTTCCCTGACTACTATCAGCTCATTACCGAAAATCTATTCCCAGATTTCTGTCTAGCAAGGACTGTATTTTAAATTATTTAGCACAACTGGAACTCCCTTATATTGATATCACTATTATGAGCAGATCTCTTCCCCATCCTGTCCCTAATTGTGAAGGGACTTACTACCTGACAGATGGTACCTTGGAGGTTTTGAAAAGAGAAGTTGGGTAGCTGCATTGCTTGGAAGAGCAGAGGGTTTAGTCATCTAGGAAGCTGAGGTTGTAAATGTTTAACGATGTATATTTGTACAGTATACAGAATTATTTTAAGATATTTAGCAAATACATTGCTTCTTGTTTCCTTGTGTAAATGCTGATTTCTTAGAGATGTAATTTTTTATGAAGAACCAGAGTAAAGCAAAACCAAAACCCAACAAACCAACCCCAAAATCCAAAAGGCAGACTTYCTTCCCCTTTGCACTAATATGTCTAATTTATTTCATAGCAAAATTGAATGTTGAAAATGTGGTAGCAGTGGTTCTTCCTCATGYTCCACTGCTGCCTCAGGGAGGAGTGAGGCAGATGTACATTAGTTGAATTGTGAGAATTCTACTTATTTTGTATATTTTATTGCCTGTTTTTATAGGAACAGAAAAGTTTTTGTTTATACAAATGTGCCTTGAGTTTTGCTCTTGCTGCTGCCCCCATCAGTTGGAATCCCTTTCTTGTTGCAGTGGCAACACAATCTGCAGATTAAAGCCTRTGAGGTTTGTTTGGTCCTACTTGTGTCCTTGTGAGGAGGAATCAACAGCACTGTGGAATCTTGAGCCATAATCTAGTTAACAGTTATTGCTAATATTGCTTGGGTTTCTTTGTATGGAGCTTTTGGAGATCTACAGGGATAAAAGGGCAGGTAGGTTTTCCTACATGGTACTACTGAATTCTTTCACTGTGCTGATGAAGAATATGCAGCCACTAAAATAGGACAGCAAAAAAACAAATTATTTTTAAGAAAACCTTCCTCTTGTCATAACATTTCACAATAAAAGTGGAATTGTTTCTACTAAGAATTCCTTTGGGTCATTGTGGAGCATCACTATTTGTTTTCTGGAGCTTGTGTGTGTCTCATGGAGGTGAGGACCAGCATTTCACACGCACTGAGTTCTGTTTGGAGATCAGTGCAGATCTCAGGGAAGGGAGGAGCTGCAGTGTYGGTACCAGCTGGGTGTGCTGGGAGTGGGTCAGGTTGTGCCATGTTCAGGTGTGCTCAGGAACAGCAGGGAAATGTTCCTGTCCCATCATTGACTTCWCCAGTGTTGTTGCAGTGGCTTTACTCGAGCAGATGAGCCACAGTTTGGCCATAATCAGTTCAATTTTCTGTCCTGCTTCCATTGCAGGGATAATTGCAGCTTTATCCTTGGGCCCTGCTACCAGGCAGGGCTGTGTGAGCAGCTCAGGGAGACACCGGTGCCCTACTGTGCCCCAGGGGCTGCTTCAGGCTGTGATCACCAGGAAAACTCACCCCTAATGCATCCAGGCCTGGAACAAACGTGCTTTACTGCTAGGAGCTGCACTGGAGGTGTGTGGGGAGGCTTTTATTGCTGCCTGTCCTGTCCAGCACCTTGTGCTGTGCAGGACTGAGTGTTTTAATGTAACAGGGAGAACCTGGGAGCACCCTGTGAGGTGAGATCAGCATCTGTGCATTGTTCAGCTTTAGTTYTTTGTTTTGTTGCAATCTGAATCTTCCAGTGACCCCTGCCTCCTCCTGGCAGCCCTGTGTGCCCTTCTCCAGCTGCTGTGACTCTTGTGAGGCTGCTGAGTGACTCTGACCTTAACAAACTGGACATTTCAGTCACTCCCCATCACAGACTCCATGCCCTGTGTGATATTTCCCTTTATGTTAATAGGAATATTTAAAAACTGTCATCCCCAAGCCCCTTGGCTCCTGTTGGCAGGGCTGTGCTGCCCTGCCTGCTGTTTGTACTTAGCACATTAAGAGGCTGCTGCTCTGCAAACCCCACGGCTGTGGAAGCCATTTGGACTGTCTTGATGTAAATAAAGCAAAGCTGGCAACAGAATGAAGGAGGAAATGCTTTTCTGGTTATTAAATGCAATTTGGTCATAAGAATGTTTCTCTGAAACTTCTAGTTTTCTTTCTGAATTTGCRTTTCAGAACAGCAGTGCTTGCCATGTGCTGGAAGGAGCTTTAACATTTCATTTTTGTTGTGCTCTATAATGCCTGTATTCTTCCATAATTATCTTTGAGGTGTGTTCAGCGGCTCTGAAAACTTTTTCCTGGTTTAATACCAGATTTATCTGACTTAAGTTGTCAGTCTTCAGCAGGGGATCATTGCTGCCTAGTCAGTCTATATGGTTAGTGCTGTATTTGTTAATAAAAAAAAGCTTGGCTTATTSCACTTAGAACACTTTTCCCTCTTCCACAAATCACTCAGAGTAGSTTTGTAGCTTTAATTAACTTTTTCTCCTTTTGTTTTATACCCATAACACAGAAAACAAAGCAAAATTCAACCCAAAGCACACTTCTCACTGACTCAAATCTGTGATGAGGAACWAAGAGATCAGGTACAATTTTGCTAAATGCTCTGCTGTTCCCACTCTGTGGTGCAAAGTGCTGAGTTGTGATGGGCAGTCTGTGTAAGCTGTGAGTAGAGACTTACTCTAGTCATTTATAACATCTCAGAGCTGGTGGCCCCTGGAGGAGGCTTTTCAGTGGTTACTGAGTGTTGAAGTTGGAAAAGTGAGTAAAAAAAAATTCAACACAACTTTCTGTAAAACACTTTATTGGAGATTGTGCCAAAAACCTTTGGAAGGAGCAGTATCCAGGTTTTTATGCAGAGGCTTCCATGCTGCTTCCAAGCTTGGCAGCTCAAATCTCAGKGCAAAGCCAGTCCCCTCTGTGTTCTTGGGAAGGAGGGAAAGTCTCTTRTAAGTGCTGGGCTCTGTTTTGTTCAGGGGAGCAGGGTGGCAGGGCACTTCTCTCTGTGCTAATTCAGGGAATTGGAATAGCCCCCACCCCTGCTACACGTGGGGGAAGCACAGAGCAGCCTGGGCTTCAGAGCAACTTGTGATTAAATCCATTAATTGGGGCTAAACAACATTCCCAGTCAACATCTGAAAAATAGCGTGCAACCCCAATAATTCCAGAGCTGCCTTTTGCTTTTTGTTTKTCYCTGAAGCATGGTGAGAGGAGAAAGCCCAGCTCCAGCTTTGGCTGCTCTGATCTGTTCATTCACAGCAATTCCACGGTCCTAAGCAGAACCACGGTCCTAAAAATGCAAGACACTCTCTCCATTGTGCATGAATAAATGATGGATGAAATGACTGCTGTGTTGTAAATGGAATTTATAATGTTAATGATATAATACAGTCTCTTGCCACAACGGGTCTCCTTTCTTGTCTTTTTAAGCTGCTTGGAAAGGAGCCCAGTGCCTTATTCTTTAGTGCAAATAAATGTAAGCTAAGCAGCCTTGTACATCGAATATCACTGACATGAGACCTGCTGGCCATATGTAGCTGTCTGCTCAGCCCTTGGCTAATTTGCCACCAACTCCCAGGAAAAGCATGATAGAAATGAAGGTGGTTTGAGAGCATATTACAKCTGGTATTGGGAAAACGTAGAAAACCTGATTTTATAGCCTGGTGCAGCTGTRTGATGTTGCCACTGATTTCATTGTGGCATGAAGCAAGAATTCCCTTTGCTGCAGAGAAATCCCATCAGTTTTCCCTTTGTTTTAACCCCTGGAGTGACAGAGTGGGGTCAGGGTGGAGCTTTTGGAGCCSGGTATTGTTGCTGGCCAGGAGAAAAGGCAGTTACGTGGTGAAAATGGGTGGGTTTAGGCTTTCCTTGCACGTTTCACCCTGCAGTGAAACTTGTTACAACACCTTGAGAATCAAAATGCCAAAGGAGCCTTCAGGAGGGTCTGAAGCTTTTCTCTGCATCTCAAATCAGGCTGTGATTTTTTTTAGCCATTTTCTATGTGATCGTGGCCAAATTCTCCAGCTCACTGCTAGAAGGGCTGAGATGTGGACACAAAGCTCTTCAAAACCGAGCTCTGCTGTTATTTCTGAACACTCAGCTCCTCTTTTATACTTTGTTTTATTTACATTTCATGAGGCTTCTCARGAAAGCCAAGTATTGAGCAGAACAGGGCAGTGAGACCATTTTATTCCCACTAAAAAGCGTTGGTTTTCTTGCTCCTCCAGCCTCTGCAGCACTCCTTACAAATCACTTGCAGATGAGATGTCTGCTGCCTCATCTTTAAAAAAACAACATCCCTGGGAAGTGMCAATGGAATTCTTTTCCCCCCTCCTGTCTCCAGCTCCCAGGAATCATAGGTTTAACATTTTACCTGGCAAGTGAGCAAATGTGCATCAGGAAGGTTTTTGTTGCCTTGGGGATTTTGGTTATTTAGATTTGTCAGAACTCTAAACAGTTAAAATCAGAGTAGGATTTGAGGTAAACAAGAAAAATCAAAAGCTCTACTTGTGCTGTTTGGAGAGGTCACTTTCTGCAGGCAGAAGTGTGATTTAAAAACTTTCTCAAACTAATCAAATGCCGKTGACAGGATGCACATGGAACCTCTTCAAAGAGCATAAGTGGCTTTTCTCAGAAAGAGAAGTACCTTTTGGTTAACCTTTCCACAAGTAAAGCATCAAGCTCATTGGACAACTTCTCCCATTTGGAAGCATTAACTGATGTACAAATGTTTGTGTCTTAAAGCAGATGAACTTTAGGATCTGTGGGTACTTGCAGTGATGGTTTCTCGGTGTTTTTTCAATARTGCTCTGTTTGTGCAGACACCCAGTGCTAACAGATGTCTGCACTTAACAGGGCTTCAGTGCTGAAGCTTTCAGATGCTTTAAGTTGTTTTCTTGAATACCAAGTTTAAGTTTTGTGTGAGATRTTTTCTCTTCTGCCTTGCAGTGGTTTGTATGATTCCAAGTTCTGCAGCATACTGGACTATTCTGTGACTCGAAAACCCCAAACAGCCAACACCCAACCAACCATGAGAAAATCCCCAAACCTGGAAAGCTCTAGTGTAGTTTTCAGCAGCCTTCCCTCCTGGACTGGTCTGAGCTTTGCTGTGCCCTTCTGAGGTTATTTTCTGCAGGAATTTGGTGCTTGGCACGTTCCTGCAATAAAAGTGTGTGTTTGCAGGGAATCTGCTGGGTGCAGAGTTTGTCTGCCTTTATGAAGTAGTAAATTTTCTGTTGCTTAATCTAATATTCTAGAGARAAACACCAATACAGGGAAAGGAGAATGTTGCTTCACCCTCCTGAAGTGCCATTAGAGATCTTGATCTTGTTACAGTCTTTGCTATTACTTGTAAAAATGGTAATATACAAGGATTTTAGGTCTATTGCAGCCAGAAAATACCTCTTCTCTTGTCTCTGGTTTCTCTTGCCTTCATTTATGTGCTTGACTRTAAATGCCTCCTCAGACAGGAGCACGTTGATGAGCTTTAATGAGTTAATATAATCCCTGTGAGCTCAATATTGCTRCTTTAAAATACATTTTCTGCAAAGGTGCGTCATGGCACCAGCTGTAGGTGTGGGGGGCTGCAGTGGGGTTGGGGCAGCTGAGGAGAAGCATCCCTGGACCAGCCAGCCTTTTCCTGCTGCAGGCTYGTTGGGAAATGGCCTTTCCACACCAGACCAGTGCTTAATACATCACTCAGACTTTGTTCATTGTCTACAGTTAGCAGTCTAACCTAGGCTCAGCAAAGTAATTAGGAGAAATAATTAACAGCTCTCGGTGATGAGGCAAMCTCTCTCTCTCCCTCCCCTCTCCCTCACCATGTGGTGCACCTTGGTTGTGGCTCAGAAAACACAAGAGGACATCATGAATCCAAAAATAAGTCTTTACCTGTAATTAACTGTGCACACAAAAAGGAAAACGTGGTGATCAAGCAGCCATTAATAGTTGCTTTACTGGAGGAGGATACACCGGAATCAAATGCTCATGGCAAAATGTCCCTTTAGGTTGTGGTTCTGTTATAACATTTAATCCAAACAAAAATAAGTCTCTACCAAAAGAAGTATTTGACCCGTACACCATACGGACGTGTGTGGGTAAGACACTGCACTCCTCGCSTTCCAAACGCCTCACGGCCCCTGTGCTCTCCCTAAGTGCAAGGAAACAAAACCCAGCCATGAAAATACAAAATCAATGCAGCAACTACAGTCGTAGGCAACGGTATGTGCGTGGCCAGGCCCATGGTGGGATGTGGGACAATGCAGCAGGGATGGGCCGGAGTCCCCTCTCCCCTCCCTCCCCTGCYCTGCCTGTCGCGTGGTGGGACACTGAGATGTCATGACATCTTCCAAAACAGGTCGCTAAGAGGAGGGAAAATAAAAAGAACACCCCAGCCTATACCAAAGTAAATAGAGTAATAAAAAAAACTCCCTTGGATCGCGGCACCGTTTGCCCAGGGCCCGACTCCCTGACGGAGTCCCTGGACGGATGGACGGACGGACGGACAGGCCGTGTCCTGGCACAGGTCCCCGTGTCACCGCCCGGCCCCTGCTCGGTGCTGGGACACCCGGCTGGCTCCGTGGGCAGCCCCTGCGTACCTCTCTGCTTGGAAAGTGGACYGAAAGAGGCTGTGCAAGTCCTAGCGTGAAGGAAGGCGGAGGAGGCGGTGGGGACAGCCACCCGTCACCTCAATGTCCCCAGGTCCCTCGGGTGACGCGCCCGGGCTGGGCTCCCTCTGTGCCTCACAGGTCCACCCAGGCACGCAGCTGCAGGGCCAGCACCCCCATGGCCACGGTGCCCAGGCTGCCACCGGCACCGGCAGCACCGTCACAGTCCTTTTTGTCCACTTCACACCTGGACTGCTGGCACAGGACSCCCTTGAAGCCCACGGGGCAGATGCAGCGCTGGTTCTGGTAGCAGGTGCCGCCGTTCTGGCAGAGCAGGAGCTCGTCATCGCACACATTGGCTGCGGGGAGAGAGGCAGAGATATGGGTGTTATCCCAGAGGGTGTCAAACCCCTTGGTTGCAGCAGGAACTGGAAGCTTTTGAGCGCCTGGTGTTAAATTATCCATCCCTCCCAGTGCTAGAGGAGTTCCATGGCCAGCAGAATGCTGTAGAGGCGTGCAAACTCCACAGGCAAAGCTACAAAATCATTTTAGATTCGGGAGGAAAGGCCGGAATCTGCTCACCCTGTACCCTGAGCATCACAGGGCACTGAGCCAGCACTGCTGAAGATACCGCTCCTTTCTGTGCCCCCTCACACCTCCCCATGCCCTGCAGACGGTACTCACGGAAGCAGCCCTGTCTCCAGTAGTAGTTGGGCAAGCAATCRTCGCATTTGGGCCCCGTGGCACCTTCCTTGCACTCACAGTAGCCGGTCTCGTTGCAGCGGTCGTGCAGGGAGCCGATCTGGTTGCAGTTACATTCTGGAGGCATTCAGAGACAGGCAGGTCAGTGCATGCAGTTCCCTCAGGGAGGGGCTGTGGAACGTTATGGATTTGTGCTGTGGAAGAGAGCTGGGAGCACACAGCGGCCTGAGAGACCCTGACGCTGTAAACAGCCATGGGTGGAAAGGCCACCCCTGTTTGGAGCTGAGCAATGCTTCTGAATCCAGTCAGAACGGGTTTTTTTTACTGTGAGGGTGGCGAGGCCCTGGCATAGACAAACTGTGGCTGCCCCTGGATCCCTGGAGGTGCCCAAGGCCAGGCTGGACATTGGGGCTGGACACCCCAGTGTCCCTGCCATGGGAGGGGCTGGAACAAGATCATTTCCAACCCAAACTGTCCTGTGATTCTAAGAACCCCTGGATCCCTGGAGGTGCCCAAGGCCAGGCTGAACTGGGCTTGGAGCACCCTGGAACACTGTGTGGTGTCCCTGCCATGGGAGGGACTGGAACAAGATCATTTCCAACCCAAACCGTCCTGTGATTCTAAGACATTATTCAGGCTTTATTTTCAGGGGAAACTGCTCCAGCTGCCATCCTTGCTGGGCACACAGGTAAGCCCAGCACCGCTCGGGAAGGGCTGAACGAAGCCCAGCGRAGTGCGGAGCCCYGAGGCGCTGTCCCCAGGCTCACCTATGCAGACATTCTCATCGTCCAGCTCGGCAGAGCTGTTGCGGTAGAAGCCCAGGCGGCAGTGCTGGCAGTGCTGGCCCCTCGTGTTGTGCTTGCAGCTCACGCAGGTCACCACGTTCAGGAAGTCGATGTAGCTGCAGCGGTTGGAGTGGCCGTAGCACTCGCAGTCTGCGGAGCAGAGGGGACACAGTGGGGACACAGTGGGGACACAGTGGGGACACAGTGGGGACACAGAGGGCCAGGAGTGCCTTCCCTCGCTGGGAGAGGGAGAGGAGCCACCAGAGGGTCCTGCTTGGGTTGGGCTGGGCAGGGTGGATCAGGCTGGAAATCATCACTCAAGAGAGCAGAGCAGGATCAGGGTCYCTGTCCCCGCGGGGGGACAGGCAGGAGCCAGCCCTGCATTCCCGGGACGTGGTTTCTTCCAGGAGCTGCATAATCACGGGAGCAGGCAGTGGAGGGAGTCAGGTATTAATTACAGAGCTCCCTGTTTAATGAGCAGAGCTCCGTGCCTGGGTTTGGCTCTTGGGTGGCTGTAGGACCTGTGAGAAGCTGGGCTGGGTTGCAGAGCCCTGGCTGGGGGACAGGGGGGACTGTCCCATGGGATGGAGCTGGCACAGGGTGCTCAGGTGGAGACAAAGCTGCTGCGTGTCCAGTGAAACCTCACAGCCCCTCTGGCTCTGTCCCCTCGGTGTCCCTTCTCAGCAGGTGCCTTCCTGTTTTACCTTCCTTTTGTGAAGGTTAAATGTCTAAAATAAGGCTATGGAAGGCAGTGTGGCCCGTGTGGGATCTTTCAACAGCTGGTGGACATGTGTGTGAAGGTTTGAGCCAGGGCTTGCCTGGCACAGCACAGTCTGTAAAGGCTGCTACTGGGGTGGGAGATGCCACCATCACTTGGCCAAGTACCCCTGTCCCCAGGGCTGACCTCTCCCAGCTGTGGGTGAGTTTAAAGACAGGGGATTGGATTATTACTGGATTATTCCTGTGTTTGTTTTTCATTACCGTGGTGTCACCTTTGGGATGGTGACAGCTTTGCAGGGTCAGATCCAGGTGCTGGATCTCACAGGGAGTTTTTTTCTGTATGTGTTTATGTGCTGAGATGTGCAGCTCAGGAGGAAAGGAGGCGCCTTGTGGCCCAGCTGGCCTGGCCAGGAGGTTCCCAGCCATCGAGGGCAGGGGATGATGATGTGAGCAGAAACAGTCTGAGCCAGGTCTGAGCTTTCCCAGCCTTCAGAGGGAGGAGGGAGGCTGGGAGCTGGGGCTTTGTTCCAAGCAGAACATGAAACATTGAGGGATGGCAGAGGGTGGCAGGGAGGGYGTGGGCTGGCATGCACATGCGGCTGCAGGAGGAGATGTGATGAGTGACACAATGACCAGGGAAGATGGAGCAGGGCAGAGGTTTCCCCTCGGTTCACAGCTGCCTGAGGAGGAGCTGAGAGTCTCTTGTAATCTCAACCCMCTGTGAAAGAACTTCTGCCTCATCAACCGCTGTCCAAAGAATTCCAGCKCAAATTCTGGCTGCTGCAACTCCCAAGTGTTGTTTCAGACAAGGGAAGCACTGCTACACCCAGGTAACAGCTCAAACAGACCCTCCCCACCTTCCCCACATCCGAGCCTGCAGGATCTCATCCCCTGAGCTAAGCCAGGGAGCCCTGCAGCGCTGTCTTCCCTCCGCTTACCTCTGTAGCTTTCAATGGGAGCCACGGGGCCAGAGTTTGGTTTGAGCCGGATGAGTTTTGAGCTCTTTGAGGAYGCTTGAGAAAAATCAGAGTCAGGCTTTTCCTCCCTGTTTAGCACCACCTCTCACCCTCCCCTGCCACGAGAACAATGCCAAGCCAAGAGCACTGCTGGCATCTATTTCTGCACCAGACAGCTGGGAGCTRCTGCATTCCTCCTCTTTCYCTCCCCTCC
Source organism: Malurus melanocephalus (assembly GCF_030028575.1). Lineage (NCBI taxonomy): Eukaryota > Metazoa > Chordata > Aves > Passeriformes > Maluridae > Malurus > Malurus melanocephalus. The sequence goes on from NW_026623381.1 coordinate 1,442,346, forward strand.
TCRAAGTTTACTGCACAAAAAACTCAATACAYGAAATACTCAATGCACTAAAAACTCAACGCACTAAAAACTCAACAAACAACGCTATTGCAGAGCTGGGAGGAGCTACTCACACATGCCCCTTTGTGAGATGTTGGTGGCATGGTYTGGGTTGTTTGGGATAAGGATCTACAACTTACAAACCACATCTACTGGCCATGGGCTCCGGCTGACGGAGGTCACACCAGCTGGCACCCAAAAATCCACGAGGAGGGCAAGTGCTAGGGAGGTGGCATCTGGCAGGGGTTCTACAGGGTCSTGCAGAGCAGGTGCTGCCCCAGCCYGGCCCRTCCCCAGCAGCTCGTACCTKTCTTCTTGCCGTACTTCTTGCCTGCAGAGTGTGCTGTGCGCCCTGGTTTGCTCTTCGGAGCCGCTACGCCGGAGGATAGAACAGGTCTGAGAGCTGTGCTGGGGAGAGGGCTCCCAGGGCCAGCCAGGGCCATGTTTATCATGTTTTCCATGTTTTCTCAGGGAAAAGGGCTGTCCCAGCTGGATGRGGGTCTCTGGGGGTTGTGCTGCCAGCCAGACCCCCGTCCCACGCAGAATGACCCAGCACTGGGGGTAAAATGGCCTTGGGAGGTTTTGTGTTTGGGGAGCCCAGTGAGGGGCAAGGTTGAGCACTGAGGTCCCACAGGGGGTTTGGGTTCCCCTGTTTTTTGTGGAGCTCAAGCCCTTGCAAGCCCTGGGTGGGCACTGCCAGCTCCAGTGACATCCACTGCCAGCTCCAGTGACATCCACTGCCATCTCGGTGACATCCTCACAGGACAGTGATGGCAGGAGGTGGCCGTGCTCCCCATGGACTCAGCCATGGTCAGAACCTGCCCGTTGCTGCTTCCAGCACCATCCCTGAGGCTGCCATGGTACTGGGCCCTGCTGGTCTCCATGGCTTTCCCTGGCCCCAAACATCTCCAAAAAAAAGTCCATGGGGCTGGATGAGCAAAACTGAGCCAAGATGGACCCTCTGAGCAGRAGATTGGGTTGTGCTGAGGACAGGTGGCTGTCCTGGCCTGGGGCATGAGGGACAAACCTGCCCTGTCCCAGCTTTGGGGACAGGCCTGGCCTTACCTCGCATGTTCTCGGGAGGCTCTGGTGGCTTCAGTTTCCGTCCGAGYGCTGCTGTGTTTGGGTGTCACCACGGGTGGCATCAGAGAGAACGGCAGATTTAAAACAGACCCTYCTGGTGTGCTTAGGAAGGTGACAAAGGGACACGGGGAGCTCTAGGCAGCTGTCTAGGCTGGGTTGGCAGAGCCGCATCGGGCTGAGGATGTGCTGAAGCAGGAATGAGACAAAGTCTCCTGAAAATCAGCGTCTCTAAGAGTGAAGAGAGGCAGGGAAAGGATTCCCAAGGGGAAGGTGTGGGAGCTGCCCGCTGGCTGAGCGTTGGCACATGGTCCTGACAGTGCCCAGGCATGGAGAGAGGCCAAATCTGTGGGACAGTGTCAGGGCTCACAGCCCCTCCTGGTCAGCACAGACTGTCACCACCGCTGGCTCCATGGCCTCGGTGTAGCCCTGTCCCTGGTCACTGCACCAAAGGCCAAGAGGCCAGAGAGCCCAGGACACTGTGATCTGCAGGGAGGGATGCTAAASGCTASAGCKGGAGCGAGCTACAGGAATCTCRGGTGGGGAACGGGGRCTGAACTGCCTGAGCAYGTCTGAGGTGGCACCTGAGCAGGAGAAACTTCACCCTCAGCTGCCAGYGAGGAACCTGCCGAGGCTCCCAACTGGAGCAGCTGAGGCAGTCACAAGGAGATGCTTTGGAGGGATCTCTGCTCTAAAGGACACAGGTCTATCCACTGCAGGGAGATTCTGTGCTCTACAAACAGCTCYGCTCCCAGGAAGTGGCAGGATTTCCATGATCCTCCCCGTTCACCCCAGCAGCAAGCTGCCAGTGATCCCTTCCACTGCTCACCATCCTTCATGGACCTGGCCAAACCCCGAGGCTCAGTGCAGCCTCACCGGATTCCCAGCTGGGAGCAGGGCACAGACAAGCCCTGAGCTTTTCCCCAGCAGGAAGAGGAGGAGAGAGGCATGGAAAGCACAGACTTAGAGCTAGAAACTAAAGCTGGCAGGACSCAGCTCAGCCAYGTGGCTCCTACCTGGCTCCTTGGCYGGGGGAGAGCCCACCTGCAGYGGGGCAGCCGCCGACAAGCCGGGGTAGTCTTGCAGCGATCGAAGGGAAAATTGTGTTACTGGAGGAGCTGGAACCCCACCAGGAGCCCTGCAGCATTCCCAYGGGAATCAGAGCCCCAAACCCAGCACCCAGCCCTGTGCCACTGGGGTTTTTGGGCAYCAGAGGGGCTGGGGAGCCCTTGGATTGTGAGGGGCAGCGTGGGGTGAGCTGTCAGTGCTCAGCCCAGCTCAGCACACAGGGCTTTGCTCTGTTTCCATCAGGACCTGCATCCTCTGCTCTGAAATAACAGCTGAGAAACAGCCCAGGTGTCCTGGGATGGAGGCACCAAGCCCTGGTTCCCAATCCCAAATTCCAAACACAAATTGAAGAATTTCCAATCACCGTAGAGAAGTTCAACCAGCAAGAAATTTTATACCTCACTTGTTTGGTTTCCCTGCAAACCGTCACCCCCAGTGGCTCCATCCCCCCTCCCTGGCTCCTCAATATTGGTAACAATCTTCAGGTTTGCTAGAAAACAAACCAGGGACTAAAAATTTTAAAAGCCATATTATTAATTTCAAGCTCCAGTTGGGTAACATAAGGAGGAGGAGGAAAAAAAAAAAAAATCTCTTGATCCTTGCCAAGTTTCAAAGGACAAACCCGAGTAGGAGAGAAATGTGATTTCCCAGCCTCGTCAAGGGGATGATAAACAAWAMAGAATAAAAATGAAAAAAAAAAAAGATTATTTTTTTAATGACAAGYGCTAAGAGAAGGTGATAGACATTGTCCTTTTCAGCTGGAAAGTGGAAACCAATTGATATTAATACAGTGTTAAAGAGAATATGAAAAAAATCCCTGTGCAAATTGGCAAGGGTTTAATTAGAGTCACAATAAAAAACAGCCCTGGAGGCATTTTGCTTTTTAGTCATTCACATACACCTCCACTCAATCACATTTACAGAGCCAAGAAAATTATTAATGCTCATTATCCTGAGAACCTTTCCCTTTGTAGCTCTGGGCCATCATGGACAGTTTTACATTTYGGAAAGGGGAGAGAGATGCATTTTGCCCCGGACCCACTTCATAAAAATGGGAAACGATGGGTGGCTCTGATGGAAATTGCTGCTCTTGGTGGGTTTCTGAGGAAYTGGAATAAATTCAACCAGAAAGTCACACTTCATGGCAAAAACCATTGGAGGAATGGGGGAGAACCCTGAAAAGTCCTTCTCAAAACAGAAACACAGGATCCCCTTCCTGCAGGACCTCCCCAATGCCAGGAGCTCACTTTCTGTTGGAGTTCATCACCACCCAGCAGGGCTCCTGCTTTTCCCAGAGGTGAAAATTCTGCTGGAACTGCCATGAACCAGAGGGAGGAAAATTGAAGCCGGGAGAAAAAAAGAAAAAGAAAAGAAAAAAAA
>NW_026623381.1:1445992-1551155 GCF_030028575.1 Malurus melanocephalus
TTTTTTTTTCTTATTTTGAATGTGGAAAAAAAATAAAAAAATGTAACAAATGGCAAGGAAGAAGCTGACAGGCTTCAAGGAARGTTTTGAAATAACAGAACTGCAGAAGGCAAAGGAGAGAAGCACTTAATTCATTCTCCTCAGGGTAACTCCGTGACTTCCCTTCCTTCCACCCATTTTGGCAGCTTCCCCTGCCTTCAAACCACAGRCTTTGCCCACGAACTCGTCCCTGCCTCCCCTCTCACCGGGCACAGAAAGCATCCTACGAGCACAGCTCCACCTTGACCACGGCAAACACCACGAGCAGCCAAAGGAAGCAGATGTCTAGCAGCTCCGTGCAACCCAGAGACAACCCAAATGGAATGCACTCCTCTAGCCTACGTGCCACGCCGCTTCTGCTGCGCTGCTACCCACTGGTGTGCGGAGGAGAAGGCGAAACCACGGCGGGCTGGCTTGAAATACCTGATTTTTTCTGTGTTTCTGTCACGGGCACAGAGGCAGCRAACTCAGAGGATGGTCTGATGATGCTTGCTTGTGGTGGGAAGAAGAAATTTGGAGGRTAGAAGACAGGGTGTCAGTTAGAGGGTGGGGATAGAGCAGGGCTGCTGTAAATGTCTGCCTTTAAAGCAAGGAGGGATTTTAATGCTTCTAAAATTCAGAAGTGGGGGCTACAGCAGTGTCTCACTTTGGGATCCTGACYTTGCTTGGGGTCATTGTGTCTGCTGCAAACGTGTTCTACCAGGAGCTTCAGGGGTCACCTCTTTCCCCAGGTGCAGCTGAATTGCATCTGCAGCCCCTTGGGGATATTGTGGTATTTAAGGAAATAATTCATGTTTTGCAGGGAGGAGGAGGAACATCTCTGGCCAAAAGCAGAGCAGAATTGAGCTGTGCCTTGACTCCCTATTTCTGGTCAAGGGCACACAGTGGACCTTCAGCATCAAACCCAGTTAAGAGCAGGTCCCTGAGCTGCTGGATGGCTCTGGCTACCCTCTTATGTGGATCTGCCCCTCCAGGGACTGTCACCAMTCCCAGGGACACCTTCCTGGGGTGGGACCTGGCTCTGCAGAGCCACAGATGAGGATCTGGATAGGGGTGAGGAGCGAGGAGCTCAGGCCTGGCTGTATCAAGCCAAAGATCTGGCAGCTTGGCTGCAATTTATTAATTTTATCCCTTGCCATCAATTAATGAAAGCGTTAGGAAAACATTTTCTYTGCCCAGGAAGCAGATTTTGGAGAAGGAATCAAGGCTGAGGTGTGTAATGTCTCTCAGGTCCCTCAGAGCAGTCTGGCACCCCAAACCCACGGACACTTTCCTGTGCCAGAGGTGCCAGGGGAGGCAGAACACTGCAGAGACACACTAAGCAGCCACCCACGTAAACACAGCACAAAACCAGCCCTAAAATGTCACTACAGGGGAGCATGGATAAAAATCAATCGACCCCAAGCACATGGGGTGGKTGTAGAAGTGATCTCCTGGCACTGCTGGGGCTGTGGGGATGGTGTGAGCTCTGGGCTGGGGGGTGGATGAGCCTCCTCCTGCATGGATCCAGCACAGATCCGAGTGAGGAGCCCTTCTTAACAGAGCTGAGCCTTGTACCCTTTACCCAGGGTCACTCCCAACTCCATGGAAGTTGGACCCAAACCCTCGGCTTCCTGATTAACTCCTCGAGCAGGGTACTTCCATGAATATATCTATATTTGCATAAACATGCAATCAAGTTTCCTCATCCCTTTGACTGGCTTCTGGCAGCTCCCCCAGACAGACTGTTACTAACATGCTGTGGGTGTAAAACGTCCTCCTGGGAAATATCAGGCCCTGAAAGCATGGCAAAGGGAGGAATGCGTGTCTAATTCCCCCATGAGAAGCTTAAAAAAATGTCCTGCTGTTAAGGTTTATCTGCTCATTTCCAAAAGACAAGGRAAAACGCTGTCTCCTTGTTCACGGAGCAGGGGGGAAGGAGGAGCCCCCACAAAAAGGACAAAAGTTTTCCTCCACGGGGTGATTTCAGGAATTAGGAAAGGATGTTTCTGGCGCGTGTGTGAGCTCCAGCTCTGCACAATCCCGGGCTGCTTGGACAGCRGCCACCTGGGGAACGCTGGAATTCTGCCCTAGGAAATCTGCACCTGCATTACCTCTGTGAGTCTGGGGACTTGGTGCAGGATTGGGACAGCCAGTGGGCTGCTCTGAGTCTGGTGGCAGGGGTTCAGGGATAGAGCAGGATGGGGCACAATTCCCCTCTCCTTCCACAGGGATATGTGGTTTAAATTTATTCCAGAACAACAAAGTGTTCATTGCTTTGCTGCCCTTCCTTGTCATGGAGCTGTGAGAGCATCTCTGGCAGCTGTGCCWGAGACAACAGCAAACCAGGGCTGCCTGGAGGCTGGGGAAGGTGAAMCAAGTCAGGGTGATTTTTATCCATGTCCTTTATCATCCTACAGAGCAGAGATACCAACACAGCAGCACCGTGGGGAGCAGCTGAAAAAAAGGAGCCCAGGAGCGGAGTCCTGGCTTCTGAGCRGGGCAGGGAGTGTGACACCCACCTGGCTGGGTGGTGGTGGCTGGTGGAGGGGTGCTGGTGGTRGTGCTGSTGGTGGTTGAGGTGSTGGTGGTAGTGGTGGTGCTGRTGGTTTTTGCRGTGGTGGTTTTTGCKGTGGTTTTGGCGGTGTTTACTCGCTGCGGCCGCTCGTACGCTGACAAGCAAAGAGAAGAGTTGGGAGGCGCTTGCTGGGGGGAATGGAGGGTTTCCTGGGCAGCCTGCACACCCRTGAGGCTGCTGCTGCTGGGCTGAGCTGGTGGCTGATTTATCAGCGTGGTCACAACTGGGACAGCGGCGGGATTAAGGCGACGGCAGCTCGGTGACGCTGCACCCGGCGAGGGCGCGGGGTGTGAGCAGGGGCTGCAGGCTGGGGCTGTATCAGCTTATTCTGCTGGTGCAGATATTGGCTTAAATACTTACAGCTCCATCATAAACTAATGGCCAATTAGGCTGGAAAGGGGAAAAGAAGGGATGTCTGGGCAGGGATGGGGTGGGGAATGGCTGGGAGGTGCCAAGCCGCGCTCCCACTGCCCGGTGCCTATGTGTCCAGCTGTGCTCCAGCTGTGCTCCAGCTGTGCTCCCTGCACAGCCCCATTCCCTGCTGCCACCCCTCACCAAATACCTGGCCCCATCCAGAATCACTGCCACGTGTTTGTTTCCAGTGGTTCCCATCAAATTCAGGGCTGTTCGGGGTCAGCAGAGCCCCACCGAGCTGGGCAGGAGCAGTCCCTTCCACTGCTTCCCACAGCAGCCATGACTAAAATAACACCAGAACACAAATTCCTGCTTAACTTACACCTGCTGCCCTCCTGTCCTTGTTTGTCCCACTGCTTCATGCAGATTATCATGCTTAATTTCATAATAGCCCTGAGCTAGTTTAAATACTTAATTTAGGTCACTTCTAGTCTCCTATGTGGGCTAAATAATCTCTCCTTAACTGGCCTTGGACACAAATCCCTCCTGTCCACCTCCTGCACATCGCTCCCAGCACCCTCCAAGCTTCTGCCYTGCAGAAAATTTTGATGGGAAATGTTTCCCAGGGAAACAAAAGCAGCCAAGAATGCCAAGCTTTGTAAATTGGAGGAAAAAAAGTTATCAAAATGGTTTTGAATAGAAAGGTGAACAATATTTTGGACTAATAAAACTTTTTTTCCTTAATCCTAAATTACTTAAGGGAGACCTTTAATAATTATTTGAAAACTTCAAGCACTTAACTGCTGGAAGTCTAAATGTGGTTCATTTGCCCAGAAAACCTGTCCTCTACTTTTCTATGAGGYACATTTTTCTTAATTGCATTTGCATTTCCCTGAAACGATTCCTCYTCCAATTCTTTCCCCTTGCCTGCAAACCAAAGAATTCATTATTCATTCAGCTCCCTGATTTGTTCCTTCCAGAGGGGCACTCTGAGCCACAACACTCAAACCCARGATTCTGCTTACCCAAAACTCCAGGCTCTTTGATACCAAGCTACCTCCAGCTTTGTTAAATCAGGAGCTCTCTCCTGCCATCAATCCTGCAGCAGAAATCCCCACTGAGCTCTGCCTCCGTCGCTGCTGACACCTCACAGACATATGTTCACATCCACACACGTGTACCTACAGATGTACACATGCCCTACATGCTTTTTCATAGCCCAACGTGACCCAGACTGGGTTTTACCCCAAATAATTCACACCCAGCTCCTTCTCAGAGAATAATTTTGCAAAACTGGCTGGGGGAATGGGGGGGAGTTCACAGCGAGCACTGGTGATTTGGAAGAGTCTTTTTTTATTTCCTTTCCGGCTGCCGTACTAACGAACCTCATGGGGGGAAACCATGCCAGAGGAAGAGGCAAAATGAGGCTGCTGAAGTCAAAGGAAGAAAATATAAGACTCTTTGACAGGACAGAAAATGAGGCACAATTAGGGAAGACGAATTGCCTGGAAAATGATAATGGATAGAAAATAACCATATATTTTTTTCCTAGTGACATCCACAAGGATCATGCACCGAGGTGTTAAATGCCAGCATTTCAGTCAGGGTTTTACTTACTGCCAAAGGCTGAGCCTGCAGCTGCACCTGGAAAAAACAAGAGGAAACCCAGTCAGTGGAAGCAGGACACCATCAGAAGATCACACAGACACACGACATGGGACTGAACAGCAGCTAATTAGCGGGGGCTTGCTCACAGGCACATCAGTTTGCTGCTACAGCTTAAAAGCTGCTTTTGTCAAAGCACAGGAACAGCCAGACAACGCTGTCTGGGCTCTTGGCATCTCGAGCCTTTCACATGGGGAAGGAAAACCAGTGTGGTCCTTGCTGGTGGGGTTTTTTTTTTCTGTTAACCATTTCCTTGGCCTGCTGTGAAAGCCCAGCAAAGGAGAAGCACTGGGCTAAGGACAAGCTGTAGGGTCTGAGCAGGGGACTWAAAGCCACAGGCCTTGCTGTAAGAAGTGGGTGAATCATGAAAAGTCTCAGTTCTGCATGGATATAAAGCACAGGAGCAGTGATGGAAKAGGTAGGACTGCCAGGAGGAGAGGGGTGCAGAGAACTGCCTCAGGGGCAGGGGATGAGGATGCTGATGAGGGGAGGAGGAAGAAAACAGATGGGAAGAGAGATGAATGGGAGAAGGAAGAGCAGAGAAAGAGAAATAGGAAGAGACACAAGGAACRGAGAGGAGGGAAGAAGGGAGAACAGCATGTCTGTGCCTGTCAACACCAGAAACTCTCCCAGGCTCCTTTGAAGCAATGCAGCCGCTTGGTGGGAGCTGACAAGCTCGTTCCCTTTCAAAGAACCTGCTCATCTACCAGCCCTGGCACACACAAAACATTCCCGTCACGGCCTTCGGAGCCTGGATTTCAGCTTTGATCATCTTAAAGCACATAAATCTTGCAAAAAATCTGGGGGGAGGGAGAGTTAAGATTCTCTTTGGTAACGCTCAAAGCTGCTGCTTGAAAGGCTGGAGTGGCTACCGTGGCTTCGTGACATTTAAACAAGTTTGCTAATGTGGACTGGACAGGAACCCAGGAGGARCTGGCCCATCTGTGATGTCTCCTGCCCCAATTCCCTGCTCGGAGGATGGGGGAGCTCATCCTCCCTCCTGCCTGCGCCGCCACCGCTGTCAGAGCCGCTCCAGCAGCCACTGGAGGAGGATGGGGCTGTGCACAGAGCCCACAGCCCGTGGGCTTCCCACAACACAGGCATGGAACAGCACCCAGGGAGCACTCCTGGGGCTGAGCACAGCCAGCACCGAGCCTGTGGCTGCTCCACAGCCAGAGCTGTGCTCTGCTAAAGAGTGCCTTTGTCAAGGGACAGCAACGGGCACTGCCCCCAAAGCTGTGGTTGTGTCAGCCTAAGGTCATCCTGAAAATTCTTGACCAGCATTCAGACTCATCCCTTCTCTGCCAGCAGCCAACACATCACCTCTGCATCCTCCAGATCCTCCTTCATCTCTCTGTGTACCCAGATAGGGGAAAGAACCCATTTCCCTCTGGAAAGCTGAGCATCCTGCATCTGATTGCAGCTGGAGAAGGGCAAGATGAGAACTGAGAACCCTCCTGGCCAAGGAGGGATGAGTCTGAATGCTGGTCCCCACAATTACTGGTCAATGCTGGCTGGTCAGTGCTGGCTCCCCACAATTACTCACATGCATTGGGGGACCCGTTGGGCAGGGGCAGGTAGGACCCTGCTCGCCAGGACCTGGAGCGAAAGTTCTTCTTGCACTTGCCGCAGTCCTGCCCCGTGGTGTTGTGCTCGCACTCGCACTGCAGGCTGCCCTCCTTGAAGGTGCACAGGTTGGCGTGCAGGTTGCATTTACACCTAAGGGGAGAAGATGGGGAAGAGCTGTCAGGTGTCACTGCTGCTCCTCCTCGCCCCCAGGACAGTGCTGAACATGTGCTGGAGGTTGCTCACCCCTTCCCTGCTGTTTATCACCCCTTTCCTGCTGTTCCTCACCCCTTCCATGCTGTTCGTCACCCCTTCCATGCTGTTCCTGTGGTTTTTTCTCACTGAACTCAGCGGTTTCCCCCAGTGTCTGGTGCTGGAGTTCCAATGTCCACTTCCTCGCCCAAGTGGGATCTGAGTCTTTAGTCCAAGATGAGACACTTCACTCCCACCATCCCCACAGATTGTTTGATGGAAAGCCAGCATCTCCAGCTGAGACACCAGGGAGGARTCACTCCCCTTTCAGGCTGTTACAGGGATCTGGGTGATGACCTCTGCTTTAGATGGAGGAGCAGGGCTAACCCTGGTGGCACTCAGCCTTTGCCYCCTGGGCATTGTGCCAAGGCCAACAGCATTTTCTCCCCTGGTGTGAGGCTGCCCAGCACAAACCCTCTTCCCTTTGTGCAGCAGAGCCCCAGCCTGCTGTGACCAAAATAACACCAACAACGAGCCACCACCAGCATCCAGCAGCCAGTCCCCGCCTCATCAGAGCAGGCAACAACTAAAAACACTGCTCAGCAATTTGCAAACATTAAGAAACTTTTAATGAGCTCTAGTGCAGTATGCAGGGAGTAATTAWCTCCGTGCACAATAATTCCTGTTGCTCAGACTCCGGAGGTGACTTGCGCAGAGCGCAGAGGCTGAGCCCATAACTCACACGTGGCTCTGGTGGCTCCTGGGCCCGAGCTGAGGCCATCAGACAGAGACTTTGGGGACCAAAACATCTCATTTCATTCCAGACAGTCGATGCCTCGCACAGCCCGATGGCTTTCCCTGCTTTGTGCAATAATTCACTCTCTCAGAAGCAGAAGCATTAGGAGCAGTAATGCTGTGCCTTCTGTGCACGGGAGGAGAAGTCTGATGGGGCAGCGCTTCCTTTTACGGGGCTCAGGAGATGCAGAGCTGGGGGAATGAACTGCCTGCAGAGCAGGGAGAGGAAACACGGCCTGCTGTTCCTTGTGCTCTGTCTGCACGGGATAAACAGCCTGGATTAGGTGGGAGCTCTGAATCCGGGTGCTGCGCATGCCCCCTGCTCCTGGTGCCTCTCCCCCTCTCCTTGCAGCCCCCAAAGAAGCTCCCCAGCCACCTGCCTGACCCACTGAGGCCGCCTCTGCCGCGCTCTCCTCACGCATGGCTGGATAAGCTGACCTCATGTACGAGTTTTTCTCCCTCTCCCTCCCCTCCCTGTCCTTAATTCTAGCAAACCCCGCTCAGAGGCTAAGCRTAAGCTGGATGAGTGATCCCTCCCCGTCTTACAACCCTGCCCTGTCTCTGACCAAGCAGAGGAGGGAATTTTGCAGCTTCTAAAAGGGAAAGAGGAGGAAAATGTGGTCCAGGGAGCAGAGGCAAACATGCTCAGCCTGCTCCACTTGAAAGTGTGTGTTGGGGAGAGCTGGAGATGCCGCGTCACGGCTGAAAGCACTCTCAGCCTCAGAGCACCGCTGCTCTGGGAGTGAGAGCCACAGCTCCCAGCACCCAGGGGGAGGAWGTGGCTCTGGCTGGTGCCTCCAGCCAGGAGGAACGCTGCATTTCGTGTCCCCTTTGGCTGTGATGAGGAAGGATTTYGGCTGAGCTGTCCCAGCCCTTTGGCAGAGGCGCTGCCCAGCCCCGGGGCTGCTGCGGAGTCTGGAGCTGAATTATTCAGCGTCCACAAAGCGTGGCCTCCTTCTCTCACTTCAGAACGAGCAGACAAGAGCAAAGCAGGCAAGATAGAGGGTTAAAGCAGGTCAAAGCCTCACCACTGCTGCTCTGGGCCCTGCCTGAACAGAGCAACAGCTTTGGAAGCTGCAGCTCCTCTCCCTCCTCCTCTGGCAGGAGCGAGGGGATGAAACAGCTCCAGGGCACAGTTTTGTGATCCAGTGTCCAGCTGAGGGGGTCCAGAGCCCAGGGGAGGGGGTACAAGGATGGGAGGCACTGTCATCCCCCTCGTTTTCCCTGAAGTTCGGGATGAGGTGGAGGGTGGTGCTTGGTGCCTGGGTGGCCACCACCTGGTCCCTGCCATGGCCTGGGACAACCTCCATCACCCCCTTCCACTTGGCAGGAGCCAAGCAGGAGTTTTGGGGTGCTTCTGGCTCCAAGTGCTGCAGTGCAGGAGGGCGTTCCCCATTAATTTGGCTGCAGCTACAAATCCTCCCCAGGCAATGGGACCCAGCGTTGCYGAGGCATGGATGAGTGCAGGAGGCAGCCAGACACATCTGCTCACACACTCACACTGCTCATGTGCTGCTGGGGAGGGTTGGGAGCCCAGCACCAGCTCCTGGGACAGCCCCAGCTGCCTCCTGCCCTGCCCAGCGGGATGGGGACACAGTGGGACCCTGTGGATGTCCCCCAGCCAGGTGTGATAGAGCCCTGCTCTTCCCTCACTTCCWAATTGGTGTAAACAAGGAAAATCAGGTCAAGAGGCAGCAGAGGCAGGTGCTCACCTTGCCTGCCTGTGCCCGGGTCACTGATTTTTCTCACTGCTGCKCCCTTTGCCACTGTGCAAAAGTTTCGTTATCCAAAGGATCAATTTTASCAGGGAATTGCTTTCTGAATTCGACCTTTGAGGATCATCAATCTAAGCAGGGAACTGTAACCCCAGCAGGCTGACCCCATAGCACAGCACTTTCCAGCCCAATCAATCAGGCTGCATTATTTAATGGTGARCAGCCCATTGCCAGCCCCATTTTGGGTGGAGGTTCCTCCATCCCGGCCTCCCTGCAGCCCAGGCTCAGTGGCTCAGCTCCAACCCTTCCTCAGGCTCCTCTGCCTCCTCCTCCGGGCCCGCAGCCCAAGGACACATGCTCGCCAATGGTCTGTGCGTGTCTTTCCCCAGCCAAGGCTCAGCTGGCAGAGCCTGGACTAAATGGCATTAGCCCAGTCCCCAGGGCGGGAGCTGCTGGTCCTGCTCGCCTCTGCCCATCCTCCTCGGCGCCCAGCCAYGGCAGGAAGGAGAGGATGAAGGGAAAGGTTAGGAGCTGCTTAGCAGTGAGGCTTAAAAAGYAGCAGCGGGGCAGACACCTGCGCCGTGTCCTGCAGGAATGGCCGTGGCCCCACTCCAGCCCCAGCACAGTGCTGTGCCAATATGGTCTCTCTGGCTCTGGAGATCTGAGGGGCTGGGAATGCTTCTCCTCTCTGACTCRTGGGTCAAGGCTGGTGCTGACAGGGCTGGTCCTCAGTGAGCACTCAGAGCCTGTGTAGGATCAGCCACCCCAGAGCACCCTCAGGCACTGGGGACACCCCCTCTGACACTGCTGCACTTTGCAGTGAACASAACCCAGCTCACGCTGTTCCCAGCACGAGTGGCCGGAGCAATGTGTGCCCCAAGGTGTCACAGTGTGCACCAAGGGGTGTTCATGAGTTTATTTTAGTGCGGGTTGTTCAGAGTGGTGCAGTGTGGTCTGACGCTGCCAATGCCTCCACCAGGGAACATCACGGTGCTTGGAACACCATGGAAAGTGCCCTTTTTTCCCCCTCCCCCCTTTCTTCTTTTCTTTTTTAATTTTTTTTTCCAGCCATAAAAAACACTTTTCTGCATTTCTCCACGTCAGCATCCTGGAGGTCACAGCAGCGAGCTGCTGGAGAGGTGTCTGGTGCCAAGCCCACGTGTGAGGGAAGGAGATGCCCACACACAGGAAGGGGGTGAGTGCAGCAAACCTGCAGCAAACCTCCCTCCGTGCTGGGAGTGGGAAATCAAACCCTTTCCCCGAGCTTTCATTAATAATGACTTCTGAAGTAATTTTAAAAAGCCATCACAGCCCTTTGTTTTCCTTCCAAGGATTCTTACATGTTTTACAACCTCTTTTCTGTCCTCAAGCTYACTTGCAGAGCAGGGAAGTAAGGCAGGGAAAGGCAAAGAGCATCTCCTTATTCTCCCTTTTCCTCCCCGGTCCCATGCTGTGACCCCACTGCTGTGCTGGGTAGGGCTGGGGAGCCAGAAAATTTCTCCATCTTTGGGAAAAACCCAGAAAATGCTCCATTTCCAGGAAAAACCCAGAAAACTGCTCAATCTCTGGGAAAAAAACAGAGGATGAAGGGAAAGGTTAGGAGCTGCTTAGCAGAAAACTGCTCCCCCTTCGAAAGGTTAGGAGCTGCTTAGTGGAAAACTGCTCCATCTTCGGGAAAAACCCAGAAAACTGCTCCATTTCTGGAAAAAAGGACCCAGAAAACTGCTCCATCCCCTTGTGCCTAGTTCCCATGAGACAACACCGCCCTGAGCTCCTTCAAAAACCCCACACATGGAGCAGCAGAAGGCCACACCATCCCTGCGAGCCTCCTTCCAGCCCATCCTGAACACTCCGTGAGGATGCTCTGCATGGCCACAGGGATGCTTTGGACACCGCTGCTCTCCTCCTGCTGGTTTTTCAGCCATCATATTCCTGTTTCCACCTCCACGGGCTCGGTTGTGCCCCCSTGCTCCCTTCCTGCCGCTGTCGGAGCCGGGGAGAGGCAGCTCGGAGGAGATGCTAATGACTGCCGGCCGGAGGAAGGCTTATCAGAGCTTTTCCCTCAATTGTTTGCTCTCGCTGTAATTGATGAGCCTTTAATGAGTCTCACGGGACGATGTGTTTGAAGGGAGCTCTTTCCTCTCAGTCCCCGAGGAAAAGGATGTTTCAACTGATCTGGGCTCTCGGGGAAACATGAATAACTCTTCTCCATCTCTCTATTGTCATCCCCATGCGCCGCTCACAGCACGCTCCGGCAGCTGCCTGGCCATCACTTACCCACTCCTACCTGCTCTTCTGCAACTGTTTTGGCAGCTCAGCAAAAGCAGGGAGCAAATCTTTTGGGCAAAGCATAACGGGTGCTGAGCTTGGATTGTTTCTGGCCCATCTGTGCGTGTGGAAGCAGGTAAAAATAGCTCYTAATGGCTGGGCCATGGAAGAAGCACAGTCCCTTTGTGGAGAGTGTTTATATCAGGATTTGCCGTGCTGGGTGATGGCTCTGGCAGGGATTTGATGTTGCCAGTCCTGGGACAGGGCTGAAGGGGGTGAAGAAGGCAATGATGRCTCATTCATCCCAGGAGCAGGGCTGGGATCTTACCCAGCCCTGTGGTCCAGGGGCTGAAGGAGAGCAAAAGCCATTTTAACGTGTTGTTTCTTCCAACCAGAACAAGAGCAAGAGGTTTCTGGCTTTCACCACTCTGTGCAGTGCCAAAAAACTGAAAAAAAAAAAACCCCTGAGTTAGGTCAGGGGG
The DNA here is from genome assembly GCF_030028575.1 of Malurus melanocephalus. Lineage (NCBI taxonomy): Eukaryota > Metazoa > Chordata > Aves > Passeriformes > Maluridae > Malurus > Malurus melanocephalus. The sequence goes on from NW_026623381.1 coordinate 1,457,626, forward strand.
TTGTGAGCTGGTTGTTTTCCTTGTGGGTTTTTACTATCGGCTGTGTGGTAGGGACGGGTGAGTGCTCCCGGCAGGAATGAGCCCTCCTCGCTGCCCTTCGGAATGATTTGAGGTTTGGATTACAAAGAKGAGACAATGTAAAAGATGCCAAAGTGGAGAGCACGCTAGCTGGCTGTTCCCATCCGAGAGGCGATTTATTTTAAATAAGTTGACACTCACCAGCTGTCAAGATCCTGCTGACTGGTGGAACATTATTTATATTCAAAGCTGTCTTAAAAAGCAAACACGAAACCAAACTTCCCCATTAGGGGGTCGGCCAGCAGAAGGGAGGAAGGGTGAAGAGGACATCACACGGATATGTGAACATAAATATTTGCAGAGTAATGTGTATAAATGCTCTTGGTCTTTCTCCTGGAATGCAATAATGCCTGCAATTGAGTTCATTGGCCAAATTGAATTTGGGCTCCTGTAGAAGTCTCTTTATATTAAGTGCTTTAACATACATCACCTTCTCAGTCTATCGATGAAATTCTATTATCCGCTCAGGGCCGGACACAACCCRGCAACAAAATCGGAGGGGGAATAAAACCCTTCACAAACCCAAGCCAGGAGCAGGTAATAGGACCTTGGGCATCTGTCTCTGGCTATCGACAAAGTGTCAGCAGTGTCTGGGGGAGGGAGGAGCTCCCCTGATTTCTCACTCCCTTCCTCCCACTCAGAGCTTCCTCCCCACCTCACTACAGAAGGAGTAGAAACCTTTGCAGGACTCCAGCAAACAGTTGCTGCACGTTAACTTGATTTAACTATATGACCAAGAGCGAGATTTTGCTTGGGCTCAAGCTAATTCCAGCCTGGAGGAATGCCAGGGAAGCTCAGCCRTGCAGCTCTCAGGGGTGCCCAGCATGGAGACGAGGATGGGCCGAGGAACGCGGCGCTCTGCTGGCACAGACTTGGCTGTCCTTGACACCAGGATGCTGCTGCTGCCTCCTGGGACCCGGTTCTGTCTGCCAGGAGCTGCAGGGGAAGGAGCAGGGACGGGCACAGGCAGTGCTTGCCCTGGTTTTTGTGGTCATCCTGAAGCTGCTGAGCTGGCTGAGGGCTACAAGGGGGAAGTTTGGGTGGCTATTTTGGGGGTGRTGTCCAGCACTGGGGTTGGGCAAGCTCAACTGGGGAAGCCCATGCTCTCAGAGATCATTCACCCAGCTCCTGGCCTGTTCCCCTTTGGTGCAGGTCTCACCCTGATCGTCAGTGAGAGACATTCACCGGCCATCCACAAAATCTGAGACCCTCAACAAGATCTTCCACGGATCAAACCTTTCCTCCAATTCAGACAGCTTTGCTGGAGAAGTCAAGATCAGCTGGAGGGTCTCCCCCAATGCCATCAACAGAGCCAGAAGYTGGAATGTCCAGCCAGGGCAAGGCAGCCCCGGGCCAGCATCTGGGATGTGCTTTGTGCTGGCATTCCTGGTTCGAGCTGAGCTACAGCCACAGGGGAAAAGCCCTGAGCTGCCTTCACTGGGCCTGGAGGGCAGAGAAGGAGGCACTGACCAGGAATTCATTCATTCATCTTYAGCAGCACTGCAGCATCAATCATCCCCGTGTCCCAAAACTCACCACAAACGCAGAAAAACATCTCYCTTGCTGTGGGTATCACTGACCATTTCCAGCTGCATTTATTGCAGGAGGAGCTTTTGTGGGTGGCATTGATGCTCCAGGTGCTGAGTGCCAGGTCCTGGCTGTTGGCACCAGGATGACATTGGCCAAAGTTGTTCTGCTCCAGTGGCACAGGCTCTCCAAGTCATCTGGAGAGAAAATCCTCCCGGAGAGCATCCATGCAAAGCACCAGGAGTGCAGGGGAGGAAGCAGGGGAGAACAAGGGGCCTTCCCCTTCAATTCTGTTGTGCAAGCAAAGCAGGAGCCAAGGAACACCAGGGAAAGCCTGAGAAAAGCAATTGGTGAAGTGAGGAAAGGAAATGTCGCCTCAAAACTAGCAACCTCATCTTGTTGGCACCTCTTTGGTCTGAGTGCAGCCCGAGAGGAGGCCGTGCTCCACAGAGATGCTCAGAGATGAGGGATGCTCCCTCCTCCTGCCTTCCTCCAGGACCTGCTCATCACCAGCAGGATGGACAGACAGACAGACAGACACTGCATGCACTGGGGCAGGGCAGGACAGAGGAGAGAAATCTCARTAATGAGCCTAAAATTGATTCACTTCTGCTCAGTGTGATTTCTCCTAACTGGATCCACATGTCCTGGCCATGGCACATTAACTTCRATTACAGCTTATTAATGTCTCCGTGATGGAGCGTGCCCTGCCGAGCACGGCGGTGACTGACGTTCAGGAGGGGAAAAAATCACTCCAGAGACACCCAGRGTGGGCTGGAAGGAGAACCAGAGGCTCTCCAGCAGCCAGGGGAAGCTCATTCACCCGTGCCCGAGCTCATTGCAGCACTGAGGAGCAGATGAAGCAGTGAATAGAGAGATTTGTGGGGAAAAGTCCTTCCCCTTCCCWTCCCCACCCTGCCTGGCACAYRCACAGCGCAAGGGCTCGCTCGGGTCTATTCCTGTCCTGACTCTCCTGCAGCTCCAGTTACTCTGCAGATCAATAGGGACAGGATGGAAGAAGAAAGAAAAGCAAAAAAAAAGATACCAAGAAGAAAGAGTAAAAATAAACTGTCAGCCATGAACGGGGAGATGGAGCTGGCTGAGGATGTGGAGATGCAGAGGAGTTCCTGAAGGACCAGCCCACTGTACCAACCCCTGGGAATGAAGCAGTGACCCCCAGGACTCACCAKACCCTCTGGTCTGCAGGACAAAAGAAGGCAGAAAACTCCTTCCCCTKGTCCCCATATCCCTCGCTCTGTCTCTTTCTGTTTTTCCCAAAAGTTCTGGGAGATTGTGGTGAGGCTTTTCCTCAGTGAGGTGTGAASGATGGGGAAGTACAAGGACTGAGGGGATCACAGAAACCTCTGAACCCACCAGGCAAGAGATACCACCCTGGCTCCTGGCCTGCTCTGAGGGCAAAGTGCTCTTCCTTTGAGCATGGAAGAGCACTGGAAATGAGCTGCCAAGGGTCCAATCATCCTGGGCACTGCCAAAATACCAATACTGCACAGGAACACTGGCAATGCCACCGTGGCAGCACACCCTGCCCCTCCACTGCCACACACTGGGGCTGGGCACAGCTCTCCATCCTCTCGGGGCTGCTCCCTCTGYTCTCCAGGTGCAATTCTTGGGCTGCTTTTTACCTTTGACCCCTCATTTCTTCATGAGCATCTTCCCTGTTGTTTCCATGTCCCCTGGAGTGGGTCCCTAACACCACCCCAGTTTTATCGAGGCATTTCCTCCTGTTCCTCCAACACATCCTGGAAGAGGCAGTGTGTGTCCATCCCCATCCCTGCCCACCCTCCCTTCCCCCGTTCCGTGCACTGTGCTCCTGTCATGCTCACATTGATTTCTCCTCTCTTCCTCTCAATAACCCATCCCTTGTTGAGCCATACACAAGATTTAATTTGGTTTTAGTCCCTGCACTGTAACTGGCTTTGCTTACAGCTGGAATTAGATTGCTTTTCAGTGCAAAAACCTGCTTGCTGGGACTGGAATAATCACAGGAGCAGAGTTAATTCACAGGGAGCTTCTCCATCTTATACACCACTTATCCACAGCTGGTCACCTTCCCTGCCCTGTGCCCAGGGGGGTTGGAAGAGTCATCCCAGGACAGGTATTGACCCCTTCCCTGTCCAKGATGAGCATCCCTCTCTCCTGAGAACCAGCCCAGCAGCGCAAAGCCGCACCTTTCTGTGGCTCAGAACTTGAAGTTTAGGCTGATAAAAGCAGATTTCAGAGCTGTCTCAGCTCTCAGCCAAGGAAAAGCCCTCTCCTCCCAGCGGCCGTGCTGCACTGGAGAAGGCGGCCGGGCAGTTTTTAGGGAGTGGAGCCAAGAGCGGAGCAGGAGCAGGAGCCGCGGCTCTGCAGCAGCCGTGGGCAGGCGGCCACGCCGGCTCTGAGCCAACAGCGATCCGGCCGGCAGCGATCCGCCAGCGAGCCCGACCTGGCTGCTGCTGGCCCCGGCTAAAAAACAGCACTGCAGCTTCCCCAGGGCSTTCACAGCCCGGCAATGCCCGGCTCCAGCGCCCTCGGAATGGTGGATGGCTCCTAAAGGCTGTGACTCCCCCAGCTCTGGGAATGTTTGAAAGGGTTTTTCCTCCCTTCCCGAAAAAGCTGACGCTTTTCACAGAATATTTAGGGATTTTGTGTCTTGAACCRATCTCTGCTGCTATTAAATGGTATKAAATTTGGCCAGCGAGTTCAAAAGCTGCTGGGGGAGTGGGGAGSGGGGAGGAGGCCAGCTGAGAGCAAGGTGCTGGTTTGGGGAGAATCCCAACAGCATGGCCTGAAATCCAAAATACTGAAGTGACAAATCCTGCCCAAGGCAGGCAGGAAAGGTGAATGGCTCAGAGGAGGAAGACATTCACAGGACACACACAGTATTTCAGTGCTTTGAAGCATCAGGTACCCCGAGGCTGCTGCAGGAGCAGTAACRGGTTCTTGGTTATCTGAGTTTATCTCCACACTCAGAACCCAGAGGTCACTGTGCTGTCACTGATATCAAACATTCAGTCCTAACTCACCAGACACAATTGGAGGTGCTCTCCTGCTCCTCTGCCCACCTGCCTGAGCCCCCCAGGGCTCCTCCCTGAGCAATCCCAATAGTGGGGACCCCGACATGCCCCCAACTCARCTGAGAGCCACAGCTGCTCACCCCAGACAGGCTCCACGCCGTGAGAAACACCCTCAGCGCTGCCTCCTGCCCGCCCTGGCGGGTGGAAAGGGCTCTCCCATCCCTCCCTGCAGCTTCCTTCCCCTTGGAGCCTGTTCAAAGGCAGCCTCGGTGGCACCTGCAAACATTTCTACTTGCAAGTCTCAGAAGCAAACGGTTTGGAACCGATACAAACGGCTCCTCTGTCGCTGTGGTGATGCTTGTTAGCACGGGGTGGGTGATGGGGAGATTTTTCCCCTCTCKCCTCTAAGTCTCGCACAAGCTGGATGGGAAATCAGCCATCTCGGCACTTTTCCACCTTACTTTGCTTTTTCGGTTGATGTCATAACGTAACATATGGCATCGTACAGAGAAATGAAAAACAAAACCCAGGAGAAACAAACCCCCTCCTGCTTCCTCTGCCCCAGATCTGTCAGGGGGTTTACCCTCACSCCAAACTTCACCCGCTGGGGTTGCTCAGGGTGTGCAAGACTGACTCAGGATAGCCTGAGAGCCTGGCAGAGAGCTGGAGTTTAGTGGRGTGAGCCTCATTCCACCCCCCAGATCCACCAGCATCACCCTTGAGAYCTCAGGGCAGAGGAGGCCAGCTGTGTTTGCACATCTGGGACAGAGCTTTGGAGGGAACTCAGACCCTCAGTGTCCATCCAAGCCACGTCCCAGCTCCCCCAACAGCAGCAGCTGCAGGAGGACACCGCCTTGGAGGTGTCCCTGCAAGGACACATCTGCTGAAGGGGTGTTAGAGGGAGGGCTGGTTATCTCTCCGTCAGCAGAAACGCTGATGGCTCCATTTTCCAGCATCACCCCCTTCTCACCCCTCCGAGCAGAGACACCCAAAGAAACACAGCACCGTTACCTGCCGGTGACCTCGATGTTGGACACGGCGTAGAAATACTTGTACAAGTTCTCCCTCTGCACGTAGGTGCCCCCCAGGGCGGGTCTCAGCAGCCTCATGCGCAGGTCGGTGACGGTGAAGAAGTCCTTGAGCCCTTTGGCGCTCTCCAGCCGCGTGTACAAGTTGTCCATGTTCTTGAGCTCGGGGCCGGCGAAGATGGCGAAGCGATCCCGCACCTCGAAGCGGACGGTTTTCTCCTTCTTGGAGCCCGCCCAGCGGGAATACTCCTCGGTGCAGAGCACCCTGTTGGCACTGGTGGTGGAGAGGTCGCGGACCCTCCGTGCTGGCATGCTGAAGGCCTCCATGCAGTCATCAGCGTAATACTGGTACGGGTGCCAAGTCCTGCCGTTGTCCAGCGACTTCTCCAGCATCATGATGGTGGGGCGCCCGTACTCGAAGGTGATGACGATGTCGTCGGTCAGCTCGATGCTCTTGTTCCACGACAGGGTGATGTTGGCCAGCAGCGGCTCGGGGTAGCGGCGCCACGTCACGCTCTGCCAGTAGGTAGCCAGCCCCTCGTCCTCGCTGTCGAACATGAGCTTGGGCGGGTGGGCCAGGTCGGGGTTGGAGGCGTCGCACTCGTCGCTGCACAGGTATGGGTTCTCCTGGAACGACAACAGCGGTCAGCAGAGAGGAGTGGAACGTGGGTGAGCTGGGTTTGGGTGCTTGTGTCAAACCTTAACTGCTGGAGGGGCCGGGGTCTGGCGTGGGAGGAGGTTCTGACAATGGGTTTGAGGCACAAAGGTGTGGCTTTGCCTCAGCTGTGAGAATGAACGGCTGAGCTGTTTGCTCTGAAAGGCCCTCTGGGAAAGGGCTGTTCAATTTGGCACAGGGGCAGTTTTCATGGAAAGCCTTCCCCGAGACGGTCTCTGAGAAACCTGGGTTAAGTTTGGCCGATTTACAAGCWTTACAGAAAGCTTTGTTCATCCCTGCTGTGCTCATCCCCTTGGAAGAGCTGAATGGCTAAAATCCCCCAAACACACCCCTGCCTCTCACRGATCCTATTGCTGAGAAGGCTGGGGACACACCGTCACCCCAGAACCTCTGAGCATGACTGGAGGAGGGAAACACAACTTTTCCAGCTCCATGCTGGGACAGGACCAAGCAGCAGCAGAGATTTGTKCTCCTGGTGCCTTGATCCTCCCCTWYGCACAGGGAACACRGTGGGGAGGATGGCTYATCCCATCCAGGTGACAGTGACCACTGCCTCCAGGCCTGGGCAGGGGGAGGAAAGGTCCAGCCACCCCATTTTGCCCACAGGTGACAGTGCGTGGCCAAGCTGGAGTGTTTTRCAGGGACACACCTCCACATCCATGTGTGCAGAGCTGCACCAGGACACACCGTCAAGGTCACGCAGCAAATGCTGAAGTTTTGGGGGTTGGCAGCTGTGCCAATGCATTTATTGCTGTCCCATGTGTGTGTTACAGCCCAGCATCAGTTTCTGTACAGCCCCTGCCCCCAGGAGCGAGCAGGTGGGTCAGACCTGCTGTGGGGCTGTGTTCTCGTGGGCACAGAACACAAATAAACTCTGCCACACACTGCAAATCCTCATTTTGCAAAGGAAGCATCTCTTTGCTGTCACTTTGCCTCCYTCTCAGGCTCCAAATCCAAAGGATTGGGGAGGGAGAGGGACTGCTATGACAGCGGGCTCTGCTGCTGTGGGACCCTCAGGAAGGCAGAGGCACCTGGCAGAGGAGAAGGAGGAGGTGATAAAGCAGCTGGAGCTGCTCAGAGCTGCTGCTGGAGGTGAGGAGATTGCTGGGGTGCGAGGTCTGGCTCTCCTGAGCACAGCAGCTTTGCAGGTAAGACCGAGCTGGGTGTTGTACTTTGGTTTGTGGGTGCTCTGTGTGTGGTTGGGAGCTGTGGGAAGGTGCTGTCTGAGGGATCAGCGTGTTCCTGCCCAGCCCTGGGGATTTTCTGCAGCACCAGGGCTGTGTCACGGCGCAGGGAACTCCAAAAATGGGGTTCAAGGCTGGATCTGAGCAGGCTGGTTGCATCTGTGGGTGCTGCAGGTGTGGGGAGAGGCTGCTCCTGTGCCCATGGCTTGCTTTGACCTGGGAACTGTTGGAGTTCAAGTGCYTGTGAGCTGATTTTGGGTGCCCTGTGCACACCCAGGCACAGCAGAGGAGGGGGTCTACCTTCTCCAAGTGGGTGAACATGGAAAGCTCTGAGCATGCTTTGGAAAATCTGGGCTTTGCCACCTCCAGCCARGCAACCAAAAGTCTTGGAAGCCACTTAGAGCTTCTCCTCTCCGTGTCTCTAAAATAGGCCTGCGGTGCCTCCTGACAGCTCAGAGATGGGCACCGAAGGGAAGGGACTGTTTGCACAGGGAGCAGAGGACACAGAGCCCTGAAAAACTCCTGAGGACACAATAACAGTGTCTGGAGCAGTGTGTGAGCACTCAGTGAACGAGGCAGGAGCAGTCAGCTCGGGGAAAGCAAACCAGTGAGGGGCTGATCTGTGTGTGAGCACTGGAGAGGGACCCCTGTAAATCCAGCACACAGTGTGTCGGTGTGTTTGTGAGCAGGGAAGGCAGCCCGAGATAAACCAGGTCACAACTCAAACTGTTCTCCTGCTCTGACACTCCCCTGCCTGATGGGGAAGTCAGAGTGCCCTGCTGGGGTTTGCTYCTTTTGTCACAACCTCATGTGTGGCTTTTGTCACCTCTGTGTGTGCCCGGAGGAAGGGCTGGGACTGGAGCTGGTGCCCACCCTGGAGCAGGGAGTTTACTCAAAAATGAATGTTTAGGTTGATGTTTGAAAAGCAAATAACTGGACAGTTGGGTTTTTTGTTTTTTTTTTTTTTTTTTTTTTTTTTTTTTTTTTTTTTTTTTTTTTTTTTTTTTTTTTTTCTTGTGATAACTGAGTGAGGGAAATCCATGGAGTTCAGGTGGGCGAGGTCGAGGGGTGAAGTGTCCCCACAACCCCCTCAAGGATGGGGAGATGCCAGCTGGGCTCTGAGCCGTGCTGTGGGGTCCTCTCCTGCCACCACACGCTGTTCTGGAGCAGGCATTAAAAACCCTGAGCTATATACAGGTTTAATATGCTCTCCTGACTCGTCACGTTCAGAGGAATTGTTTACCTCTGCTAATGAGACACAGCTTCCTGCTGGAAGGGCGGTGGAGCTGCCTCTCAGCGCAGCTTTATTCTGGTGGCAGAGGGAAAAGGCAGAAAAAAAAAACCCCTCAGCTCAAGGGCTGGGGGCTCTGAGTGTATTTCCTGTGCTGAGGCAACATATTGTGCTGCAGTATGGTGCTCCTGTCAGTGTGGCCATACAGATGGCTTAATAGGACAGCCCTGAAAAGACCATCCCGAGGTCCGTTTTCGCCACTTGGCTGAAGGAGGGTGGGGAATTGGCTTGGGATGGCAGCAGAAAAATCCCTGGTGAAGCCACTTTGCTGCTCAGTGGCTCTGTCTGAGCAGAGTTTGTGTCTCAGTGCTGTCCTGGCCAGAGAGCTGAGCCTTCCTTTCCTCGTGTGCAGCAGCCACAGCCCCCGAGCTGGTGTGACATGAACCTCACTGAGAATTTGCCACTCGAGCTGTCCCCAGCATGGCCACGGTGGCCACCTCCAGGCTGTGGATGATGCTCAGTGATTTCTCTTGGTTGGCCAGACTGAGCACAGGAAGGGTTCTGCCACCAAACCCCGATCAGGAGCTTTAGTGAAGGGYGGCAGGATGGGAGGCGGGACAGCTTTCCCCGGAGCAGGGAGGGAAAAAAACGAGTTTGATCAAGCATGATCCCCCTCCCAGTGTCCCGTCTGGAGGGACAGGGCTGTCCCTGGCAGGGGCCTGGCGGGGCAGGAGAGGGGAGAAGCAGAGTGTGAACTCTGCCCGTCTGCCGTGTGCCCATCCTGGGGAACAGAGGGGCACAATCCCCCATGGCTCCYGTTTATCCCAGCCTGTGAGCACACCCAGCTCAGCAGACAGCACCCACAAAGGTCTCTTCAACCACCCTGATGCTCTGGAAAGGCGCAGAGCTCAAGAGGTGTATGGCTGTAACAGAGCAAACTCCAAAATAACCCCAGGTGCCAGCGCTGGCAGGTGGGGAGAGCCTCAAAAGCCACCGAGTGAGTCACATCACTACGGCTTCCTCYGCTCAAATGAAGTGTTCCTTTTTGGGGTTAGGTTTATTGAATTGTCCTTCCTCTGCGGGATGCTCGATGCCTTTTCTGCTGGAGGGGTGGTTTGGAGTCAGCCAGGAGGGCAGGGGGGAGCGGAAACAGATGGCCACGCTTTGGCTGCTCCCCGGGTCCTGGTAAGATCAGATATAGCACTATTGAAACAATTCCAGGTATTATTTTTGAGTCTGGTTTTCCTCCTCCAAGCCGTGTGTCCTCCAAAGAATCTGTCCAAAGTCTCGAGATATTTAAGTCTTCAATCTAAAAGTCAGGATGCATTAGCCAGGCAAACTTGGTCTCAGTGAGCTTAAAATAAACCAGTTCACTTGGAGTCTCACGCTATTAAATCAGTCGTGAGTGTCCTCGCAGCAACCAAACATTGCAGATTTCAGGCTCTCCAGCTCTCCTGGCTGTGCATTTTTGGGGGTGCACCACAGAGTGCTGCAGTCTTGCTCAGCCCAAAGGGGCAAAACTCCAGGGGGCAAACAGCAAGAGCCTTGTTGGGGACACGGTGTCCTAAAAAATGGCATCACAGTGAGGTTGGAACCACASAAYGGTTYGGGTTGGAAGGGACCTTCAAAAGTCACCTGGTCCAACCCCCCTGCTGTGGGCAAGGACATCTTCCAGCAGGTCAGGCTGCTCAAAGCCCACCCTGACCTTGAATGTTTCCACACCCATCACCTCTCTGAGCTTTTACAGTGCCAGGATTTTACCACCTCATTGTAAAACTTTTCATCCTTACATCATCTGAACCTGTTCTCTTTTAGTTTAAACCATCATCCCTTATCCTAACGCTACAATTGATGATAAAGAGCCCTCCCCAACTTTCCTGCAGACCCCCTTCAGGTGCTAGGACTGTAAATTCTCCTTGGCAGGGCTGCTCTCAGTCCTTCATCCCCCAGCCTGGGTTGATGCAGCGGTTTCCAGATCCAGATCCAAATTCTGCACTCACGAGGTTCCCTGGAACCCAATCCTTGAGCTGGAAATGTGTCCCAGCCCTGCTGAGTGCTGACCCAGCCCTTGGGTTTTGCCTTCTCGTGGTTCCTGGAGTCAGTTCTGGGCAGAAATGCTGCAAAAGGGACTTTCTGAAGGTGACACGGAAGATTTGCTCCTTGAGGAGGATTTCTTAAGAAACAAGATATTGGTCTGACAAAGCAGGATGACAGGAATYCAGGATGCTGCAGAAGAGCTGCTCCCCACCTTGCTGAGAAGGGGGGCAATGGGAGAAAGCAGCCACAACAAAAAGTCCCAGTTTTATAAAGCCCAGCTAATTTTTAGGGCTCTTAATGAGCGCAAAAGTTGCTTTTAAATTTTTTTTTTTGCCCTAGCAGATAATACCATTTTTAAGCCTCATAGCATAAAATGATGTATTTTTGTAGGTGAAATTGCTTGATTAATCATTAGGCTGTTGAATATTTTAAACAAACCAGACATCTGTTGTGAATGGTGAAAGCTGCACAGAAATAAGACTGCAGCTTTCAGATCTCCATGCCAAAGGGAAGCTGGAAAGCAATTGCAACCACAGTGGAGAAAAATAAGAAAAATAATAATAATAATATTAAAGGGGGAAAAAACACAACCAAGATTTGAGCAAGGAAAAATGAGTAGATGATGTGAGAGCTGGTTCTGCTGAGCCAAGGATGCTCAGTCACAGCTCTCATACCTGGTGTGGTTTGTTTAATGGTGTCTTGGGAATGCYCCTGGACTTCCTTTGCTTTTGGGGGTCTCTTCTGTTTGATGGAAWTGTGTTTAAGCCAAGGCCTCTGCTAAAACCTAAAGCACCATGGGAGCACTTGTTTTTAATTACAGCCTCCTAATAAGAGTAATGACAAGGTCTCATCAACTTGGATGAGTTCTGGAAAACAAAACTTCGTGTTTTTTTTTTAATTGGGAATGGGAGGTGAAAATCCTTGGTGTTTTATATGAAGATTTTTATTAAAGGGGAACAAGTTAAATGTGTCTCTTCAGCAAAAGATCAGTGCTGAGTGAGTTTCTCTTGAGAACTTTCTTCTGGAGTGGGTTTTTTTTCTCTRAGAACTGGCTCTCAAACCCTGGGTGTCTCCAGCCTTTCCTGCCAWGTGCTGGTTGGGCCTGGGGGGTGTGTGACAGCCCCCCCCATAGCCTGAAGAACCACATCTGGCTCCTTTGACACGAGGAAAAGCAGGTGACAGCACAGAAACCCCCTTCCCTCCTTCCTGGGAGTGCTTGTGACTGAGAAAACCTCAGTCTGATCCTCCACCAGGAGGGGACAATTCCCCTGGAGCCCCCACTCCACCTAACTGTGATGCTTAAGGAGCTCTCAGGAGCATCCTAAAGGCCCTTCTGCTTCCTCTGGGACATCCAAGGCCCTTCTGCTTCTCTCAGGATGATCCCAAGGCCTTTCTGCTTCTCTCAGGATGATCCCAAGGCCTTTCTGCTTCTCTCAGGATGATCCCAAGGCCCTTCTGCTTCCCCTGGGACACCCGAGGACGCTGCCTTTGCGTTTCTGCTCAAAGGTCAGCAGATGAGCCTACAAAGTCCCTGTGTTGCCTCGTGCTCTAACCAAGTCCTGAAGTCGGTATCAAATTTCCTCCAAATCCTGCAAAAAAAGGGGGATCAGCAGAATCTCTGTGTGCAGCTGATCCCTCCTGCCCTGACAGTGTCCCCACCACAGCGCAGGTGTCCTTCCCTGTGTCACAGAGAGGGCTGGGACATGGGACAGGGGGGTCCCCAATCTGCAGAGGGGAGCAGGGCCAGCCCACTCCATCCCTGCCTGTCCTGTGGATGTTCTGGAGCACATTTCCCCCCAGGGTTTATTTTCTCCCCACAGGCTGCAGGAGGGAGCTGCAATGCCCTTCCTGGCACATTTGCTTTCCTGCTTCGCTCTCGGCTGAGCTCCCCCACCTCACGCTGGGATTCAGGGCTTCAYTTCCCTTCCACCCCCTGCCCTGGCTTTCCTGACTGTGCCAGGGCTTCACAGGGATCTCTGTTCCCATCCTGGCCGTGCTGTGGGTTTGCTGTGGTGTCTGTCAGCACTGGGAAGTCACCCTGGGAGCAGGGAATGTGCCTGACCCAGCTCTGGTGCCAACCACCCTTCACCTCCCTGCTGACACAGAGTTCAGCCTGTTTTCAGCAACACAAATCTCTGACAAGGGCCACCCCCAGCAATGCATGTTTTAGGAAATTTCCTTGATTTTTCTTCCCGTCATCACTCTGGGATGTGATGCTGCTTCCCAAGCAGAATTGCATTTACCCAGGAGAAAACACGGGCTCGCCCTAAAGTCATCTCAGGCTGTTCTCACTCTCTCTGCTCCTGATCTGAGGGTTSAACTGCTCTGTCTGGGTTTATGACAAGACAAGCTGATTTTATGATCAAAAATAGCATTTGTGAGTAATTAAATCTCACGCTTCGGGGCATAAACCGTAACCTGCCAGTGGCCAGGGTGGGACTCCAAGAGAGCTGGAAATACTCTCTGACAATTAATTTTCACTCCATTCATGGGCTGGGAGGGATCAGAGGGGTGAAACAACCGTAATTAATTTACAGCGATTATTTCCAACAGCTGGCAAGTGGCACAGCTCACTGCAGAGAGGGCTGGGAGCATGGAGAGGGRGCAGGAGAAATATGAGGTAACCCTCACGGCAAAAAAACCCACATGGACCCTTCCCTGTGAGSCCAGGTGAGGGTCTGTGCCCTCCTCTGAGGGGCACTGGGATCTGTCTGGCTGGGTTTGCTCTTCTTGCACTGATTCCCTGTTCCCCAAGCAGGCCCTGGGCTTTCCTCACCCCACAGCTGTGGCTTGAACCTGGAAAACATCTCAGAACAGCTTTGGGATGGCTGTCAGCGTGCAGGGAGGGGTCCCTAATGGGGTCAGCATCAACTGTGGATACTCTGGAGATGCTCCAAATGCAAAACTATACCTTTTAGAAACAAAACCCTAACAACTTCCTTCAAGATGCTATGTTTTCTTCTTTTTTTCTCTCTCTCTCTCTTTTTAAAACACCCCTTTGGTCAGGCTCTCTATATTTTAAATAAGACAGAAGCTGTCTCCTGTGGTRGAAGACAGTTTTCCCATGGGCTGCCTGTGCGGCTGCAGCCCGRGAGCCACTGGGGAACGCTCCAGCAAACCCTTCATCAGCACATCCTCCAGGCATCGCTCTCCCTCCCCGCTGCCCCTCCAGAGGGAGCTTTTTAAGTGGCCCATGGGGGCAGCAAGGCTCTGGCAAAGCACCCAGACACTGGTGAGGGGTTATTTCACAGCTTCATCCCTGCAGGGAAAGGGCAGCTCAGTTTGGGATGGGGTGGCACAGGATGGGAAGCTCAGGGTGGGTTGGTGGGGTGCTTTGCTSGCTCGTGTGTCCTTCCCCTGCCACCTCCCTCCCCCAGCCATCTGCAAGGGGTTCTTATTAAGGCACAGACAGCAAAAGGGGAGAAAAGCGTCCTCGCTAACAAGCTGTTTGCTGTTTATGAGCAGGTAAAGGCAGAGCTGGGATGAATTATTAATAGGGTGGAAATGGGGTCCCTCCACAGATCTGCTGCTAATTCTGGCTCAGCCGAATGTCACTCCCTCCATCTCCTCCGCGGCCGCGGTTTGGGGGATTGATTGCTCCTCCGCTTCCTTCCCCTTCCTGCCGGATCGGAGGCTGTCCGAGCACAAGGTCACCCTTTGCCGGGGCGTTAGGACGGGCTTTGCCTGCGTGCGGGGTTGGGGAGAGCGTGAGTCAGCAGAACGGGTCCCTCCGGCTCCGGCCGAGACASCGGGACGCGCTCGGCGCGACATTTGTGCTGTGAGCTGTTCCCTTTGGCCCCAGCACATCCTCACACACCGAGCAGCGCCGCTCCTTCAGGGCTCCGGGCTCCCTTGGGCCCGTCTCTCCGCCGGAGAAGAGATCCGAGCCCTCCTCGTGGCTGCTCTTCCCCTTCCCCCTCCAGCCTGCTCTCCATTCTCTCCATTCCAGAAGCATCTCGTTGGTGTTTCATCCCGGCTCAGCACCGTGCCCTTCTCCCCACCGGCCGCTGTGTCCTATCTCCAGGTGGGGAAACTGAGGCAGGGAAGGATTTCAGGAGCAGGGCTGGAACTACTTTTTTTTCTCTTCACTTTTACCCAAACATCTATTTCATATTAATTAAAAAAAAAAAAAAATCAAATTTTTCACTTCAAAAAAACCCACATTTACTCTATAACATTTTTTTTCTCTAAAAACATTATCTCAAACCAAAACAACGGGTTGTTGAGGGCTCCACTTTTCTGAGGACTGAACTCCCCCAGGCACCTGCAGGAGGGCAGAGCAAGGCTCACCCAGCCTTGATGTGAGCACCAGGAGAATCTCTGCTTTCACCCCACACTCTCTGAAACTCCCTGTCAAAGGGTCTGAGCCCATCTTTGCACTGTAAATGACACAACSCCGGCAAAAGGCCGACCCCAGGCAGGAGGATTCGAGAGAGATGCGGCTGTCACACTCCAGGGCTGACCCTGTCACCTGTCCACCCTCGCAGCGCGGTCACACCGCTCCTGCCCCGCCACAAATCCCCCGACGCCCACTCTGGCTAAGCCACAAACAGAAAATCTGGTTACACGAGGAATTTTAACCTCACGCCCGAAACCAGCCCCGTCCATGGGTGACCTCTCCGAGAAGGGCTCCAGGCACGGTGTGTGCAGAGTGACCTCGGGGCAGCACTCCGGTCCCCARAGCCCCGGGATGGCCTGGAACGGCTCTGTCCCCGCTGCTGGCTCCCCTGTCCCGGGAGAGGCGTGTGCGGCTGATTTGGGGGCGGAACAAGGGTTAACGCCGCCCGGAAAATTCCACTCCTAAGCAGATAATCTCATCTGCGCTGGGGATACACACACCCCACCCGCAGCAGCCCGGCCTCCCGTGGAATCGTTTTTGAGCAGCTCTKTCTTTGTGACCCGCTAATCCCGCCGTGAGCCGCTCTAACCCCATCCCTCCCACCGCCCTGCGCTCACCTCCAGCCCCACCTGCACCCCTGGAGCTCCCTTTTGGGCAGAGATAGATGGGCAAAGATGGGCTCAGATAAACCCGACACCCCGGTCTGGCAGCCGTGGGCCCGTGTTCAAAGCCGCGGGTGTTTAATCCCATTGACTGCTTTTGAGCTGTCTCCARACTCGGGCTTTCCGTACCGGCGAGTCGCAAGCTCTGCTCTTCCCAGGGCACTTCCCTGAAGCTTGTTTACAAATTAAACCGCTCGGATTCCACCCCATCCCTTCCCTGCCAGATTTTTAAACCCTTGCRTTCTTGCTACAGAGATGCATTGGTGTCCGCAGCCCCGAGCAGCAGGAGCACAGCAGCAGCAGCGACCTGTGTGCAGGGCTGCGAGTGCATTATTGATTCAGGACTCAGAAAATGCTTAGGAAGTAGGAAAAGTGTCCTGCTCTCTAAAAGCTTGTGCGCCTTGTAAGCTCAATAGATGCAGCCTTTGCAGAGAGGCTCGCTACGCCGCTATTAATAATTTATTCTCTAAGAGAGGCCCTGATAGTTTGAATGGGGGAGGGCAGGACGCAGAGCCCGGGGGTGGGGAAGGGGAGGGAGAGGAGGCTCTTCTGTGCTCCTCGATTTCCCCAGAGCCTCTGGGGAGGGGGCACAGGGGGGTGATGGACACCCCTGCACCCACCCAGCCCCTGAGCAAAGCTCCTTGTGTCTCTGCCYTTGCTGCTGCCTTGCCTGCTTTGTRTTCTCTTTCAGGGGAACAATCCAGCAGGTGCCTGTGGGAGGTTTGAACTGAGTTGTGTCAGCCCAAAATGTGTCGTGGCTGTCCCCGAGGGCAGGACAGTGATCATCCCCTTTGACAGGGCTCCCCAAAGCTCCTGGCTGGCAGCACCACAGAGCTGAAGCAGCTGACTCAGCCAGCAGATGGGRAGTCAGAAACCCTTTGGCTGGCATTGGAAACCAGTAAAATCTGTGCTGGGTGTCCCTTTGGGACGTGGAGGTGTCCAGGCAGGAGTGGACAGGGTGGTGGCCGCACCCACGTGGAGCTCCGCGCCGGGACAGCACTGACCCATTGCTGGTGCCGGAGCTTGCAGGAGCTCCAAGGGTGGCACCGGGTGTGGAGCTCCACGGAGAGGAGAGGGAGGGAGAGCTGCTGCCCCAGAGGCTCCTCCGTGGATGGCAGCCAGCCGGAGAGGTGGTGGCCAGCGGGTGACACCCAGCCCGGGGACTGAGCTGAGCTGCCGGGCCAGAACCCCGTGCTGCCCCTCCCGCGGCTGGAGCCTGCCCAGGGACGCTGACAAACGCAGAAATGCAGCCCRGAGCCAAGAGGCAGAGGTTTCCCCGAGCCTGGCGTGTGTAGCACCGAGCAGATGTGCCGAGGCAGCGGTGCCAAGCGCTGGGGCTGGGGCAGGGCAGTGGAGCAGGGCAGGAGCGGGGTCAATGTCCCCTCTGGGTGTGCTGGTGGCCCTGCCTGGGACAGGGGGACATGTGGAAACCTCCTGGGACATTCTGGGGCTGCAGAGGATGGCTCATCTACCTGGGGTGAAGGCTGGCACTCCAAATTGCTGTTTGTCAGGGCTTTGCAGGTGTTAGCAACTCTCCAAAGACATCTCCAGAATGGTCACCCAGCAGTGCTGTGTGGTTTGGGGAGGAAAAAGCCTCTTTGGTGTTTTCCAGCACACAAACCTGCGTTCTGTGTTGAACTGCCTGAGTAAGTGGGTCAGCCAAAGCTCCACGTCTCAACTGATGGTGAAAAGGTGGTTTGGGATATGAAACTTTCTGGACTGAAACTGGACTTTGACTCATGGAAACCAGAGCGTGGTAAGAGAGCTCTCACCACTCAGGCAGGATTTTCTGGAAGGAGAATTCCTTTTGAAGTTTAGTGGAAAATCATCTCTATGCTATAGAATACAATACAGATTTTAAAAGAAGTAAATAGGAAGGATTTCCCTGAACAACTTCAGCTTCAAAAGTTGCCTGTGGTAAACTGTGGTAGCTGGAGCTGCTGTGTGAGTGTAAGAGTTGCTCTCTCAGCTCTGGCCACACTCCCCAGCAAGTCTTCAGTCCGTTCTCTTCTGCTTTTCCCATCTGGAAACTGCTCCCTTTGAAGAGCAAAGCCTTTCTTAAAAGTAGTTTACTCTTCCTCACCTCCTTCAAAGTGGGGATAAACTTTCTGCTCGCTGTACCAATTAAATCTACTTGACAGCTTCATTTTTATCACTGTGTCCTTCCCATCAGCAAGTGGAAATGATCCTTGTTAGGGGAGTAGCATCCCACTTTACAACAAGATGAATCCCGAACTGGGCATTTAAGGAAATTGTTACAGGCTRTTGAGGGGAAAATCCCGTTTGCTCAGCACTCTCTAATTTAAAGCTGAATTGTTTCCYTTCATTTTTCTGTGAATCCTTTCCTTTTAAAACACCGAGATGCTGCYGCACTCCGGAGTAGTCTCAATGGCAGAAGAGCAGTGTGTAATTTGCTGAGCAGCTAATAATGCACAACCCAAAGGTCTGGCCCCAAGGGCAAGGAGCCACTGATCCTGACTTCAAACAGTGTCCTCTGCAGCAACCCTGATGCTGAGCAGTGACTGAGCCTGGCAACAGAACCAAAAGGCTCCAGCTCTTTCTGCCACTCTCAAAARCCACTCTCAACTTCCTCGGCAAGTTGTCTTTTCCAGGCTGTCCTCAAAGGGAAAGGGAGCATTTTCCAGGTGTTAATTTGACATCCTGGAGGTTCCAAGGGGAGGAGGGGCTGTAGCACTTGGCAGCTGTGAAAATAAAGTCACATCTTTCTGTCCCTATGCCCGGGGTGTCACAGGTGATTTGACAGCAGAGAGAGAATTTCTTGTGCTGCTGAATTTTGGCATAAAGGCRAAGTGATCGYCCCCAGGGCCATTTGGGTTCCACARGGAAGGGCAAARGGGAGCTCCAGCTCSCTCTGCTATGGCCAAGGGTGGGTTTGCAACAGCAGTGGGTAGTGCTGATTTATYTGAGGAGGGAGAATATCCGCTTTTCTTGGAAAGGATTTTCCATTGGACTTGAATACAGGCTCTGCTTAGCCCAAAGGATCTCCTTGAACCTTAGGGCAGTCAAAAGGCTGAGAATACCTCGTGCTTTGCCCCCTGGTTCTATTTGAAACCAGGCAGAACTCTGGCGGGCTGGGAAAGGGCCGTGGATCTCTGCTCAGGGTACCAGAAGGGGTGAATCCATCCTTTAACCACCAAATCGTGCAGCATCTTTAAAAAAAGCTTTTGGAAGAGCATTGCTGAAACAACTTTTTGCCCTTCTTACTTTAAAACCTTTGGCTKTTCCCTTCTTACTTTAAAAACTTTTGGTTTTTAATCATCCCTAAACCCACAATCCTTTGTTTGCACCTAAAAAGGTATGGCTGGGTAGAGTTGTATGAGATGGGCTAAGAATACAGGGAAAAGTGTTTCTTAGCCCAAAGGTCTGTCTGCTTTTTCCAATTTTAGCACCCAGTCCACAGGAGAAATAGTCCTTCAGTACAAGCCTTATAACCACATGTCATTCAGAAAAGTTTAGCTAAGAATTAAACTAAACATCCAATTTGGCCGCATGTGTAATGAATAAATAAAGCCTTTTCCTTTCATGTACCCGTGCCAAAGTCAACAAGCTCTATTAGCTGATGAAACAATGCTGACGCCAAATAAAAATACCCCTGACCCATCAATAAGGGCTGAGAGCTCGGCCCTGCATCAAAGAGTGGTGTCAGAGCAAGAAATAATGTCTTGACACCTTTGCGGGGGGAAAGGTTCCCATTCCTGCAGCAAAGTGGGCTCCCTGTGCTCTCACTGGGGTGTCAAGGAGCAGCAAAACCATTCCATGGTGACTGCTCTGCACACCTCTCCTTGTTTGTGCTGGGATGATTTTGAAACCCCTTGAGCTGCAAAGCTCTTTGGAGCTGGGACTGGGCTCTGGTGTTTGCTCGCTCCCCACTGCACATTCCGTGTGCGAATTCCCCACAAAACCTGAGGAATTTTTATGCTGTGTGCAAAATGCTGATGCTGGGAAGTGAAATTCCCAAAGGTCCCTGCTTGGTATCAAAGAAATGCTTCAGCATCTCGGAGCATCTCGACACCTGGGAGCAGCTGTGCCACMCTCCTCCTCCTCCTCCTGCCCACGAGGGTGGGAGGGTGAAGGAAGGGGGCACATCCTCTGCCCCGTGTGGATGTGCAGCTTGGCCATTTCCCAGCTGTGCCTGCCCTGCAAACYCCTCTCCTCTGAAACCCACGTTCAGCTTCTCCGTGCCATGCCCTGTGTGTGATCTTTGTCATCTCCCCCTCCCTCCACATCCCTGGTTAATAGATCTGTTCCCTGTTAGTCCTCAGTCACACTTTCACAATCATCCAGGCTTTTATTTACTTATCCATCTGTCTTCCTGCTCCTACCACTCCCCCTGCCCTGCCAGGAGGCAAAGCACAATTCATTTTTCAGGTGACCCTGCCAGGAAGGCATTGACATGAATAGGAACAGGTTCARAAACTGTGGAAAAAGCAAAACCCTTGACTTTAATAAGCAGCAAAACGCTTCCCAATCAGAAAGAAGCAGCCAGATGTGACCAGAATTGCTATAAAACACTAAGGACTGTCCTCCAAATAATTCCTGCCATCTCCTGAAGCCTCMTTGTGCAGGAGTGTTGTGAGCCCTGCTGGAGCTGTTGCAGAGCTGTGTGTGATCCCGGGGCTGTGCTCGCTGTGTGCCAAAGTCCTGACTGTCACCAGAACTGCTCCTGTGCCTGCCCAAGCGCTGCCCTGCACGGGGATGTGGCACAGCTCCTTCCTCTCTGCCTGCCTGCAGCACGGAGAGCTGTTTGTGTGTCTCCAGATTTGATTGCAGCCGTCTGAGCAGGGCAGGTGCCCCGCTGGGCTGCGCTTAATTCTGAATAACGCGGGTTTAACTGCACGGACAGTCCCCCGCTGCTTTGAAAGACACCTAAGAAAGCAATACAGTCACCGTAAGAACTTCTCTGCTGGAAAGCCAGGCTCCTATGAGAACCCACCTGTTAGAGGGAAATAATTAAAACCTGAAGAGAAAGGATAACAGGACACCRAAAGGCACCGGAGCAGGCTGGCAGYGAGGAGCCTTTCACCCTCCCYGCTCRCAGCCAGGACCAGGGCTCRGAGCTTGTAACGATCCGTGGGCAGAGACATCGATTTTTGTCCAGCACTTGCTGAGTGCAGGGGGAGCAGAGCTYTGCTGCCATCCTCTGCGGCCCCGCTCCCTCCCCCTGCCCGTCAATAGGTGTGGAGTGACCGCCCAGCCCCGGCCCTGCAAGGGCCGCTTCTTGCTGAGTCCACTTTCCACTGACCAGAAGGGGATGCTCAGCAGTGAGTGACCATGTGTCATTCTCGGTGATAGAGGCAGTGAAAATGTACCTCGATGGGATCCCAGCCCGCACCAGTCCGGCCCTAAGGCTGGACTGGAGCCTGGATCTCTCCTGCAGCCACCCCATACTCTGTTGTGAGCTCCTGGCTCACCTCAGCAGGGCTGYTCTTCCTCTGCTTCATTTTATAACTCTGGAGAGGACAGCACTGGTGTGAGGTGGGGGAGAAAAGGCCATGAACMCAGCAGAATTTCATAAACCTATCCCAAAAAATCTAAAAAACACCTTGCAATAYGTAATTCCTGTTCTTAGYTTGATCCTTCACCAGRGAATTRMTCAGGGCCATTGCTGTGAGTGCTGCTTTCTGTTTTGGGAGGCCAGGCTGGGGTGAGGCAGGGACAGCGAGGCAAATCCATGTTTTGCATTTGTGTAGCTCTCATTCACGGCTGTACACGGTGTTTGCAAGTGTTACAGCACATGGCAGGCGTACGCTACAAGGAAACACTGCTGGTGCCCAGAATAGAAAGATTTCAGCTCGGTATTGACTGAATCAAGAGATGCAGAGTGCTGATTGCAGTTTGTGTCTTTTGCYTCCTCGGAGGTCAGTGGAGCTGAAGTCTGGAGCATCCCTAAGCAGAGAGGGATTGCAAGGAGCTGCAGTGAGTGTGGTGGGAAGCAATCTGGTGTTCTCCCTTTAATCCTTCTGCAGCCGGTCAGATAAATGGGAATACAGACTGACCCATCAATAGTTAACAGTTTTATTTGCAACCCTGGACTTAATCTTTCTTTTTAAACGATCTCTTAAAAGGAAAAGCTGCTACTTATCTGGAATTAGTGGAAATGTCTTCCCTGGTACTAATGAGAGCCCTCAGGCTGGAGGGAACTGGRTAACTCCTGGCAGCATGTTCTGCTGTCACAAATGTTTGGCATCCCTTGGTGTCAAAGGAGCATTTTTCTCTTGGATTTTCAAGAGGTGCCCTGAGCTGGCTGGGCCCAGGGTATTTCCTCGGTGGCAAAGGGAGGCATGGGGTACARGGCTGGGTAAAAGAATAGAAAATGGGACTCTCATTTAGAGGGAGAGCTCTCCTGCTCATTATAATAAATGAATAATAGACTCTTTTAGAAGACACTCCTTGTCCAGGGCTCAACCCAGTGGAAACCCTGCCAGCATGGGCTGGCTTGGTCCCTGTCCCTTAAATGTGTGCTTGGACCACTCCTGGGGGACCTTTGGGAGGGGGCATTAATGCTTTGCTCTTTGCTTTGACCCCTGAACTCTTTAACAATGTAAAGCCTTGTGAATTATAAATCAAATGTTCCTGCTGAGCTTTGTGGTGCACGGAATGAAATGCAATGATTAATATTTAAGAGAAAATAAGTTAAAGATTTTAACTACAAGGGCAAATGTCTGTCCACAGAGTCCTTTCATGTGGAGGCTGGGAGAGAGGGAGAACCACATTTTCGGGGACTTTAGTAAAATTTGTGGCTGTCACACCAACTGCCAGAGCTGAGTGTGTGCGGGGGCCATGCTGCCCCATCACCCATCAGACAATGAACCCACATCCCATAAAATCCCAGTGCTGGGGCAGCCCTTTGGGATGGGGCTGGCGAGCACACCCCACACTCTTTAGCAGGCAGAGGAGCAGCTCASGTTGTGTGTTTGCAGGGGYAGAGCTTTTCCAAAATCCAGACTTTACCCGGGACTCGCTCAGCCCACCCYGGCTCCTCCTCRCCCTCCCCTCGGCGTGGGCGCCTTCACCCCACCCTGAGAGCTCCAGGCAGCATCCACCATRGCCACCCTGACCCAGAACATCCCTCCAGCAGCACCTGGGCTGGACACTTTCCCCAGCCACCAGCAGAGTCTGTCCTAAGCCAGCAAACAAGGATGCAAACACTTACATGGGTGCAGAACCTCTCCGGAGGGTCCCCGCAGGTGATTCCCGCCGGATCCACCCGCACGGTCACGTAATCCTTCATCCTCATGGCCTTGGGCTGGCAGGCGTAAAACTCCCAGGAGGGGCCATCGTCCGTGGTCACCCAGGACTTGCAAATGTCATACTGTCCCATGGCCAGGGGGACGCAGTGCACGAGGAGAGCAGCCAGGTAGAGCATGGCAGCTGCGGCCAGGCGCGGGGTCCCTGGGYGAGGGCAGTGCCGAGAGTCCCGAGGAAGGCAGCGACTGGGCTAGGGGTGGCTCTCGGGATCAGCATGGAAACTCCTCATCTAAAAGTGCTCCAGTCGAAGGAGATCCAGGCGGTAACAGCGATGATCCCGCTCCGCACGCTGGATCGGGATGTGGAAAGTTCCTCTCRGCACAGAAGCCAACTTTGCAATTCACTTGATTGGGAAAGTTTTGGCCAGAGTTGCTGATCAGTGGTCAAAAGTCTTCCTTAACCTCATTTTTCCCCCTTTTATTGTACGAAAGGTCTTCCAAATCAGCATGAAAATATCTAGAGGTGACTCCAGTCAATCAATAGAAAGATCAGGTTCTGAGTTGCTGATGAAATTTGATAGGAGTAGATTGGAGAGKCCGTGAGATGGTGCTGGATCAGGTTTTCCTCAACCTTCTGGTCTGCTCCGAATGCGTCGCTGTGGAAAGTGCCTTAAACCGTGTCTGCCTTAATTATTGGGGTGTTTGAACAGTAGCACATAAAATAAAYAGAGCATCTGGTCATCAGTACAACTCTGACAGGAGAGACTGCTTGGAGATGAAATTCCTTTTCCCCGAGGGATGGTTGTGTCAGTGTGAACAGCTCAGATCCGCAGGGTCCCAGTGGGATTCGGGGCGGTCACTGGGGTCACTGGGGTGACTGGAGCAGGGCTGCCCTTGGCTTCTCCTCTGTGTCCTGTGGTGCTGGCGAGGATTCCTGCCCCTCTCTGCCTTCTGGCAACAGAGCCCCAAGTTCCCAAAGCCTTCAGCTGCGAGCCATGGGGCTACCTGAGGTCTCCTCTCTCTGTCATGGTCAGGGCGAGGGCWGAGCCCATCGGCAGGAGGGACCTGCAAGAAATTGGAAGACAAATTAGGTGGCAGCAAGGGGGGAYAGTGGGAGAGGGAAAACTTGGGGTCCCTCAGGAGGCAGAGCCCTCAGATGGGCTTTGCAATCCACCGGACAGGTTTCTGTAACAGGGAGATCTACAACTTTAATAAAAAGCAATCCATAGTAAGATGCTTATGGCTTTTCTGCTGTCTGGGAGAAGRGAAGGAGTGCTGCCCAATTTAAGGTATCTGCTTTGCAGCAGCAGCTGGACAACAGGAGCTCTAATGGGTCTTCAAATAATATCAAGAAGCAGCTATGGGTCATTAGAAGATGGGGAATATGCAGACACAGAGTAGGGACAGACAGACAAATTGATAGTCCTAAAAAGATAAGCAAATAAATAAGACAGCTGGGGAGACAGATACATTGTCCAGCATCCCCACATATGATTTATCTGAACAATAACATTTCATAAAAAACAATTTAAAGTCCTAATAACATTTAGGTTCACCTAATACAAAGAGCAATGACCTTCCCAGTATTCATTTCAGGTTAGAGCAACATTTCTGCAATTTTGTTGTCTTTCCAGTAGAGCTATAAAAATTGTAAGTAATTACAAAACAAAATGACAAAGAACTGAAGCGGGGAGGGGGGAAAAAGTCAAACCCTCTCTCAGCATTAGATTCAGGAGGGAGAGCTCAGCTCAAGGTAGGAGGCACATACTCAGAACAGAAATTTACCTTTGGATAATTCCCTTTCTATTTGTTTCCCCAACTTCTCTTCCACAATTCAGGCATGTCTGCTTTAACAGCATGCTCAGCATTTGCTCTCTCATGAAGCTCAGTTACTAAAGCTCAGAAACTCCGGGTTAACAGATGCATTGATCCATGTTCGGGGGCTTCACACCGCTGTGCTACCATCTCCCTTTYCCCCCTTTTTGCTTGAAAGACTGCTGATTGAGATGAATGAGTTCAGAAAAGAGAAGCTGTCTCTCATGCTTCATTGCCAGCTCTCAACGAAGAGCCTGTTATAGCTGCGTTGGACCTGAATAAACTCCCWTAAAAAGAATAGACCGGCTGCTATTTTTATATTATGAGTAAATGTAGTAAAAATAATAAGGCAGTGTGACACAGTGTTTATAAGTCCTACTTACATCAGAGCTGTCTTTTCAGTTATAACAAGTCAGCTCCTAATTATTACATCAAACTGGTCACTGCCAAGTGCCTGATAACAGCGCAGAGTGAGAGGCTCCCGTATTGTGTAGAAAACAAGCAGGGTAGTTTTAATGAGGACTCCAGCACTGTTAACTTTATGGATCTATTTTCATAGCCTCAACAATTATATCTTGCACTTGAATGGCTGTCAGGGAAAAACCCAGGTAGAAAGRATCTATAATATCTATTAGTGTCTTGTTATGCCGGCTAAATGTCACAGATTCCCAGGGAAATGAAAAAYTGCTGGGAAAAAATGCATTTACTGTCAGTCCATCAGCCAGGCAAGCGGGTTTGGGGCGAAGTCTGCAGCGCAACTCTTACTTAGGCAGTCCAGTCCCTGTGCAGGAATAGTTGGAGTGTTGCTCTGGAACGAGCCAACATCCTGCAAACGGGGCAGAGAGGCTCCCCGAATTAAAGGTTTCACCCTGCTCCATTTGGTTTGATTCTTAG
The DNA here is from genome assembly GCF_030028575.1 of Malurus melanocephalus. NCBI lineage: Eukaryota > Metazoa > Chordata > Aves > Passeriformes > Maluridae > Malurus > Malurus melanocephalus. Next base: position 1,483,322 of record NW_026623381.1, read on the forward strand.
AAAATAAATCTTCACCTGATATTATTAAGAAACTGCAGTTCATGGGAACAAATAGAATCAATGCTCTTTGTTCTCTTTGAAGAGTACTCAGCACTCGCTGGGGACTGATAGCCGGAGTATTAAAAACACAAAATTAGATTGTGTCTTGACTTAGCTGGCTCCGGGTTTTTTTTTCTTTTCCTTATTATTGGATTAACACCCTATTGAAATAAAGGGACAACGCTGAGCAACAACTGAGCTGCTCTCGGATTAAGAGCAGAAAGTAAACTCAATGAAGGAGTTTTTAATTTTCTCTCAGAAGTGTTGCTCTCCCCCTTGAACTCCCCGCTCTCCCCCCGCGCTCATGGAGCGGGAGTTGTTCTCCTCTTTSCCACGCTGACCATCCCTTCCCCGCGTCTGAACAGGGAATTTGGGGACACCCGCGGGGACCCGGGAGCCCGAATTCCGCGATAACGCTGCGCGGCTCCGGCTGAAAAACCTGTAAATGCCGCTCGCATCCCGCCGCTCTCCCTGGTGGATTCGCGGTTCCCGGCAAAACCCGATGCCGCTCCCCCTCCGCCCCATCCTCCCCGGTTTGTTTTACACTAAAAGGACTTTGKGGGGGCTGCGCGGGCTGGAGAGGGAATCGGCGGGGCAGGGGGAGCCGGCGCACGGGGCTGGRGGAGCCCCCCGGCTTCCCAAACTCCGAAGTGGGAAAATAAACCCCATCCCGCGGCGGGGAGATGGGGACGTTCCGGGGAGGGGGACAGAGAGCGGGACACCCCAGGAACGCCTGGCAACAACTCGGGAGGAGCGGGGGGACGCTCGGGGCTGGGGCAGATGCCGGCGCTGCCCGCCCTCCCCTCCGCCCCCGCTTTCCCCCCATCCCCGGCGCTCGGCGCTGCGGGTCCTTACCGGGAGCGAGCTCTGCGGCGCGGGGCTCCCGGCGGAGCAGCCAACTTCGGGGCCGGGGGAACCTCCAAAACACACCCTCCAGCCCAGCCCAGCCCAGCCCTGCCCTGCCCTGCCCTGCCCAGCCCTGCCCAGCGCGGCGGGCAGGCGCTGCGCCGCCGGCCCCCAAGGGCAGATGGCCGGGGGAGCTTTGTGCAATCCCGGCTCCCCTCGCAAGTTAATGCCGAGGCTGAAATCCCTTTTGCTCTCACTTTCAATCACAATCGGAGCTTTTATCTCCGTGCCTGATCCCGGCTGCGTAACTTCCTCTGTGCAGCTTTAGCACACACCATCCCACCGGCGGCAATGGGCTTCTTAAAGGTGCAGGAGGAAATGCAGGGGGGGAGGAGGAGGAGGGAGGGAAAACCACCCGAGGAAGAGGAGGCTGCGAGCGGGAGCCTTCARCCCCGGCGGCTCCGCGGCTCCCGGTGCAGCATCCGCGCCGTCCCGCTGCCCCCGGCTGGATAACGGCAGCCGGGAATGCCGTTCCTAGGGGCTTCTCTTTTATTTTTTTCCTTTAAGAGCTTAGAAAAAAAAAATTAAAATCATGAGATCATGTTTGCTCGAGAGGAAAAAAAAAAAAAAATCTCCAGTCACGAGGGTTTCCCCACACGTGTAAGTCCTCGCTTGGTGTGCCCTGAATATTTTGGGGAGGCTTCTGCTGGCGAAGATGCTGTAAATGAGGCTGCGTGCGTGTGTGTTGGGGGAAGAGGGGGTGGTTGGAATTAATAGGATAAACAAAGCAGGAACTCGGAGATGGGGAAATCAGATGGCTGGGAAATGCTTGATACTGGTGGGAATGTGCTGTGAGATTTAACCAAACCAGGTTTTGCTTYGGAAAGGTGGGGGAATAACGTGCTGGGCTGTAAGATGTGACAGCCCCTTCCAGCACGGGGCTGGAGAAGTGGGGGTTGCTTAGATCAGCTCTGTTGAGGGGCAGAGGAGGCTCCAGCTGTGACCAAGGTGGATAAAACTGTGGCAGGTCAAGGTTCAAGATTTCCTTGCACCAGGCAGCTGCTGCAGACAGGATTCCTGAGCAGTGAYAGGTTTTTGACACGTGGATAAATGACAGTCGGTGGGTGAACGACAGTTCGTTTATGGGGAGGAAAACCAAAGAATCACCACTGCCTGCCATGTACCAATATAGGTACATCAAAACCGACCACCAAAATAGGACTGCTCCTTCCTAACCAGGAATTCCATCATTTTTAAGCCAGAAAATGCGTTGTCCATCTTACACGTGGTTTGAACCTCATGCACTCAGTAGTGTTTGAASTCATCAGTTTGAACCTCACCTCACTCACTTTGTTATGTGATTTCCTTTGGCCCATTGCTCTGAGGTCCCTGTGTGGTTTCTCCCATCGAAGAGTCCCTGGAAAACACACGATTCATCCTGCAACMAGACAGAGGTGATTTAGGGCTCTTCTGGGAAACGTTTCCCATGTTCTGGAGCATAAGTGAGATTTATGAAACGCTGGCATTGTGTCTTGACTGTGGCCCAGCCTGAATGTGAYGCTGATGCACAGGGTGGTCTTCACCTGCAAGGATATCTTTGATTCTGGCTCARTTTCCACTCCAGGACATGGTCTGATACTTTCCACATGGTAACTTCTTCTGTAAACACTTATKTTACAGCAGCAGTATAACTTCAGTGAGAAGCACTGGCTGGGAAWCCAGGGCTGGCTAATATTCCTGGATCTCACTTTGTGCCTTTAGGTCTGCTCCGTGGTAATGACTCCCCTGGAAATTCCCCACGTCTCACTTATTACTTCTTTATTAGTTATTATGGTACAGTAACAGGATAAAAAGGAGTTGGTATTTCATTTTCATTCCCTCTAATAGCCACGGCAAAGACCAAGTGGTGTGCTGATTATTGACATCAGAGTTAAGTGATATGCACGCATCATTAGGTTTCAATTGGAAAGAATAACAGCACAGTGTGAGTCGTCACACTTCTAAACTCCGTGGCATTTAAGGAAAAACCAAAGTCGTTTTTCACAGCCCTGCAAGCTCAAAAGATCAGAAGCTGGCAATAATACTTGTATAGACACAGGTAAAAGGCGCTAGCTCCAGGCAAAGCAAAGAATTAACTAATGAGTGAAACCCCCTGGAGAAGCCGGCAGCAGCTGTGGGGCTTGTCCAAGGTTACACAGCGATTCAGGAGATCCAGGAGCRGGCTTGGAGGATGGAAAAATCACCGAGCTCCTGGCAGGTGTGGTCCTGGGAAGGAGAGGGATTGTCCGTGGCACTCACAGACCCAGGAGGCTGAAGGAAGTGGCGAAGCAGCGGCTTCTCTGCCTTGGGGAAAAGTTGCAGTCATTTTTTCATTTTAGACCATTTGCATTCTTTTACCCAAGCGCATTTTTGCAAATATTTAATGCTGGGTACTGTTTTCTTCTGGGTGAAATTTCTGTGGGGAGGAAAAATGGATGTGTTTTCCCTCGAGGGGACAGCTCAGCTCCCTCCCTCGCACCGAGCGCTACCTCCTCGCACGAGGAGAACGCGGCTGAAAATCAATGGGTCTGCGTGGAGATTTAATTACTGCAGCGTAGGCAGGGGTGGAGAATAAGGCCCTTAATATTTAATACAGCCTCTGCTCCCCAAGGGATCCCCGGGGCTCAAGGGCCAAATGTAAGCCCATTAAAATCAGGTGTAATTCTATTGACATATGCGGGCTCGCACCTGTTTATACCAGGGCTATATTTGGCTCCCTAAAAATCTAAACGGCAAATGGTGCTTTGGCCATGTGTGGAAAAAGAGGGAAGTGTTTTCCTGTGTTCCTGACTTGGGATGACAGAGGATGTGCCGAAACAACAGAAGGTAAACGTGACACCTCGCGGTCCCTGCTCGCCGTGGCGAAGCACTCACTAACATTTCAGTGAGTCGAGCCTATGGAGAGTGATCCAAGATCTCTGCCAGAATAAAAACCAGGCTCAGAAAGGATCCTTCCTTTGAGGGTGCACATTGCTGTATCACCCATAACAGCAACGCATTCTTTTTCTGCTCCTTTTCTGGCAATGTGTGGCCGAGGATGCCAAAGCACCTCCTGCGAGTGAGTAAGCATTTTATTAGGAGGGAACACACGGCTTGGAACTGCTCTGAGCCCAGGAGCAGGCAAGAGACCCCTTGGTGAGGGGTAAAATCTGCCAAGAACAGCTCTACCCAAACCTTGTTCCACTGGTGGCTTTCCCCAGCCAGGACCTCTGGGGATAAATTCACCAGGAAAAGGAAGGAAATGACTGAAGGGTGATTTTGGTTGGGATGTTACAGATGAAGAGGTGAAGGCTGCTTGAACCTCACACTTGCGCGGGGGATTTGTCTCCTCTCACCACCCTGGTACTGCCCTTTTGTTCTTAGCAAGCTGAATGTGAAGAAAGCTCCCAGCATGATCAGGATGGGGAGGTTTGTGCTTCCCAGCTCCTCGTGCAAACACAAAATCACGGAGTTTTAGAAGGCAGAGAGGCATCATATTTTGTAGTTAGGAGAAACGCTGGAAAACCCACACAAAGCCTGAGAAACTGAGCAACAGCCAGCTCAGGCACCCGCAGGCCGTGAGGGTGGGTGGGGGACATTTATTTTCCTGCTCTGGCCTCTGTGTCAGCCCCACAACCGCTCCCCTGCCCTGCTCCGAGGCGCACACAGACCCCGGGAGCAGGGATGGAAAAACCGAATGCTTCAATCCCTGGAGTATTCCACATTTTCCTTCCTTTGTGAGAGCTACTGGGGAAATGGCAGAGAGCATCTGCTCTGGGAGGGGAGGCTTCCCCGGCTGCCTCCTCCCACCCTCCCGCACAAGACCTCGGGATGCATTTTCTGCAGCTCAGCCGCTTTCACGGGGCCCTGAGTGAATTTTGCCCTCCCTGATTAGATAACCAAAGGAGCAGTGACTGTACTCTCCAGAGAGAAGATGCTGTCTCTTTGCTGCCAGAAGGACAGCTGGAGGGAGGGTGGGATTTTCAGCATGCAAGCACTTAGCCAGATCAAGGAAATGGGATGCAAAGCATTTTAGGCTAAGAAAGGTTGTTGTGCAGGGAAACATGAGGCTGCTGTTCTGTTCGGGAGATAACGCTTCTCAAAACGCTCCTGCGTGCCAAACTGCGAGCCTTGACTACAGCAGGTCATTGCCTCTTTAAGGAAAACAAGCATGACAAGTCAGAAAAAAAAAAAAAAAAGACAACCCATCGCTGTCTCTGCTGAGAAACTTTGATCATTTAAATATTATTGATGCGCATTAACCCCGGCAGAGATGGGCTGGGTGATGGGAAGTGCTTCACCTTGACACAGGGAAAATATGTTGCTTTCTGCTGCCTCGTCTTTTGTTTCATATATCAAATCGGAGCCCAGCCAAGTGAATCAGCTCAGGAAGCATTTCGGATGTATTTGATTTTTTGGGGAAGGTAGAGCTTTCCTCATCTTTACCAGCTGTGGGGGTGTAAGCATGGATAAAAACAGGAGGGCTGTTTAAAGGAGGGATCTATAATTAACAACCCCTCAGAAGGGGAACTTTCCTTTTAACTTACTATTAAAGTGGAAGTGTTTGGAGAATATACAGTTTTGGCTCGGGGGATCTCCTCTGTATCCTTGGCTGAGCCCTGTGAATTCCTCTAATTCCTGCCTCAGAGAGCGTCTGGCTTTAAAAACAACTCCTGCTACCCCATGGAGGACTCCTCTCAATCCCTGGATGGATTCCCGTGCTYGGGGAGGGCAGCAGAGGGAGGAGAGCTCCCTTCCCAGGGCAGGGCTGTGTTCCCAATCCTGGGAGGAGACTCCTTCCACAAAGGCTTTGTCACCTGAGGAAGGTGCRTGTCACTTCTAATGGAGCTGACAGCAGCCAGGGAGGGGTTTCAGCCTCGTGGTTGAAGAACACACTYGTAATGAGTGAAGTAATTGAATAAATGCTGACAGTTTGATGCGGGAAAATGCATAATCAGCTCGCTGTGGAAGGTTGGCTTGTTCTTTTTTTCCCTCTTTCCTCAGCGCTGGGATAAACACAGCCATTCTGTGCCAAGCAGGTGATGTGTTCAGCARCACAGGACCAGCAGACCCCTGCACATGGTCCCCTCCCAGGCACACGTGTGCTGGTTCCCAAATAATTGACCCAGTTATGCTCATATGCTGTTAATGAATACACGTGTAATAAATCTCAACACTTAACTGGTGCTGGTTGAACACTCCTTTCAGCCATTTCACTGGCTCCAGCTCAGATCACTGTCCCTGTGCCCCTAATTTGGGAAAAAGGTGCCAAATGAGGGCACCCCAAGTAGCCCCAGGAGCAGATCATGCAGGAATAACTGGGATTATTCAGATTTTCAGGTCCCAAGCACAGCTAACGTGTCGTGGATGCAGACTGTAGGGCTGACGTAATCCAATGCAGTGACTTTCCCTACCCAGCCATCATCTCAGCTCTGTGCAGATGGAAACTCAGTGAATTTCTTGTCATCAAGCCCCCAGTTTTAGCGTGACAATGGGAACAGTATCATCTGTGTCATGTATGTTGGAAGCGATGAATAGAGAGCTGAGCTCACTCATCTATTTGCATATTGAAGATATGGAAAAAACTCTCCCCTTGCTTACTCTGCTGCCTACTCAGATATCTGTGAATCAAGGAGGAGAATGTGGGCCCTTTTGTACATGAGATCCCAGTGTCCCTGAATAAAATGATTGTTCAATCCAGCCTTCTGGGATGAGTGTGAGGCTCAGAACCGGCTGCAGTGCCAGGAGCTCTCCATATCTGCAGGGTGGTGGATGAAGAGCAGTTCCTGGATTGAGAATGCTCATCAGGGTGGAAACTTTGACTTTGTGTCATCAGGGCACCTTCTCCCCTCCTCATGTGAATCTTGCATAGCTGGGGCACGGAGGATTGACCTGCCTACTGTTAAATAAATCCCAGCACACCCCTCTGAACCATTGGCATGGAACAGCACACACCAAGGGAGGCGAGCTGAGGACACAGCAGTGCACGGGAACAATGAGCCATGGGAGCTTTTTCCTTTTGGACAGAGCTGAAGAAGTTGTTTATTACAGAAAAAGCAGAATAGCAGAGCACATCCATATCCCATGAGCTATGACTCCATAGCCAAGGCTCAGCTCATGTTTGGGCTTGGCTCTCCCAAGCCAGCTCTAGATTACCTTATTTTTTCACTCCARCCAGTTTTCCTCAATGTTATATACGTCTTAAGCAGAAGTGAGATCCAGATCAGGCTTTAAGAGATGGCATTTACATGTTTTTTCTTGTGCTTCTGGTATTAATTTCATATGCAGTGGAAAAGTAATATCCTGTCTGTCACTAGAGAGGAAGAGATGTGCGTGCATGTATAYGCACAGTCACYGCTAACTGTTGAGCTTCTTCACTCAAATTTCGTTTTGGGGGAAATTTCTAAATTAAAAATGAATTCCGGCCGCGGAAACGACGAGTGTGAAATGCCACTGAGGCCAAAGCATGAGATGTTTTCTCTTGTTTTCGTAACTCGTGGTCTTTGTGTGTAAGAGTGTATTGCATGGCAACTGCATTCACACTTCCCTTTAATAAAAGATCCAAGCAGATGGACCCACTATTAACGTGTATCCCCCAGATTTGCATATTTCATATTCATGCCAAGATGGCACCGAGCTCACATGGGATGAACGAGGCTGATATAAACACAATTGCACCAGATTAATGCAGYGATCAAAGAGTATTGTCCCGGCATCCCCGCTAGGAATCCACTTTAATATTAGTTATTAATATTGTTAAACTCCTACCGGAGTCAAATTAAGGTCTTCCAAATACGGGCGGACAGGGCTCTTAGGTACTACAAGTTGATGAATATGTTATGAATTCCTGAGAGAGAGGGCTAAGAAACAACATTTGCATCTGAGCTGTGAGGAATCCAACGCTGGAAATGTGCAGACCTCGAGCTTTGGTCCAGCGTGCCGTGTAATTAGGACTCGCTTGAAATTCAGATCTTATCCRAGATCTGTATCTGGGTTTCTCAGAATTCAAGTGCAATCGCTTGCTAGTCAGAAGACAAGCCTATCTGTAATATCTCATCAAATATTAGGCATTACAAAGTGGTATTCTGGAGCCCAAAATATATTTGATCGCATTGTTCTAGTCCATTAATCAAACACTGCTCTGTACATACTAATAGGATCAAACATTAGGAAATATTTATGAATGAGCATTGTTGTGACTGCAGAAATTAAACACAGCAGGTTTTAAATACACAAGATCTCAAAAAGGAAAACTTGATTATCTCCTACATATCTGGTGCCAAATTCCGAGTGAATTTTAAGTGAATCTTAGGTAGCTCGTGCTTGAGTAATTTATACCTCCTTCCAGCTCCTTCAGAGTGTAAATTATACCTGCTCCCACCTCTGTTGAACTGACCCATTGCTCCCAGGATGCCAAGGAAAYGAGGTGGCAGCAGTTTTGGAGAGGGGCTGCGTGCCCACAGAGTGATGGAACTCGGGGGGTTCAAAGCTCAAACCTCTGTGTGATATCCCTGATTGTGCTCTGCCTCTGCAGCTCTCAGTAGAAATAAAGTGGAAATAAACCCCTGTTTACCAAAACAGTGGTGTGATGGTATTTCCACTGCTCCTGGGGGCTGGGTGCACATGGTAAAGCCCCTTGAATACTGGGAGTGTTGTCCCTTGATTCAAAGGGGACAGAATTTTGCCCTCTAGACCCACAAACATGAAGGATGCAGTAGCCCCACAAGCCTGTGGTTTTGTCAAGGATTAATCATGTCAAAWCAATCTGATTCTCCTGTGGCAGAGCAGCAGGTCACTGAGAGGGGAGGAACTGGAGCTGTGGTGCAGCTTGAGACCATCCAGGCTTTTGATTCTCACTCATGAGCTGTTCCAGGAGCGAGGTGAGGGAACATRGATGGGGGAGATGCTGTGAGGAACCAAAGCTGGGCTCACACTCTGAAAATTGCTTGCTGTTCACTGTCCAAGTGGAAGGATGGCTTGAGAATGGTGCTGGAGGGCTCTGGCCTTACTCAGTATTTTTATTAGTGGGATTTGGAGGAGACTTTTTGCATCTGCTGGCAATACCAGGCTGAGAGGGGCTGTAAGTGCTCTCAGAGAACRAGAGAAAGATTCAAAAGTCTTAACAAAGTGAAGAAACAGGCTGGAAAAATGATGTTGTTGTACAAGGACAAGAGCGAAGCTGAATGTGTGAAAACTGTTGAAATGTGCATCCAGAAATGGCTGCAAAGGCAGCATTTCTAAGAGAAAGGGAAAATACCATGGGCTGGAAATTAACCCTGAAATTAGCCCTGAAATTAGCCCTGGTGTGAGCAAAGCAGAGTTGACACTGCTCTACATGAAGAGAATGTGGTATGGTACATTGGTATATTGTTCCATGTCTGCTGAGTGCTGGGGAGGAACATTTTTGTCATCAAAATTCCAGAGAAATACAGAAAATGGAAAGAACTAGGAAAAAAAATAGTCTAGAAAATAAACCTCCTAAGAAGGAGAGAAGGAAAGCGCGGTGGTCCATCATCTAAAGCTGGTGAAGTTACAGTGATAATCTCCCCAAACATAAAAGATGCTACAAAAGTAATGAACTGTTGCTCACAGACAGAATTAGTGGGATTTAGACAGCAGAAAAAACAGTTTGGGTTAGACTTTGGGGGAAATGTCTATAAGGATAGCTGCCACCCAGAATGGACCATCTGGGGAGCTTGTGGAATCTCCTTTAAAACCTCCAGGGATGAACWGGTTAGAGAAACTCTCCTGTCAACACCGATTTAGGCAGGGTTGATCCTACCCTGTGGGAAGGAGATCGACTAGGTGACCTCTCAAGATGCCTTTTTCTCCTCTTCCCCGTGGCTCAGTGTTTGTTTTCTGTGCCGGTGATATTGCAGGAGCAAAGAGCTTGGTTCTGCATATTGGGTAAACATTTTACATTTAAATTGGGAACCCTTGTTTACTTGTCAGCCCGTCGTTGTTTCAGTTTAAATGTTACTAATTTAAGTTGGACACTGAATTATAAATTACAGTGATGGGTGTATGAGGACTGTCTGAGGAGACAGGTACTGAAACCAATTAATCTATCGATCACATTGATTGGAGTGTTTAATTTAGAGCAGCATGTTCCTGTTTTAAAATATGTTTTAAAAGACTCTTTTAAAAACAATTTKGTTTTATCGCAGTGCAGGAGCTCTCTTCCTCTCTGATAGGTTTGTACCCTTCAGCAGGCACGTGGGAAAAAATGATGTTGGCATATAGGAAAGATGAAATCAGGATGAAACCTTGTGCTACCACAATGAAAGGAAACCATCAGGTTTTAAATGAAGCCAGACAGTGGTCTGGCTGCCAATTAATGAACACATTACTGCTAAGTGATAGCTTWAAAAAAAAAWAAAGTTGCTGAGTTCTCATAATGGTTCTTGCTCCCCTTTCCTCCAAGCCTGCCCGTTCACTGGGAGAGGAACCCTCGGGCAGGGCAGTTCAGAGCCTGGCAATGAAAAAAAGATCCCGGACTGTAACCGTGAGGGGGATCTGCCACAGCGCAATGTAATTCCACAAATTAATTTGTTCAGGACCCGGGGGTTMGCACTGATTTTGCACTAAACACCAGGAGCGCTTTAATGACCGCAAATAGCAAACACTTCAATTTTTTCGCTCCGTCCCGTTCGGAAGCCAAAACTGCCAGGTTTACAGTGCCCTCTAGTATCGCTCTGGAGCATTAGCTTTCCTTTCCTTTCCTTTGCTTTCCTTGGCACCTCCGGAGCTGCCACATCGCCGAGCATCTCTCGCTTACCGCAGTTTCCCTTCGGCGCTTTCGCAGCGGAGCCGCAGCGCCGGCAGAGCGGAGCCAAGGTCCTGCCTTTTAGCCTTTTTCGGGATTTAAAAAAAAAAAAAAATATTGGAGGGTTGCAGCGAGCAGGCTGCTTGGAGGAATGATGATTGGAAGGATGTGTTCCTGCCCGTGGYAGGGGGTTTGGAACTGGATGATCATTAAGGTCCTCCCCAACCCAAACCACTCTGGGACTCCTTGTTCAATAGTTGGTGCCAATTTGGCAAAGCGCTGTCAATAATAATTCGCCTTAAAATGGCACTTTGCAGCTGTTGCTGCACAACCACTAACCAGCAAAACGCAGGGCAAGGAGAGGGAAGGACAAAGGAGAAAAAACCTGAGTCATRTGAAACCCATCAGACATTACCCAGGACCACATCCCAGCCCGCTGAGGTCACTTAGCACAAGGACAKCTCAGAGTGGTGACCTTCAGCCTCACACAGATCTCTCCGCAGAGCAGATGCAGCAAAATCCCTTGGTGGGCCAGGATATGGCACCTGCTGTAAGAGGGGGCAGATTTATAAAGCAGCTCTGAAGATTTCCAGCTGCTGGAGCAGCCTCTAGAGCCTCCCTGAGTACGACTGAGCCGAGGTCGTGCAGCGTTCCTTGGGAAAGGCGGCGTTCCCATGGAGGGAAATCTTCAGCTCCTGCTTGCCTCCAAACGTGCTGTGTCTGCGAGTTCTTCCTTGGAAAACCCTTTTCACAGCAGTTGAACTTGCAGGGATTTGTAAATAAGTTGCCTAGATCATTTTTTTAAAAAAATCATCCCTGCTCAGCTGGTCCAGACGATGCCCATGGTACATTTTCCTTACAGGGAGAACTTGAGCAGTGAACTCCAGCAGGCACAACCAAGCTGTGCTACCTGGAAGTTGTTAAGTTTACATTAACTRTGGAAATTTAGTGAAATGAATTGTCAACACCCATCTTCAGATTTTTCATATCATTTTCAGTGGCTGCTGATGAGATTGTCATGGACAAAAATTGGCATTAAATGGAACTCCTTTAATACCAGCATGAATGTGCCTTCACTTTTCTTGGGAACACACAGCCAGAGGAGAAAASTTCCTGTCAACTTAGATATCAACTKCTKGTTCCTTCAGTYCCTGAGMTATAACTGAAGTCACTTGAGCCACCTTTTCCTGATGTCTCAGTGCAGAGACCAAAATCTGGTTAAWGGCATTGTTACTTTTTGAGAGGATAAATAATTCTGCCTGGTTTTGAACCATGTGTGAGGGTATTGCACAAATTAAAAATAAAAATATTGTATTAAATAGTAACCAGTGTGTCTAAAGGACAGGGAGAAGGTAGAAGTGTTATTAAAATAAAATAATGGTAAAAGTAGGAGGTGTAAAAGGTAAAGAGGAATCATAAGATAAAGCCATTGGTGTGTTTCTAAGGGCTGTATTGAATCTGATTTTTCTTTCTGGCTTTCAGAAGTCAGCCATTTGATATAGTTTTCTCTTTTTTTTTTTTGTGTTGGAGGTCTGTATGGTACCTGCAGATGGGTTTGCTTTCCTTAGTGTCGTTCCTAACTGCAGGACAAAGAACAAAGGATGTACAGGGATAACCTGCACCCAGACGAGCCTTGTCCCTCCCTACCCCTCAGATTTGTGCAAACTGACAATTTCTGAAGCACAGATTCCTTTTCATCAAAATATTTTCATGCCCTCTCACGAACCATGCCTTCAGGTACCGAGCTTCCATTATTGCCAACGTGATTTCTACCCCTGGAGCCACAAGAGTCTGAAATAAGAGGTCTGGAGCCCTCCTGCTTTAAATTCCACCTGMTGCAACTGGTGTGCTGGAAATGAAGGGCTGTCTCATTGTACATGCAATATGTAAGTGSTTTGACGAGGATGTCTCTTTACAGCTCAAGTGTCGGCTCTGGATGGATGGATCAGGGGTCTTGAAAGGCACACTCCACATCTCTGCATCACTGTTCATAAAAACTTCACCAAGCGCCTCAAATTCCTTGCACAGCARCACAAGCAACTGTCTCAGCTTCTCAAGGGCACTACAGCTTTGATAAAGGATATATTTAAACAAAAGGGAACAAAAAAGCCCCCACCTTTGCTGAATATAATAGAAATGCTGCTTTATGCTTTCATATTTCATGGGACATGAAGGTTCATCATTTATTGAAAATAAGATGTGGACCTTCAGTAACATCCTGTCTAGATTTCATTTTCAGAGTGAAATGCCTTTCTGGTAAAATACAAGAAAGTGCTTTTCTCAGGCAAAAACCTTGTGTTCCAGCTGTGTTGCAGTATTCTCCTGACTACTTTCTCCCTTTTGCTGTGCTCTYTGTTAGAGCTTGTTTTGCCAGCTCAGAAACTTTCTTTGCAAATCCGTTTTCTCCTTCATATTTAAAAATTATATGGTTTGTGTGGGCCAATTTCCATAAGCCTTCRGGGACTTCAGATTTACTGTTATTCCTCACCGGCCAAGAGACAAATTAATTTGATTAGAGCTCAACCCTCGAGAGAGAGTTTTGAGGGAAGCAGAGCCCAATTAAGGAATACCTGGGGTCAGCTAATGAGTGAACACCCCCCGAAGGAGTTGTTTCTCCCTATTCCATGAGCTGAGCTCACTGCACACGAGCAACATCACCAGCTCCAAATGTCACAGGRCTTCTCCATGCAGCAGAAAAATGAGGTGTGTGCTGCTGGAGAGGTCGTGGTCTGCASCCACAGGCATGGGATGAGCTGAGCTGGAGGGGAGGAGGCAGCTCAGCATCAAAGCCCGGGCACCAGGATCCAAGGAAGAGGCTAAAAATGGCACCTGATCCCCATTCCATGAAAACCAACCAATGCCAAACAATGCTGAGGGCTGGGGACTCTGAATGAAGAACCGAGACAGCAAAAAAAAAAAACCACTAGAAAATAGAATAACTATCATCAGTTTATAAGGCAGCTCTCTTGCCTGCAGTACTCCTGACATCCAAGGTGAATTGTGGCATGGATGCATTCCCAGAGGATGAGGATGGGGATGAGGATGAGGATGAGGATGAGGATGAGGATGAGGATGAGGATGGGGATGAGGATGAGGATGAGGAAGGGGATGAGGATGAGGATGAGGATGAGGATGAGGATGAGGATGAGGATGAGGATGAGGATGGAGGATGGATGAGGATGAGGATGGAGGATGAGGATGGAGATGAAGGATGAGGATGGATGAGGATGGAGGACGGAGGATGAGGATGAGGATGAGGATGAGGATGAGGATGAGGATGAGGATGAAGATGGGGATGAGGATGAAAATGAGGATGAGGATGGATGAGGATGGAGGATGAGGATGAGACCATCAGATCAAAGGCTGCACCCACATCACCTCCCAAAGAGAAATTTGCTGTTCTTCCAGCAGTGCTGGGTCAGTGGCTGGGGGACAGATGTCAAAGRAAACCTTCTGTGCTGCAAAACATTGGGTGGCTCAGAAGCTCTGTTTCCTCAGAGTAAATCAGATTTATGCAGAGGGATTTGATTGGAGGCACCACGCTCTGGGAGATGCTGGCTGAAGATGAGATRTGGAACTGAAGTGTGCTTGTAACACCTACTTGTAATATTTTAACAATTCAGCAACAACTTTGTRAGGCAGGTTATTAGCTGGACGGGGCAAAGCAATTTCAGCCTGAGTAGCTGAGTCCTCTCCCTATGARCATTGCCCCTGCATTTTGATTTCTSTATAMTATTCCTGACTTGAGTTCTTGCATGGTTTTTCTATGCATTATTAAATGCCTACTATTTTCCACCCCAGAACTGGCTGCATTTAGATTTAGGTGAAATTTTGGGGGAGAGGTTAATCTGCAAAAATGCTATGAAAGTGCAAACTGTTAATTACTACTCCTGGATTTTTGAGCTCAGAACCCATGGCTGCMGGAGTGAAGTTGGTGCATTGGCTCATGGAGTTACTGATTTTCTCCTGGTAGAGAAAAGGGAGAAACTCTCCTTCTTTTCCCTTTTCTTCTTCTTTTTGTTTTTTCTTTTTGCCCAGATGCAATGACCAGCTTGTTCATCCCATTTCTCATTGTGAATTGTCTCCCAAGCACTCAAAGATGGCTTGGGGGGSTTTGTTCAGAAGATTATCATCCCTTCTCAGAGCTATCCCCAACTGTATTCACATTTATAAATCCACAGAAAGGACCCTAAAGAGTAATATAGAACCTGATGATGCAACAAGACAGGAGGAGAAAAAAAAAAATAGCCTGCTAAGAGGACAAAGCTAATCAATACTAATAGCAAAGCTGAAGATTTTAAAAGCCTCTCAATGAAGTCGGGCACAGTGTTACCAGGCAGTCAATGAAGAATGAAGTGTGCCTTCGGAGAGGCTGGGGGCAGCTCAGAGAGAGAGGAGCTGCTGTTTTGGGAGGGTCTTGGCTGGATCAGTTCCCCTGGGTGCCCTCACTCTCAGCTGAGCTGGTGGAAAGGAGAGCGGTGATGGGTGAGCCAGAGGAGGGTGTGTCAGTCACAGAATCGCTGTCACAGCCTGATTTGGGTTTTAACAGACCTAAAGAAAATCTCGTGCCACTCCCCTGCCATGGGCAAGGTCACCTTCCACTCTCCCAGCTTGCTCCAACCTGGCCTTGGACACTTCCAGGGATGGGGCAAACACAGCTCCTCTGKGCAACCTGTGCCAGGGCCTCCCCACCCTCACAGGGAAGAATTTCCTCCTAATTTCTAATCTGAACCTACTCCCTTCCATTTAAAGCCATTCCCCCTTGTCCTATCACTCCATGCCCTTGTCAAAAAAGCCCGAGAGGACCGAGCATCTCTTTGCCCTGTGCGTCAGCACCGGTGCCTGGCTGTGAGCTGCCTGTGAAGAGGAGGAAAGCTGCTGTAGCTCTGCCAGTCCTTGGCCCCTCCACTGAAACTGCTGGAAAAGCAGAAAATCGCTTGAGCCAGAAGGAAAGGCAGCAGCAGTGCTGTGGAGCTGCGCTGGGATCGTTAGGGTGGTTAATATTCAGCAGGCATTTCRCTAAAAAGGAAGGAAGAAAAAGAATGCTAAGGAAGAAAGCGACACCCCCCAGTGCTGCTCACAGCTCCTTCTGGCAGGGACAGCAGCAGTGACAGTGGTTTGTACAACACACAATTTGTGTCTCCAGAGCAGACCCACTGCCACGCCACAGCTCGCCCAGGTCACGGTTGCGAAAGCAGACCTGAAGAGCATGGGTCATATGCAAGCCCATGAAATAGTGATTAAATGGTTTTTGCTGCTGGGCTGGTCCTCAGATGACTTCTCTGCTTCAGCACACAATATTCTGGTCAAGCTGATGATGTGGCTTTGGTCAGGGGTCCAGTAGAAATGGCACAAACCAGTACCCAAGCCTGCACGTCCTCATACAGATACATATTTTACAAGAAGTCTCATTTAGTTCATAAATAAAAAAAGGACTCAAGGAGCTCTTKCAGAAGGCCCCCAGCTGAAGAGAAAGGCTGTCTGTCATCACGAATGTGAGGTGGCTATAAAAGAAAATTTTCAATATACATAGAGACTGTAGTTCAAAATGCATTATGAGCCAGAAACCCCAAATCCCTGAAAAGGGCCACCCCTTGCAATAATGCAGGGCTTTAATCGAGTCAGCTCTGCTACAGRACTCTTGTGCACTGCAAGCTGCAGTAAATATTAATGTGTCAAACTGGACRCCACCTCCATCTCAGGATGGAGGCAAAAGCCAGGATGGAGGATGAGTCCCAGTCCTGCCAGGGAGCTGGTGCATTCCCAGGCTTTTGGTGTGGAATTCTTTCCTTTGGAGTGTTTGGATCCTGCATTTCTCTAAAGAATCACCAAGCCCTTCATTTCACTCTGAGAAAGGCACAGTTCTGCCTGGGCTTGGGGCTGTGCCCTGGGGGAGTGATATTTGCACTTCATCCCTGCTCTTTGGAACTCTGCCCTTGTGCCCATCCTGCATTTTGTAACACAGCCCCCCAAGGCCATTCCCTGCCAGGTGACAATTCTGATGTGAAAAGCCCAAAATCTACCACCTTGCAACGAGATCCTGATGTGTACATTGCATTTGTTTCTCRCAGTGCAATTACTGCACAAAGAAAACTAAATGTGGATATAGCTGTGTGCCTGYTTATATATCCTACAAACTAATCCTTTCCTTTTCTTGCCTGCATCATGGCACTGTGTTAAATAACTTATCCAAGCAGATGTCTGTGAGTGGTATTACCAGACCAAACATCTGAATGCATGYTTGTCCTTAAACATAATATTATTCTAAACATAGGCTATAAATGTAAGTAAATATCATAGTAAATATTCATGTTTATTACCCCATGCAACAACAGTTGATTAAATATTTATTGGCCCACTTACCTGTGCTCTTGTGGGCAGAGCTGCCTAGCTCCTTATGCTACGGAGTGTTTTTGTGGTTGATTAAAATGCAGTTGTGTGTACATCTGCAATGTTTGGCAGGCCTGSTTAAACAGCCACTTACGGAAACAAGCGCTGAATGCCACTCCTTTAAAAAAATGAACTTTCTTATTATAGATTCTGCAATATTCATGAAGCTCTCATTAGTGCCATGCCTGGTACCTGAGGAGCAGCAGGTTAGTTTGGAAGTGTTGGGGTGCCCACACAGGGTTACTCTGCAAACAAAAACACTCCAGGTATGAGAAGCAGCCTCTGTAATGAGTCCTGATTAACAGCTTCAGCTCACAGCACAGGGGTGAAAGAGACCTATTTTCCTCTCACAGGAATGTGTGTTCCTACCCAGGAATAATCCTGTTAGGTTGGGAGACAGGAAAGAATTGGAAGAGTATTCCAGTATTTTCTTCAGCAGAAAATGTTACACCATGGCAGGTGGGAGGATGATCCCACACTCCCATGTCACAGACTGAAGGGGGAAGGGGGTCACATCCCCCACTGCTGGAGGATTCAGGCAGCATTTAGTGTTTCTTCCATCCCTGTTAAACCTCCTGCTCTCCAGGCAAGCCCTGTTGCTGCTGCTCACCCGATGAGCTCCAGCAGAAGCAATTTGCCCACAATTAGTCAGCAATGCAGCTCAGTTCCTGGGGATCTCCACAGTTCCTAATGCCCCTGTTCCCTTTCTAAGCCATTCCCATCCCCTTGTGATGCCCAAGGATCACATCTGCCAAAAGGAGATGACCAACCCTGCTTTTTGAGAAGTCACTTTGGAAGAATCCTGACAGAAATAACTGCTTTGGTTCAAATTTAATGGTAAAAAGGTACTAAAACCTTGTTTGTGAAACTCATTCAGAATTAAGTTATCCACTGAATTTCAGCAGGGATGAGGAAGAACAAATCTTTGATTTTATGATTTAATGAATCTTTAGTTTCTAAGCAAATAACCTTAAAGGCTATAGGTTGATGTGCTGGCAATGTCTTTATCTGAAAGAAATTAGCTTTTCTTGGTCAAATCTGAACCTCATGGCAGGTTGTTATGCTGGAAAACATCTGGCCAACCACTCCACAACCACGTGGAATCAACCAGAAGGGCTGAGGAAGGTGAACTTTGTAAAGGGAGAAGAGACTGCAATGAACATGGGGAAAAAAAAACCCTCAAAAAAAAAGCCATTAAGTGCTTTTTCATCCTAAGTTCATTGTGAAGGGTGGTTGGGAAAAGGGGTAATATGAGACCTTCTTATTGAAAAAAAAATATTGATTGTTAAGAATCAATAGCATTAAAAAGCTGTGTCTTAAGCACCAAGCTTTGAAGGCCTCCACAAGCCTTTCCGTTCTCTGTCTGTTCTCCTGCCAGAACTTTGATAGATTCAGCCTGCAAACCAGCAAATGCAGTGATTTGATGGTGGCCAATAATATATTAAAAAAATTAAGGTGTCAAGCATGAATTTTATTACATCTGCAATCAGATGTACTTCCTTCAGTCAGCTCATCTGCAATTAAGTCCAGCTGTTCTCAGTGGAAAGGACTCTTCCAAGGAAATTGCTGTAAAATTTAATGGGAGTATTTTCCTCGGTGCTTCGTTGTAAATATTGTTTTCCTAATTGGCTTGTAAAGGGCTTTGCTTYTTCATTCAATAGGCAGGAGAAAATCTGTGATTTTTTTCAGGCATTAGAAAATGAATAGATCAGTGATAGAGCTCATAAAACTTACACAAAGATTCTCATTGTACAGCAACAGAAAGAGCTTTAATAACTTGAAGAAGAGGAGSTTTTTGAAGATWTTTTTTTTTGCTCTGCACAGTTTTTTGTTTACATGCGAAAGGCTATTTTTTAACTGACACATCAGACAGTTTGATCAATATCCCTTATTGGGTTCCTTGTGCCTAGAATTGGGTATGACAGCCAGAGAGGGGCACCAGATTGCAGACTTGAGAGGATGAGCCTTCGTTTCAATATTGCAGTGTAACATCCCACAGGGACCAAAATATTGCACCACGAACCCACGGCACTGCAGCGCTTCCGTTTGCTGCCCCAGAATCCTCTTCAGCCTTTCAGCAAATGACGAATGTCACCAACTTTTTTATCTCCTTCTGCTGTGCCCAAAGAGCATCTCTTCCCTTTTTACCACTTGGATGTGTTTTTCCTGTCTTCCAGCAATCTTTCAGCAACATTTTYGATCTGCGTGCTTCTGTCACTCCAGGAGAGCAGCGCCTAAAATAAAACAGTGAGATTTGTAATTATTGGCATTATTTTAAGATGTAATGCTGGAGCATTAAATATAACGAAATGAAACTATTTTGAGGGGCAATGTTGAGACATGAATGATAGCAAATGGTGTTACTGTGGATTTATTTTCACCCAACCAAAATCAGACTCCTTCTCTAATGATGAAATATGACCTGGCTCTTGCAGAGAGAGTAATTTGCTAATTTGTTTAACATTGTTCTCTGTGCAGGAAAGCYTTGCAAGAGAAAGAATTCAGGGTTGTTTCTGGGGACAAAATGAAGCCACTTGTTATTCCTTCAGACAGTGATCATATTCCTGCTCTGGCAGTGGTGAATATTGGGGAGAACACAGCTCACCCTGGTCAAAAGCTGCATTATCACTGCTACACTGGTTTGCAATGAAAGAGGTGAAATTATCYATCAACAAAACCCTTCTGCTGAGGCAGTGGGAGTCTTTCTACTGGTACAGTTTATCTGAAGAGCAGGAACGAGCTACACARCAGGAGAAATATCCTTTTGCTAGTATTCCCATATAGCCACCTTGGCAAATGCTTAGAATCCCATCTCCCATGTCTGCAAATAGCAGGAGCGAGCTGGCACAGCTTGGAGCAGCTCTCCAAAATAGTGTGGTGGAGAAAGTTACAGAGGAAATATCTGCTGAACATGTATGTTCCTGTGTGCAGGGTTCAGAACAGATTGATTAACCTGGTCGGAGGTGATTAATCAGAGGGGTTTGGATCAGGAAATGATGAGGCAGAGCTGCAGAGGAGGGTGAGATTAGGGCTCTGCAGAAGAACGTCTTTCACAGAAGTGATTAGAAAATGAAYCTCAGAAAATGAACCTTCCATGATTGAAAAGGAAGGAGAGAAGGGCCAGAACACTGTCAAGCTCATGCATGAGGTGAACCGGTATATTTGTGTTTTATTTGTATCATTGGCTTTGGCGAAGTCACTGYCTCCAGAATCCAGGCTGTGATTTTCACCTCGATGTAGCTCCTGCAGTTGCAATGTTTGGGGTTTTTGCTGTTGTCTGAATTAACCTGCTGGGTGTCCCCAGCCACAAGGAACTCTCCTTGCTCAGTCCAGTGCTTGTCTCTCCATTTTCTAACCCATATGAGAAATTCCTAAAAAACAGACCCAAAGTCACGGTGGGGACTGTGGACAAATGGYATCACCAGGATGAGAAAGCTGCAAATAGCACAGAGGAAACTTAAATTTCTAAAATTCTAAATTTCCAAATTTTCCAAATTTTCTAAACAATGAACATTTTCTATTCATTCACTCAAATTGTTCGTATGTCTCTTTTCCAGCTTATATTTAAAACTTACACCTGTTGTATGGCAACTTTAGAGGTGTCTGGGTCCCATTTCATCCAGTCCCTGGTAAGGGAAAGAAGCACAAAAAACTCTTTTATGTCCATACCAGAGCAGCTGCTGTAGGAAGCTGGAGATCTGGTTCTGCCTGCTCCCARCATTAAGTGGTTTGTGAGTGGTGATCCATCAGGAGGTGCATGACAGCTTCTGGAGAAAGCTTTCCTGGTCTCTGAAGGATTCAAACATTATTCAGCCATCAAATTCACAGCCTCTGTATCAGCATTTACCCATGGATTTGGCTTAAGGGAAGAAGAGCATGTAGAGGAGTCTGGCTCTGTTTAAAATAGTGGAGAGTCTGGGATCCAGTATTGAGCTGTTTGAGAAGATGCAGGTTTTACCTTGCATCTAAATATTTTGTTGTTTTTTTCCCTCTTTGGCTTCACTTTAAACTCAGAAGGTGACCAGAATTAATCTCTGTGCTTTAAGTATAAAAATTGGTCATGGAACTTTGGAGGCTGGAGTGCTCCAAAGTCTCAGGAGAATACTTTCCATTCTCTTTGGGCTTCAAAAAGCAGAAAGACTCTTTCCACGATGTGATGGGAAYCCCCACGAGAGCACAAGAAAGCATCTTCACCACAGGAGGTGATGGGAGGTTTGCTGTMGGGACTTGACTGGCAGTTCCTGCTTTTCACAAAACATCTGTGCCTCCTCTTCCTGAAGTTTTGATTTGCATCCARAGTCTTGAACCCAGCTCTGGGACATCTTGTAGGCTGAGCTACCCATGGAAACAGCATTTCTGTGTCCATCAGGAGGTGCCTTTTGTCTCCAAACACTTTCTCTTCCAGCAGCCTGTCCCACCACGTGGAGGGAAATAATTAAACAGCTTTGGGGTGAAAACAAGAGCTTTCAGCCCCTCTCTCATCCCCTCCTTTCACATTTCTGTGGTTCTGAAGCTCCACAGCCAGATCCCTGCACACAGCTCAGCCCCACACGGGATCAATAGCAGGAAAGATAAATCTGTTGGGATTGACTACAGGCTGTTCTGTCACTAAGTGACGATGAAAAATGATCACTGCTTGAATACACTGCGTTTTTATCTTTAAATCTTTCAATAGAAGCAGTGTCAATAACAGAGCACTAAATAATCTCTAGATAGAAGGAAAATCTTTCTTTTTTTCTTTTTTTTTTAGTAAGGTAGAAGATGGATGTCACTTTTTTTGTAGACTTTAAATACTGAAGTATGGAATTAGATCTGCAAATTCCAGGAAGTGATTGTTTAGACAAACTRTGTCTCATTTTAGGAAAGACTGGCTGGGCTCTGCTTGAAAACTCATTGCTCAATTCCATATCGTGAATGCACCAGGGTAACTCTAAGTGGAATATGCAGAAATAAAATAAATAAGGATTTTTTTTTTTCTCATGTTCCTTTGGGGATAATATATCTCTCTGAATTGGATACACCTGCCAGAGATGGCCTTTCTTTGCTTTAAAATATGTCTGACCTTTCCCTGAGCTAACTGGATGCAGTTTACCATATTGGCCCAAGCATAAAGCAAAGTCTTTTTCAGATAATAGCCTTTGGAAAAAATCCAACCTGTTCTGCATCCACTGCCCATGCCACCAGGCTGGGTTTTTGTTTGAAACCACTTKGTTTCCACTTTCCAGCACTTTCGCTATCCCCAAGTGCTGATGTCCTTTTTATTGTGACAGCAAGGAACATTCTGCTGCCTTTGACATCAAATGAGTTAACTGTTTTATTTCCCCCCTCATTTAGTATGTTTTCATAACATTGTGTCAGGATTAGAAGCTTCTGGGTGAATCCAGTGGCAGTTTGAGCAGTGCCACTGGGTCCTGGTGTCACGTTGAGTGCTGCAGTGATTCAGGGATGCTCTGTGCACTTTTTGGACGTTTGTGTGTGTTCCAAGTGAGATCCCCTCCAGAGGAAAAGCTCTCTTGGTTGCAGACTCTGTRAACTGAGCTCTGGCTGCCCTGCAGATGCCAAAGCAGGGTCTTGAAGCAGCACTGTGGAAGGACTTATCGATTGAAAACTCCCTTTGTATGTACTCCAAGTTTAGTTCAAGCTGTGTTCCTGAGTAAAGGTCAAGATGAAGAACTGAATTTCTGAAATGCTGAAGTTCTGAATATCCCAGAACTTTTCTTTATTCTGCCTGTTCTGTCTGGATATCTGTTAAAAAGTATGGCTGGCTGTCCATTTAGATGGGCTGGTGAACAATAATGAGGGTGGAATAGCTTGAAGAAAATACTGCTCTATTCAGCTCCTAGAACTACTTGACTTGTCTGGAAAACAGCAGGTTTCCATGCCCTCATTCAGCCTCAAGCATATTTGACTATTATATTTTTTTTGTTGTCGCCCTTTCCCTTTTGACTGGTGAAAAAGGAAAAGAGCCTCCAAGAAAAGCAGTAAAAAGTAAAAAACCTCCTCCCTTATTGTTTGAGGATGGCTGGTGCTTTAAGGGGAAACCAGCCAAGTTTCATCTGTTCAAAATCCTGCTGAGATTGATTGGTGTATGGAGAGGTGATTATAAAAGCCAGCAAGTAGCTTAATTAGGATGGAGAGTTATGAGAAGTAGCTTGGCTTTTGTGAGAAGTGCTGGAGCAAATGACTCTTGGCAAGTGGCAGGGGGAGTGGGGAAAGCAAAGCTCAGGCGTGAGCAGGATCWCTGCTTGGCATGCTGTGTCTGTGTTTAGGGGGAATAAAGCTGAGGATTGCCAAGCACGTGCCCAAATCTGCTTCGTGTCAGGCCTTATTGTCCTGAGATTACACTTTGCACAAATAACATTTACTAATCAGGGGGTTGGAGAAGTCTCTGGGCTTGTCTCAGGGATTTTTACTGCGTCAGGTTTTTTTAATGAGCCGGGGAGGGGGAAGCAGCCTGTGCTGTTTGGGCTGTAGGTGAGAGTTTTCTCCCAACAAGAAGAAATACCATGAACTTCATCATATTTACTATTTTAACAGTGTCATCTAAAACTTCCCTGTGCCTGTTCAGTGAGGAGCAAGAGCTGCTGGATGTGCTCAGCCAGGTATTGAAGAACYATCGTGCTCTGAGCTTCCCTCGCCTGCTGCAAATTCCTTCTGCAAGAACCTGGTGAGGAGGAGAACGGAGCATTATGTATTCAACAAATTCTGCTGACTGCTGCTAGGCAGTGAGGCTGGGATGATTGTGCCAAATCCTGATCTTTCATGATAATGGAAACGGAATTTTCCCCAAAGCAAGCCAGTGTCAGGGAGAAAACCCAGGGGATGAGATAGAACGCTTGATAATACTGCTCAGGCATTAAAAATAAAAAAAATAATAATAAAAAAAAAGCAAATAGGCTTTAACTAATTAAATGGCAGAATACACAAATATCCCAGAATTATGTAAAAGCCTGATCCTGCAATCTTTGAGTAGGGAAAACAATATTTAACCGAGTCTAATACTGCAGAATCATCAATAGAGACAAGAAGAAACAACTGGGTCATTCTGTCTCAGCCACTTGCATATTGCAGAATTACTTGTCTGTTCTTGCTACTATTTCATCCCTGCTAATGTCTTATTTAACCTGCTCAGGATGGTTGTGATTTTGCAAATATGCAGAATATATTAAATTTTAACGACATCATTTAAAAATACATCTTTGTGCAGATTTTTCAAAATGACTGGGACCTGAATGTGTAGGGCAACAGAACACGACTCAAAGCCCAATTTAAAGGAAGTACGTTTTGAGCAGGCATCAACAGATAGACTGAAAAGCAAGGCAAGAGCACAGGGTTTTTTTTTAGATGTTGAGTGGACTAAATGCAATGTGAATTTATCTGCAAACCATCTGTGATTTCTGGTATTTTTTTTGGTGCCTTCACAGCTCTAATTTTAAGCAGTTCTGTAGCCTTTAAATAATGGTACTTTCTTCCCGTTTGGTTTTRCATCAGATTCCCCATTTGATCGCTGAATGTTTAAAGGATAGAAGTGGCTGAGTTCTCTGCAGATTGCACACACACAGAATAAAACAGCAGCCTTTTATTTTTGCAAGTAAAATTTGACATATTTTGGGACAGAATTCCTCATGCATAAAATAACACCATGAGTTTTGCTGGTTGTGGTTTACTTTTTGTATTTTGCTTTACACTCCCCATGTAAATTCGGTGCCTGGTGTTAAGTTGACATCTCCAAGGAACCAAGTTCCAGAAGCAGCACAACACAACAGCAGAGCTGTTTCAATTCTCTTCAAATTGAGATCAGGAGTGCCAATTTCATCAGGCAGGAAGGAATAGAAGAGTCACAATCCATCCAAGGCCTTGGTGGGTCTGCAGATAAATCTGTTACATGCTGGATTTTCTGTGTGTCATGGGGACGCTTTATAACCATCAACTGAGAGAAAACCCTCTGGATTACTGAACAACCACCYGAAAATTGTAGTTCCTACAGTTTCAGAGACTGTCTAAGGGGACAGGCAGACCTGCAGGTCCGTTTTCCATACACCACAATGTGGGAGAAGATCCTTTTGAATGTGAGCCTGGCCTCCTGAGAGCATGAAACAATAGGAAACCAACTCTCCTCATCCCCCAGGAATCCTGATGATAACGACATCACTGTCAGCTCAGTTCATTATTTCACTGTTTCTTCTGGCAGGAGCGCTCAGATAAGGTTTTTGCTCACTATTGTTGGATRTAGTGGGGGATTCTGATTCAGGGAACAATAGGAAAGAAATAGCACTGAAGAGCAAATCCCCTGCACATCTGAAAATGTCTTGCCATTCCAGCCTTCTCTAAAGGGAGGCAGGATGCATTCCCTTCTCTTGGCAGAAGCCTCAAACACGCGTCGATAACCCCTCAGCTTCTCTTCTGTTTCAATAATGCACTGTGTTGTAAACTCTGTGGCTAACTGAGSACTGAAAACCTGAAAGAAATTAATAGGAATGTAAAAATAGCAAGAACATCTTGCCAATTGCATTATTGAGCGTCACAATTATTTGAACAACAACAACAACGAGAAAATCAGTTTATTATATTTATCTGAAGTGCTGTCAAGAATGTAGCAATGAAGTATAAAGAAATGAAGAGGCTCTGGTGATGAATATCAGTCCAGCTTGCCACAGAATAAATATCAGCATTTATCTCTGTCAGAGGAAGATAAAGATAATTTCTTATGTTGTAAGTTATTTCAAATATTGAGCCCTGTTCGGACGTTTTGWGAGAGATTATCTGCACTTGCTTTGAAACCCAATGGTGGCCATTAATCGTCTCTCCCGACAACAAAATTAATTTCTCTTAAATGAGAATGCATTTCTAATTGGGCACTTTCTTCCCTAACAAATTGTTTACAGTACCTCTGCAARGATTCTGAAGTCATCCCTTTGCTTTGATGTTGCTGATTAATTACAGCCCACGTGGCTCTTAGTAGCTGCAATTTGAGTAACACACTTTGCTGGGGAAAGGTTCATCTTAATTACACACTCCCCCAGCCAAGCTTGTGCTTGAGAAGGGATCTGAGCTTCTGCTGCATGTGATGCCAGGCTGGATTGTTCCTTTTTCCCCCACCTCTTTCTCTCCAAGTGAGTTCAGAGATTATGTACGTTCTGAGACTGACAGCACCCAAAATGAAATTCTCTCTTTAGCCACAGAGCAGATCCAGAACTGGCAGCTCAGAGCGGCTTTCCCTCTTCCATGTCTGAGTGACTCTGCTCAGCATGGAGCAGTGGTGATGGGGAGAATGGAGAATCCCTGTGTTAGCACAGGGGACTGGCATGGTTGATCAGCCAGCCTGAGAGCCAGGGGTTATTAATGTGGGCAGGAGCTGCACCGAGCTGTGCAAATCCATGGGGATGATCCCTCTGTGCCTTAAATGTGATCTTTTAGTGGTGGGAGATCACTTGRTCCTCAAATTTCTGATGGAGATGATAAAAGACCAGTCCTGATGTTTCCACACTTCCTCAGGTGTGGAAACCTTCCCRTATCGAGCCACCCAGATAATTCTGCAGGAGCCCACTCAACAGCTGTCAGATAATAAGATTTGTGGATGTTTTGAACATCAGCCGGATTCTTGCTTTTATGTTTTATTAATGACTTTAAGGCAAGTAGATTTTTATCGGTGCCTTGGAGATATCCCATTTCCACACATTTTCCATCCATAATGCCCACTTACATGCACCTGTAACAAAGATGAACTGAGCACGCTGCCTTGGCTTGGGCAAGCTGCCACTTAAGGAATTTTGCTTAAAAGAAACAAGCAAAATAGGCACAGCAGTGCCCTACAAATGAGCACAGCAAATGATGCAGACTTTTCCTTCTGGATGTGGCAAAACGGGAGGAGGAATAACAAGAGGGAAAGGAGCTCCTCTCTCTTCTTCAGCCATTATCTGTAGGAGTTGAAGCAATGCCTGCCTTAACTCCCCACGGAGCCAGGGGAGCTCTGAGTGCTCTGAATTGCCTGTTGTCTGTTCAGGAGAACTTGGCTCCTCATTTATGCAAGAAAAAGAAGATCCCCGGAGCAAAAAATTGCGAATGCCCTCCTTTGAGTTTCTGAGGCACAGCTCTGCACTGCACTTTGTTCTGCAGGGGCAAGTTCCAAATGGTTCCTTACACATTTATGGCTTTGTTTTCAGGCCACTGTTTTGTCGTTTGTTTAAAAATAGCAAAACAACTGTCAAACCTTTTTTAGTGTTCCAGGTAGGATGTAAAAATCAGAACTCCTTGCATTTGGGCACCACAATGACAGGGATCTTGGACATAATTAAAATAAGTGCAAATATTGACATYTAAAAATAGATGTTTTAAAATAGTAAAAACTAAATGGATGAGAATCATCCATTTCCAAGTGGTAACACATAACTTACAGGCATCTGCAACGTGCAACCAGAGTCTGAACTTTGTAGTGGGAGGGAAAAAGAACAATGGCATGGAGGAATGCTCYCTCAGCCTGCAGATATTCCCTTCTTGGCCAATCTATTATAGCCCAAGGAAAGGTATTTTATATTTAAACTAGTATTATAGATCCATGCACAGTTTGAGTTACCAGTTTGGCCGAGGCAATCCTGTCCTTTATGCCTCTGGCTGCTTTCCTTTGATTCAGTGGTTTTTTTTACCATAAAGAACTATTCCTGTCCTGCTCCTATTTGCCTTACTAAGTGTGCTCAGTCCATTGGTGATTCTTTGAAGCACACTGCTGTGTATTTCACTGCCTGAGTAGGCTGAACTCCAGTGCTTCAGCCCACATTGCTCCCAGGTTTGCTGTGCCCCAGGGTAWAACAGCATCCCTAAGAGAAGAGGAGCTGCAGCCCTTTCATTTTTTTATTCTTCCTGCTAAGTAACAGCGTTTCACTTTCCAGGACCTCACATGGTGTTCTGTGAACATTTAATTGATTGRATACAATTTTCAGAATCCATCACTTGACAGACAGAAAAGTGTCACTGAGTGGAGGGCAAAGCTCCGCTTCACTTGGCCACTGACACCTCGGCTGTTCCTTGTCGTATCCATTTCCATTTTACACGGAGAAAAAAAAAAAATATCACCCATGGCTGAAGGATCTGTGTGGGTTTTGCTTACTGAATTTAATTAATACCTTTATGAAAGGGGTTGTTGTTTACTTTAGGAGCTGAGAAAACAGCAGACCCATCCCTGTGCTGTGGTTTACTCTGCGTGGAGCGACTATTGGCCTGTGCAGTGCTTCATTTGCTTTAGCTCTGTTTATTTTAGCTGCACTCTGAGGGTGAAAGGAGCTGGCTGTGGCATAGGAAACACAAGCAGCTCCTACAAAATCAAACTGGTGCTGTGAAAGCACTCCTGAACTTCGCAGTGCTCTGCAAAGGTTGGGTGTTGAGGGTCCCTTTTCAGCAGAAATCACAGCTGAAATATAGAAACAGAATCACAGGCTGGTTTGGGTTGGAAGGGACCTTACAGATCATCTCCTTTCASCCCTTGCYATGGGCAGGGACACCTTTCACTGCTCCAGGTGGCTCCATCACTAAGACACGGACTATAACTAAACTATTCCAGTTTTCCTGGGAGCATCAGGAGGGTGGAAGTGCCTGCATCACGATCGGTGCAGTTATTGCAGCAGGACTGGGGCCCTTGCTTCCCATTTTAAATGGTTTTATTTCTGGTTCTGTGCATGGAAAACACCCTACAGATCCACAGCTGGAGMWGTGCCAGGGGAGRKTTAGGTTGGAATTAGRAAAAKGTTCTTTCCCCAGAGGGTGGTGGGGACTGAACAGGYTCCCCAGGGAATGGTCACAGCCCCAGAGCTYCAGGAATATTTGGAYAASAGRGGACAGAGTGGGATTGTTGGGATGTCCTGTGCAGGGCCAGGATGGCTGGATGATCCTTGTGGGTCCCCTTCAACTCAGGATGTTCTGATTCTGTGATTCTGTGATTCTGTGATTCTGTGGTTCTGTGATTCCAGGTGTCTGGATGATCCTTGTGGGTCCCTTTCAACTCAGGATGTTCTGATTCTGTGATTCTGTGATTCTGTGATTCTGTGATTCTGTGATTCCAGGTTTCTGGTTCTGTCTCTGGGTGAGTGGTTTGGGGGTTACAGTGGCACTGCTGGGTGGACGGTTAGAATTGATGATTTACAGACTCACAGAATCTTTCGAGCTGGAAAGGGTCAAACAAAGATCATCAAATCCAACTCTTAAATAACTGATCCACACGTGAACCCACAACCTTGGTGTTATTAGTGCCATGCTCTGACCAACTGCACTAATCTCATGGTTTTACAGGAGAAAGGAATGAGAAGAGAGCGTCCTTACAAACAGACTGACTCTGGGGGTAAGGTAAGGATGATACTGAGAGATAGAAGGAAACAATTGGAAGGATTTCCATAGGAATTCCTTTGATTGACTTATCCCAGACTATGTTAATAGACTACAAGAGCAGAGACACAGAGATGTATATTGAAAGGGGGCAATGGATGATAGAAGAGGGGGTTTCATCAGGTGTTTCGGGGAGTCTGTACCTCTCCCAAAGGGGAGAGAGAGAGGGAACTGCGGCCGGGAAATTGGGATAAAAGAGGCTTTGTCCTCAATGAATTTGAGCAACCCCATGGGAAATGCCCATGAACCTCTCCCTTTATTCATGCATAAAGTTGCRGGACTCCTCTGTCTCCTTTTTGCACCTAAACCTCTGRTGCTTGTGGATTAATTTTCCTAACACAGGTCTCTATCACCCGTACCGATCCGGTGACTCCCGAAGGAAATTTGCAACGAAAGAGGACAGAAATATCTAAAAAAAAAAAAAAAAAAAAAAATCCCTTTGTGGCCACGGGACTACAACTCCCGGCGTGCACCGCGGCGGCGCGGCGGGGCCGTGCGSYGGCCAAGATGGCGGACGGGGCGCTGAACCCCGGCGTGAACCTGGAGGCGTTCGCCCAGGCCATCGCCGCCATCCAGGCACTGCGCTCCAGCGTCACCCGCGTCTTCGACTGCCTCAAGGATGGGATGCGCAACAAGGAGACGCTGGAGGGCCGCGAGAAGGGCTTCGTGGCCGCCTTCCAGGAGAGCCTGCACTCGGTCAGCCGCGATCTGGGGTGAGCGTTGGGCGCTGTGGGCGGGGAGGGGGTCCCGGGCTGTCCTGGCTCTTGTCACTGTAGGGGAAAGTTTTAGGTAAATAAATGCGAAAACGGTCGGTTTTATTCCCCCCAGCACCGTGCGCGTTGCCCCTTCCCGGTGTTCCGCTCCAGAGTCTCCAAAGGGTTGAACGTACTCCTAATATTGACCTGGTTTTTGTTCTCGTTTTGTTTACTCTCGGTGGGATGACACTGGCAGGTGAAGGTGTTTGGCTGCAAGGAGATTTTTTCTCTGTATTTTGAAGTTTTTCGTTAAAAATTCAAACATTTCCTAGGTGCAGACTATTCAGTAGCATGTAAGCGGTTCAGGAATGATAGTTTTATTACTAAAACTTGTTAGGCTGGGAAGTTATCCCAGATAAGCGTAGTTGTTTATTACCTGCAGGTGTGTTTTGCTTAAGTAGGCACAAACTGCTGAGGCTGAAGACATGGAGCAAAGTTATGGGCAGAAGGGAGAGGCTGGCTCAGTTTCATTCAGAAATTTTGTTTGTTTGAGTTGAAAACCCTTACACAGACACAGAAACTGACTCACGGTCTCATTCAGAAATTTAGTTTATTTCAGTTGAAATCGCGTACACAGACGCAGGAATTGAGTACTGGGTGTACACTTGGGGACAGGTTTAGTGGTGGATTTGTCAAGTTGGGGTTTATGGGTTTATGGTTGGACTTAATGATCATAAAGGTGTTTTCCAACATAAGTGACTCARTGATGGTCAGTGCTGATCCCACCACTGAGCTGTGGGGTTTGCTGTGTCCTCCTGGGAACCATCAGCATTTTCTGGGGAGATGTCCACAGGCACTTAAACACCACTTCCCTGAACATCTTCTGGTTTAGGGTCTTGTGTATGAGATTTTGTTTCTTGCTGGCTAAAAGGCCTTGCAGATTATTGGTTGTGATGTAATTTGTTACCCACTTCTTCCCTTGTGATGGGAAAGGTGGTGGATAACCCTTCTTGTGAATGATGCTGTACCCAGCTCTAGGGATGGGTGTTGTGTCCTTTTGGGTTTTAGTTTTCGAGCTGAGGAGGCCTCGTGGTTTCCTCTGTGGAAGCTGAGCTGTTCCACTGCTTATCCTTCTTCCCTTGCTCTAAGAGTTATCAGGTACAAACCCAAAATCTTGTTTCCGAAACAATAACACAAAACAACTCAGGAGTTGGACTTGGATCCTTGTGGGTCCCTTCCAAYTCAGGATATTCCATGGATTGGCCTGGTCAAGCAGCAGGGGAATACTCCAAGGTGGGCTGAAGTTAATGCTACCAGTGGACTTTTATGTAGTGAAAGTATTGACTGGTATCTCTATTCAGCAAATCCTCAGTTATTATGCCTATACACTTACTTTATTGTATTCTTTTGTCAAGGAGTATTAAGCAGATTTGTGAGTATTCACAGCACCAGAGGCTGGGAAGGAATGTAGGCCATGGAAACTTGAAGGAATGATGATTAATAGAGAATTCTGTGGTAGTGAAGTGTGGAGGTCTTTTAACTGTCAGTTCCCTGATTGTTGGAGTTTATTTTTGTAACCTTTCTCAAATGCAAATTGAGATATTTGGGATTTTTCTCTACAGAGATTTTCATAAGCTGCCTTTTGGAAGGCCTGCCTTTAATTTAGTGGAACTTCTGAAAGTGCAGAAGGTGTACTGGGCAGTCCAAAGGAAAAGCACTTGATTAGTGATGTCACTTGAAAAACTGCTTTTTTATATCTGTGCAAARTGGCCAGTCTTTCTTCTGCAGTTGATTAATGCAAGTTTGAAAWATTGCTTAACTTTTGTTATGATTAAATGTTGTGTTTGACAAATGAGATATGAAGCAATGATAGATCATTTCACAGTGAGGGATTTTTTTCATGGGAAAATGGTGCTTATTATGCTTCAGTTGAGTATTTTATGCTACAAATATACAAATTACTCATGGAAATCAAAACATCCTTCCTTGTCCTGAAAACTTGGAAGGCAGATATTTGCTTACAGTAATCACAGCCTTYGCAGGATTGTCCCCAGGTTTAGGATTAATGCCAGTTCTTGTGTGTATTTATATGAGGACAATATTAATTTGGAGTTCTCTGATGAATTGATGAGGTATCTCTAGTATTGCAGGCAGTGCTAAAATCAAAATACTGTTGTTTCTGAGGGGCTGCTTTGCTCAGAAGGTGCTCTGGGTTGTGATTAGGTCCTGCCATATTCTGACTCTTTCCAGGTTGTTTTCAAAGACTCTTGACTTGTACTTTGTCYCCTTAGAAGAACTGAGCTTAACAACCAACACACTGCTTCAAATTGTTTGGATAATACAAGTGATTATGTTTTAAATCAAATTTGGGACATATTTAAAACTCATTTAGATACTGAAATAGAGTTGGTGCATGATGCTGTCCCTTGGAGGATTGCACGTCTGCGATTTCCTGACTTTAAAAAACACCTTTCTGTTTTCTTCCAGGGAACTGGAGCGTCTGAGTAACCTGGTTGGGAAGCCCTCAGAGAACCAYCCCCTGCACAACAGTGGGCTCCTGAGCCTTGACCCTGTGCAGGACAAAACCCCTCTGTACAGCCAACTGCTGCAGGCCTACAAATGGTCAAACAAGGTATGAAATACATCAGAGTCAGAGTCATTCAGTTGTGTATTCCCACAGCATGCTGGGTTTGTGGTACACCAGACCTGTGAGTGTTTGGGGCTGTCAGAAGGGCTGACTTTTTTGGAATTGAAGAGGATAATATGTCCCTAAATGTACTTTCAAAGGTAAAACGATGATTTAATTAAGAGGAGACTTTTGCAATACCAAGGTGTGCCCTTTATCTCAAAGGGRGTATTAACTCCCAAGCATTTCCACATTTAACATCCATATGAAATGAATGTGTACAGAGTCATTGCATCTGGCAGTAAACACTGTAAGAGAGGCCAGTGGGATATTAGAACAGAGAATCAACAGCTTATGTCACCTCCAAACCATTTGTGGGAAAGAGTCAGGTGGAGAAGTTGTCATCATCAGAAATCTTGAGGCCTGCAGTCTCAAAAGTAGCTTTGTATTCAGCAGCTTTGACATCCCTCCTGTTGTCATATCATATACATGGCATTGAATTTTAAGTAATGTAACAAAAAAAGGCAGATGATTAATGCAGTCGTTTGCATTTAAAAAAAAATTGGGTAGAGAATYTTCTTTCTCAACAACATAATTCAGTTTTGTAAACCTATATGTTGAATATATGTAGGATTTGGATAGGTTTATTTCCTTTTCTACTCTGAACAATCTACTTGTGGCTCAAAAATACTCCTCACCTAATTTTCTTAAATAAGTAAACATGGCATTGCAATTATTGCTGGCCTCTGAGCACTGTTATGTTTCAGGTTCCCTGTTCCCATCCTGATTTTTTTGAGCATGCCTAATACTTTTAATAGAAATATTAAAATGGGTAAGTATATAAAAACTTCCTTAAAATTATGTTCAAAATACTGTARGCTGTGAAGAAATAGAAAAGATGGATTAATTTCTGTTACAGTAATTAGTAGTGAGAGTGTCCGGAGTTGTAGCTTTTTATACCCTTATGCAAGACAGCAGGAGTAAGCAGGAATAATAAATCTGAAAATATTTGGAGCATTAAAAGAAAGAGTTTCACTTTAAATTATTTATTATGATACATGAGCCAGGAAGACTTTGAGAGTACACAAATACTTCGTAGGCAAATTCTTGCTATGCATTGAGCCAATCTAATATTATTCAGATTTAAGATAGAATACTGCAATAACATTTGTATGAGTACCACAATAATATTGGTATAGTAATGTGTTAGAATACAAATGTGTGTTAATGTTTTCTAAAATCAGKAGAATTTGCATTGATAGAAATTTGGTATGATTGGAAAATGGGGGGGCACAAGAGAGATTTTTAAGTGAAGATTTGTTAATTGAGGAAATATTTCATGTTTGGTTGTGTTCCTGGCTGTTAGCAGAAGATTATTGGCACTGAGGTAAAAATAATTAATTGCTACTTTCAGCAAAAGTAAAAGTAGGAAAACTTAYAAACTTGTAAGGCAGTTAAGTCTTCAGGGATTTAATTATTTCTTTAGGTCATTATCAGAGTAAACTCAGGAGGTAATGAAATAGCTTTGACAGAGCTGTTCTAATGTAGTTTTTTATTAACTTAGAGTGTTATGGAGCTTTGAAGAGCAATTTTTTGTAATCCTGGATTCGGATTTCAGAAAGCTGGATGTATCCTGTTCAATCATATACACAGTGAAATGCTGCAGGAGAAGAACAGTCTCTTTTATTTTAGCTGTGAGACAGAAGTCAGAGACAACAGAAATAAAAAGGAAAACACTGGCTAAGTAGCAGGAGATGTGTTGCCTGTGTGAGGGTGTGTAACCAGCMCAGATCCTTTTGTTCCTGCTTAATTCTTCATTGCTAAATACACTTCTTGAATAAGAGATATTTCATTACTTCCTCTRGCTACCTTCTATTCTTATTATGTGTCTCTTGCTTCCAGCTGCTGCGCAGGGATGGTTTAGAAGTGATGGTCTGTCAATACACTTTAGATCTGCCTGCATTTAATTTTTAATTTGTGACCCCTTTGTGGCTTGCCTGCTTGTATTTTTGATGAGCTGAGATAAGGGCATTTTCCTTTCCCTTTGATTGTTCATGCATTACTGATGGCATGAACAGCCCCATGGCTGCCAGGGGAGGAGAGTTCTGGGGCTCTGGTGCCATTCCAAAAGAACATTCACAAAATACAGGGAAAAGGAGTGCACAGAGTGTGCTGCATGTCTCAATGCATTCTGCCTATTTTTAAGACACGAGGAGACTGTTAAAGTCAATTTTAGGACACTAATAAGTAAAATTGGTAATAACTGGGCTATCTGTGAGAGGCAAATTCAGTTGATCAAAGCACTGTGCTGTGGTTCATGAGATACTGGATGTTAGAATAGTTGTTTCTTTGAAGCTTTGATTTGATTTTGGGTCAAGAAAAATGCCCAATTTTGTTGTGGTCTTGGATGCATGGATAAATTTTTGGGTTAAATAGTAGTACTGGGTGTGAAATGTAGTGAAGATCATAGAGGCATCAATGGAGAATGCCGTGTTTGAGTTGTGAATGTTGACACTGGAGATAAGACTAATCTGACACTTAGCAAAAACTTGTTTTGTTTGCCATAATTAGTACCTGTAGCCGTGCTTTGTTATGTATTTGGAGGAAAATTTACACTTTCAGGTACAGGTTGCTGACCCCTTTGGCTGAATGCAGTAGAGATGAATTGCATTTAATTGTGATTTCACAGATACTTGCCCTGAGCCTTATTTTAGTKCTCCTGTGAGTCACAGCATTAGTTCCTCCATTTCTGATTTTAAGTTTACCTGCTTCAGGAGTAAGAAAAAGTCCAATGGGAAGAATGAAAACTTCCCTTACAGAAGTGTGTTATCTTGGCAGTGCTTGTTATTTATGAGCACCTGCTCTCCTGATATTTACTTACTGTAGTTTATCCAATAGTTTTGCAGATGGTAAAGTTGTCCGTGTAATGGAAGCAGCTGTTTGGGAACACAACAGCTTGTCAAGTGCATTAATTGCACACACACACAGCTGTAAAGGAACTTTCCTTTTTCAGGTGTTTAACAGCTCTGACCAAGCCATAGCTGAAAAACACAGGAAGTTTATTTTATTGCAGGCAASAGCTAAATGGTTTTTCTTCTTTACTTTAACTCATTTTATCTATTAGTGGAAATCATGGAAGTGAATTACTTTGCTGCCTGTAGGRTACATGGAGATGTGTAGTAGCCATGGAACAATATTTAGGTCTACTTGACAAATTTCTTTACCCTCCTCTTCAATTTTATTTAAGAAAAGAGGWCATCTTTATTACAGTTGAAGAGCTGTTTCCTGGAAGGATCCATAYGTACCTCCTAATGTAATACTGAAGATATAATAATAGATAAGGTAAAAATGAGCTATCATTCTGCAAGGTTAATGCAGAGAGAGTATTATGGGTAAGATAGGAAGTTTGTAGATAGCAGGAGGTTTTTTTCCTCCTGGACTGCCTCTGTTTAGTCATTCCACTTGAATTCTGGGCTTGGGAGTTATGTACATCTTGGCAGTTGATTTTTTTCCTTTTTTTGGTAGTACACTGCTGTGTCTGAGCAGGTGAAATCTGATGTGACAGTAGCAGTCAGGAGGGTTTCTGGTTTGTGTTTGTGTGGCCTCATCCTGCCTGCAGAGGCTGTGCCTTACCCCTCATTACCAGGTGCCTGCTTCTTGCATTGCCTTGGAATTCAAAGGAGATTGCCACAGAGCAKAAGGCATCAACTGAGTTTAGATTGAAGGAACGTCTGAAAGTCATTTCCTAGACTGAAATACTGATTATGTTTTGAGGTTTTTATAATTCTTTTTTTAAGAGATGTGACCTCAGATTTGTAACAGACACTGCACTTTTATTTCAGGTGTATTTGTGTCATCCTTCCCTGTTCCCAGTGCTCTTTGTTCTCTGCAGGAGATGAGACCACCAACTCATGTATAACAGCATCCTTTACTGAACAAYTGCATGTTTCTCAATATTCTCAATACTGGGTGACAAAAAGGTTTTGTGGGGGGATAAATACTTGTTGGTTCTGTGATTAAACAAGCATCATACTTTCCCACACATAAAATGTTTAATGAAGCTTGTGGTGGTGTGGTCATTTGATCCAGCTACAGTAATGCTGCTGGTCAGAGTGGGTGCARGATTTTGGAATCCAGGAGTGTCAGCTCGTTCTTTGAGTGGTGCAAATTTTGGGCTTCCATCTGCAGCCTCGGGGAGGTTATTTATGGCCTGCAGTGTGTACTTGTTCATCCTTTGTCCTTGGCAGAGTGTTCCATGCCCTCGCCCTGTGGGTGCCCGAGGCAGTGCCTGTTAAGGGGTTTCCATTGGCTCCAGTGGAACAGAAAATTGTGTATTTTATGTCCACTGAGCAAGGAAAATGCTTTTTTGGGCAGGTTTCCCCTCTCTTGCTGGAATGCTGTTAAGTAGTTCATGTCCCACATTTGAGCTTTAATCATTRTAGAGATCTTTTATTAGTTTGCTTCTGTTTGTTCAGGTGCAGGGTGTGTGCAGAATRGTTTAGCTCCCAAACCAACACTCCAGAATTACTTCAACCAGTGAAGAGACACTGGGTTTGTTGGAGAGCAGCAAACTCAGTCTCCCTTGAGTTGCTGAGTGACAGCAGTGTTAGCAGAGTTCACTTGCCCAAGTAAAAATAGCCTTCTGCAAGACTATTTCCTCTCYTTCCTTCTCTCCYCTCTTTTRCAGGGAAGGGTTTGTGTTCMGTCTTTCAGATAATATTAACCACAGTAGAAATGGAGAAAAGTTAGAGCAATTGTAGTCTTGGACAAGTACATTTTTTCCATGAATTTTAACTTCAGTGAAATGCAGTGTTGTATTCCCTGCTGCTTTCAGAGTTGCATTCAGCCATGTGTTTTACTCCAATTCCAACACTTCTTGAACCCATGTGTGTAGGTGCAGGTGAGGGTGGTGGTATTGTTTTATTTTCATGAGATGCTACTTACAAAACATGATAACCGTGTGTTTGGGAAGGCTATTTTCTACTGCCTCAAGCAGAGAGCAAAAAATCAGCTTTTCTGACTTTGTAACTTTTTGGGGAAGTAGATTTATAGCAAATTATTTCATTTACTTATTTGTGAATAGATTATTTTGGCAACTTGGGTAAACTTGATGATATCTGTGCATTTTAAGTTTTCCAAGTGAGCAGAGCTGGACAGGAGTTGTCATGAATTYATTTGAAAGTAATATGCTGGCAAATGCAAAATGAGGAAAAATTTCTGTTGATCTGCATGTGGAAATAGGCTAAATATATTTGGATTTAAATTTGTTGCTTCATAGCTTCCTCTTRTTTTTACAGAAATTTAAAATCGAACTGTTGAGATTACCATTAATGAGTTAAAATGATTTTCTGTCACATGACTAAAGAGAAAAGGTATAGATAGGTTTTGTTTATTAAATTATTTTGATATGTTCCCTGATAAATTATTTGTATAAATTGTGTTTATTGTAGGGCTCAAAAAAAAGAAATCAATAGAGCATGTAGAGAAAGACCAGACTTGTTACAGCTGCACTTGGTAACTTAGTATTGATTAGACACAAATATTGAGTGTAATGACAATAAGTGACATTAATTGTTAACCATGACAGTAGAGAAACACTGTAGAACAGGAAAAAAATTACTTCATCTTGACTGTAAAAGGACATATTAATTCAGAGGAACATTAATTTTGAATTTTTGTGCTCAAACATTGTGAATTTATTGTGGTTTTACAGTAGCATGGACAATGTAACTGGATTATTGTGTTGGYACTTCTTGGGAGTTTCAGGCACACGGCCAAAATATTGTCCTTTCAGAAGTCTTTTTTCTACAAAAATGTGCCAGTATAATATTATGGAGATCTAGATTGTTCTGGTGAGATTTAATCCATCCAAATTGGGAGAGATTTTCCCTCCATGTGTACTGGAGTGTCACAAGAGAAGTGGCAGAGTGTGGCATTGAAGAGAAGTGGATCAGCTGCTGGCCCAGGGCTTCCAAAAGTGCCTTTTGAGGATCACCACTGTTGACTGGGATTGTATTGGAARGTTGGTGGTGCAGCTGGTCTAGAGGGAGCTCTAAAGGAGTTTGAAGTGGTCAAAAATCCTTGGTTTGCTGACAGAAGGGAACAAGTGAAAAAATAAAACAATATTTGAATTGAAATAACGAGTCCCTGCAAGGGGATTTGTGGTGGAATCTGCTTTGTGAGAGCAGAATCRGCTTCCTAGAGTCCAGCTGTGGGCTCCTTTCCAGGGTGGATAAACTATGRGAGTTTATGTTCCTGTCACTGGGGAAATGAATGACACATACTCTGGGGGGTTTTGTACACTGGACACAAAATAGGAGCTGAGCCACTTGGATTCTATTCCTGCTTTTCTTACTAATTGTTATAACCTTGAACAGGACGCAGGATTTTTTTCTATGCCTCATTTTTCGTGCAGACAAAATAGGATAATGTTACTTAACCTAGTTCTTGGGAGAGTTTCTAGTCTAAATGTGTCTCAGGTGCATTGGATTCTTTGGACAGAAATGTTTAGTAGATGCCAAGTATTATATAGCCAGTGACTAATGTTGTTTGCCTGGCAGTCTGGAAAAATGCCCTTTATGGGCTTTTAATTCTGTGTGATTTTGGGCAGATGTCTGGTGAAATGCCCTTGCTGTTCAGAATTACATTAATGTTCTCTTTTTCCTTCCTTTTTTTTTTTTTAAATATGACTGGCTACCTCTCTGCTTCCAACTGCTGTAGTTATTAATTACTGCTCAGTTCTCTGCCTGGAGAATTCTGACTTTTATTATTGCAGGGTTGATTTTAGTGACCAGCAATGGCAGGGATGGCAAATTCAGGTGGTGTGCAGATTATCCTTGATATCATAATGATGGGGGGGAAAAATCCCTGGAAAAGCTGTTTATTAGATAGGACTTATCTTCCTTAGAGATCCTGCCTAAAGCAGTGTCTGGGGCATTAGAGATGGGTAACTTYAGTTATGTCTGTCTTCTCTTTGAAAGATGGGTCTTCCCTCCTCAGCTCTGATTCACTGGAATCTTCAGCTTTTTTGGGCTCTCCTTTCTTTGCCTTTAACTCCTCTGCTGATTTCAGACAAAAGTCCAAGCCAGGGCTGTTGTACCTGTTTTATTGTTACCCTGTTTAGGTATAAAAGCGTTTCTGACACCTGATAATCTGAACAAAAGGAAATTAAAGTTGCCAGTGTTGTTTTTTCTTGCACTATGGCAAGTTACCGTGGCAGATGAGAATTTCCCACATATGCTATATGCTGACTTGTGCTACTAGAGAAATTAGTTGAATTTATTTGACATTTTAGTAGACTGAGGTTACTTCAGAAAGAGTGATGAGGAGTAACTTGTTGCTTGAAAAAAAAAAGAGAAGTAATTAGCCTTTGTTTCTGACTTATTTTTGCTACATAGTTTGAATGTTTTATCTGTGATCTTCCCAGAGTTATCATAGTAATAATTCACACCAAGATGCTGTGGTGAAGTAAGGTTATATGTGCACAAACACAATTGCCTTCCTTACTGAATTTTTTTAGAATATTTTATTCCAAATGTGAAGCAGCCTGAGAGCAATAATATGGTGATTTTTTTGTTGTTGTGCTGGTRTTTGTTGTTATTCAACAGTATTTTTCAAGGCTCTGATCAAAATAATGCTGTAAGCAGTACCAGTCTCACTTTTCCTAATTATGGGAAGTGATCTATCAATAACACACTATTATAAATCACARCCCCCTTGTCAGCTGGTGGGAATTATTTAATGCTTTGCAACACCTTTATTTGCTAATGAGTGGGTTTTTTTCCCCTCTTTCTTTGATAAGTATTAATGTCCTAGCTGTTAGCCTATTTCAGGATGGAAATGATTGATGTGGCTCTGTTTTAACCAAAACACTTCTGCCCACTCCTGGTTCTTCCTCCCCTAACTCATTTTTCCCTCTGCAAGAACAACTCACGCAGTTGATGTTGGATGGCTCAAACATGTAATTTATAAATCAGTGATAATTTTCCCTTTCTAAGCTGTGTAGTGTGGTCATCAAACCAAATTGGTTAAAACTGCCTTGCTTTGTGTTGGGTTTGAATCCAGCTAAGCCAGGTCCAGACACAGAAATGTGGCCTGTGGGTAACTCATGGTGCCAGCCATCAGAGCAGCAGAAAAGACTTTACTTTGAGAATCTGAGGAATACAACAAAGTATCCCTGGAAATCCATGTTGTTTGGGGATTAATTGATGAATATGCAGGACTGCAGAGCAAGAACAGCCTTGTGAGAAACCCTCAGACCCAGCATTGCTTTGAATTCCCAGTTCTGTTGGTGGCTTAGGCTGACTCTCTGCTGGTGACAAAGCCTGACCAGCTCGGGGATGGTGCCACCATAAAAGCAAAAAGGATGTTTTCAGAGATTCAGCGTCCTGTTTCACTTTCTTTGAGGCAAATTAAAGATGTTTGTAAAGCATTCGGTGACCTTCAGTGAAGGGCATTCAAGGAATATGAACACTAATATAAAATAACTGATGCAGGTGATAAGCATCCCAYAGATACTCTTTATATGGAAAAGGTTTTTTTAAAGCTTCTAGAGGAAATCAAATAAAATGGAAAATTTAATGATGTCACCCTGTTGCTCTCTACTTTTGTTGTCGTCAGGTCTTTTATTGTGACTGTTATTTGTTTTTTTTAATGCAGAAGTGCACTCATCTCTGTTCTTCTTTGGAGTTCTCATTTGGAGTTACTGAAGCTGCCCTGCCCAGACAGTTCACAGTGGATTTATTTGTTTCAGTTGCATATAAACAATGCTCAGTWCTTCCCCATTTTATCTTAATCATGTGCTGTTGATAATTGGGCTACAAAACATGGAAATGGCCYAACAGCTAATAAGATTGAGACCAGTCTGTGTGAGGAACTGCATGTAATCAAAACTGCATTTCTGACCACTGGTTGCTGCTTTGTGGAARTGTGCATTTGACAAAAATGTGGCAGTAGCTTTTTATTCAGCAGGACTTAATAGTGAGTTGCTGATGCTGAAGGTGTGTAAACCAGAGGGACCTGTGGTGACCCTCGAAATCTCTTGCTTTTTGGGGTCAATGSAGACTGATTTTATTTTGCTGAGAGGGAAGAGTAATCCTGCTGTGGGTAAGTGGGGGTGTTTTGTGGCTGAAAAATGTGAATAAGAAATTACAGACCATGGCATCAGGATYATGACTGGATAAGAGTTTTAGCCTGTGGAACTCTTTGTCTGGCTGTAGAGTAGTCTGGCTTCTGGAGTAGTTCCAGAGCCGTGTCTTTGCTCTCCTGGAAT
Source organism: Malurus melanocephalus (assembly GCF_030028575.1). Taxonomy (NCBI): domain Eukaryota; kingdom Metazoa; phylum Chordata; class Aves; order Passeriformes; family Maluridae; genus Malurus; species Malurus melanocephalus. The sequence goes on from NW_026623381.1 coordinate 1,525,345, forward strand.
CTCAGTGGTGCCATTGTTTGGGCTGGTTTGGGGATTGATGGGAAAAGAGAGATCAGAATATGAGCGTTACACTCAGAGCTGCTGCCCTCCCAACTCCATTTGCTGCTGGGATATTTTCTTGGTATGAGCTAGCATTTAAATCTACTAATCCTGAAGTTCTGGAAATAAAGACACTTATCAGTACATGTCATCATGTCCTTTGCTGATACAAGATTAGCCCAAGCATTTATAGCAGTTCATTTAATCTAATTTTAAGTGCCTGAATGTAACGATTCTTGCAGAAGAAACAAAAAACATGAATAATATCTTTCAACCAGTGACATTTGTTCAGTTTCAGTATATGCAGAAAAAGATGTCCTCTGAATTAATAAAAGGAGATTTAATGAAAGCTGATTGATTCTATCAGGTGCTAGCCATCCACATTTTTGATCTTTTCASGGAAAGATCAAAAGTTTCTGTATCTTGAGCATCAGTTACCTTGTGCTCTTTTGTGAAGTTCTTGGCTTAGTGTGAAGCATTCAGTCATGCTTTGGAGCTGCACTGAGTGTGCTGAAAACTTAAGCCCTCGAGTTAAATGCCTAAATCTGGACTGGGTGAGTAATSTGAGAGGAGAAATGGCACATGGCTGCAGTTGCACAATTGCCTGGTCTTTTRGTGAGTTAAAAATGCATTTCTTGGGGTGTATGTTTTTACATATACTCATGAATTTACTTGTTCTCAGAKACCTCTTCTTCAAAAGCCCATCCACTGACAAGCTGACAGTAATAACTAATATCCTTATTAGATGGAATTAGCACATATCATCATTATGAGCAGTAATGGCCACGTTGAAATGTTAAGGGTATTTTCAAGATTACCTCAGACTTGGTTGCAAAGTAGGGTATAATGGCTACATCTTAGAGCRTCTAATGAAATCACAGAGGTCTTTGATGTTCAGAGTTGTGCTTTGGAACAAATAGTTCTGTTCAAAACCAGCAGAGTCTTGATTAATTTGGTTGTTGTAGCTGGGTTCTCTAAGCTCCTGTGGCTGGTAGTGGCAGAGTATAAAGGTGCTCTGTGTACTGCATGGGCCATTAGACACAAAGGAATTGTATCTTGATGTGACATTTTACAGTATATTCTAAAATAGATGTATTTACTTCTCATTATATGAAACTGCAATTCCTGGGGAAATCAATATTGAAAATACCCACTAAAAGCCTCCCAGGATCTGCAAGCRTGCACAAAAAGGAGCTGGATGCATGTGCTATTACCCACAAGTGGTGGGTTAAAGTGAATTATTTTAATCTTTTCATGTCAACATCAATTCAGTGTATTTTCCTTATTGCCCCAGCCTCTTACTGCTACAGAGGATGCAGAGAATGTGGACTGGAGCAGCAGGAGTCCTCAGGTGTCTTTAAACTGTTTTAAGCTGTCCATGGTTTGAAAATATTCAAGAATCTGTGATRTGAGCTGTTTGACATTTTTCCTATTCCAAATGCTCAAAGGAATAAATCTACATAAAGAGTGTTAAAATGAGAGAATCTTTGCGACAACGTCTGGATCTCAGAATGTTACTTTATTTCTCTTTTGGCTGACCACCATGATAAAACAGCTGAATCAAATACATTCTTTTATGTATAAAATATATTTTTTGGGTTTTGACAGCTTGTTTCCAGTTTTAGTCTAATTCAGTTTGAAACAGCTGTTCCTGCTCTCTGCAAAACAGTTTTCTGATGGAAATCATGACATTCTCAACTACTGCAGTGTTACTGAGCTCTGTCTCATTTCAGATGGTGGTTTTTCTTTGCAGAGAAAGAATTCTTCATTCAGAGAAAATGCCACTTTTGTATCAAATAAGCTGCAGTTAAAAAGATAATGGCTTCCCTCCTCCCTCTGAGGTTATCCCTCAGTGAGGGTGGATATGTGTTTCTCTTTTGAGATAAAACATCCCTGTGTGTTTTACCATTAGTTAGATTTTTATTCTAATGTTCCCTGCCCTACCCATCTGCTTTCAGTTGGGTTCTATTTAGAGTCTTCTCTGCAGTTGTCTCTGCACTCAGACTTAACAAGTTCTCTGCTTTGCCGTCTGCTTCAGTTTTACTCTGGAGTCAAATCTTGTATTTTCAGAATTTTCAGCGTAGCATTTTCAGTTTGCTCAGTGCCATCGTGGGTTTCTTTTCTTTTTCTTTTTTTTTTTTTCTTTTTTGGCTGCGCTGCTTGATGCTTCTTCCAAAGCTGTTTGTAGAAATTTCAAAGATCACAGAGCTGATCAAGTCTGTAAGCTCTCTTGTGCTTGATAAAGCACCACCAAACCTTTCATTTCCAATTTTCTGGCTCTTTTCAGGGTTTTTTTTTAACCCTGCTTGTAATACGGAATGAAGTTAATAACTTCCAGCTTAAAAGAAGCTTGCTATGTCATTGACTCTGTGAACACGAGTAATGATGTGGACTTCTCARAACACTTCTGATGGGGAGGATGGAGGTTTTGGCAGCAGCAGTGTTGCCAAGTTTATTGTGGGACTGGAGGGACGCTGGGGTTGTACATCCTCCTCTTTCTTCTGTTCTTAGCRTGCTGGATGAGGTTTCACAAGTCAYTTYGTTGTGCTTGTCYTTTTCCATCTATAAAAYACAGAGCTATAAAATGAGGGTTGTGGTCAGAGTGAGTGCTCAGAGAAATCCGAGAGATGCTGCACACGAATAGGATCTCTGGTGTTGCTGGTCCTCACTTCCAAGCCCAGTATGGACAAACACCATCCTGAAGTCTCTTTTGAGTTTGTTTTGTTTTTTAAAGGAYAGTTTATCAGCTGAAATAAAACTACCATCCAATACCACTCGAAAGCTTTAAAGCTTTACTTCCTAAAGAGCTGTTAAATATGTTTCTGTTCCAAATTCAATGTTTTGCCTGGCAAATACTTTGGAGTGTTTGTAGTTTTCCTTGTATTTATTTATTTTTTTTTTTCCCACAGTCTAAAAAAGCAGACTTGGGCTGCATTAGGATTAAGTGAGATTAGAAACATCTTCTTTCCATCCCTCTTGTGTACCTTGTATGGATACATCCTAATTGTATTGATATTGCATTCATCCTGCAGGAATCTAAGACCTTTAGTGTCTGCTGACKCTGCAGTTTTGATGGTGTGTTTTTCTTGCAAGTAAAATCAATTCAGACAAATCTTGGTAACTTTTACAACAAAATAAAATGACTGTGCCAGGCAGCCACGGGAAGTTTTTGAAGCATGGGCATGCTCTTAGATCACACACGGGGTTGTTCCAGCAGAATCGATTGGTTGATCTACTAGATTTAAAGGTCAACTGTAATCACATTTCAGGAAGATTGAGGAAGATATAAAATTGCTCCTGTGTTTTTCTGGGTCGGGTACYGCTCGTGGTGCTCTTTGCTTTCCCCCTGTACATCTTCATTTGCTCAGCYAGAGCATCAATACAGAAAGGGCACAAGTCAATGCGCTCGCTTTCTGCTGTCGATGAGGCAGCTCCTTAGTTGTTATTTCCTCCCAGCCAATACTTTCCCTCTGGAAGAGCTGAAGCTGAGAGGAGTTCACTGCACCTTACGGATTTGGAAGGAACAAATCTCTCTTCCAGGGAAAAGCTGTGAGGAAAGCTGCAGTCTGGCTGTCTYATTAGATAATCCACTCTGTTGCATCCCAGGGATGATTCTGTCCRTTCAAAGAGCAGCACAAGTGGAAGAGAGAGTTGGCACAACTCTCTTTCACATGTGAGGATCTTCAAAAGAACTGCTCATTACTCCTGTTTTAGGCTGCACTTGGTGTTGTACAGATGTCCATGGAGATCAGGCAGCTTTGGAATATTCTTTTTTGTGAACAGGGTGTATCAAAGTTGTATTTCCATGTAACAGGCAACAATATCTGCATACACAGGTGAATAAATTTCCTGTTAATTTTTTTGCTAGAGCCCAGATGAAACAACTGCGTTACCGTAGCAGGTTGCATGAATGCAAAGCAGCAGGGACATGGAATATTCACCTGCTCAGATAAAATTAATTTTCCTTACAAAGTAAAAGAATCCTGAAATGAAAAAGGGGGTTGATGAGGGAAAAAGGTTAAACTTAAGTTGTTAAACCAACACACTTTACTTTTAAAGTTTGTTCCCTCATAAACTATGTTATTGCTATATCCATTTGATGGGACTTCATGAATGAAGTTCTGCTCTTTTCCTGTACTGATCCTGTGTGGATCTTCCATGATAGAGGAGGAGAAATGTTTAAAATGGAATAGACTCTAATGGCATGGGAGGTGTTCCTGAATCAGGCAATACAGCATTGCAGATGTTTTTTGCTAATCTTCAAACAAATTTCAAAGTAACTTTATGATTTTTGTGTGGCTAGTAAACGTATATTTGCTATGGTCAGGCTCTGGAAAGGGTTTTGTTGTGTTAGCTGTACACAGAAAATTATTCTCTTTAAGAGTCACATTCCTTCAAAAAAAGTGTTGGAGGTCATGGTAACTGTTTTACAAAGGTTATTTGTAGTAGAACTCTCCGAGCCTAAATTAACTCAGAGAGTACTGTCCTCAGTGCATTTTCATATGTGCTAACTTGCAAAATGTAGTAATTCCCAGATGGATGGAAATCAGGGTCTGTGGCTTTTCTCTAAGCATCCATGACCTGCTTTTAAAGCAGACATGGACATACAGCAGTGGCTGAAGGCTCTGCTTGAGTGGGCTGAGGAGACATTTATTGTGCATTTATTTAAGGTGCCCTTTTTCAGAGATTCTTGCTCTGCTGGCTGCCTAAATTCAGTCTGTGTTTTGCTTTGTCAGCCACTGTGAAGTCTGGAAAACTAATGTCTCGTGTTCCCTACTCTTTTGGTAAATATGGAAAGGTTCTTTTTTCCTAAATAAATAATGGACCAGGGAAAGTTTTWGGAGACTTGGATGATCAAACTGGAGTAGCAGCACAGTCTTTGTGGTTTTCCCAGTGGCTGATGAAGTCAAGCATTGTCTTGACTGAATGATTTGTTTTTTCTTTTCTTGCAAGTTGCTTAAATCTGTTTATATTTTTTAACCTTTATTGATGTTTGTTTGTCTTCATTAAAAGGGTACTTAGGGGAACAATGGATCCTATAAAGGGCAGAAGTAGTTTGAGAAGGGTACTGCAAATACAGTTATTAATTTCCTGTCTGCAGTTGCATGTCATCCTGACCAGTAGGTTAGAAAGATTCTTGCAAGGGCTTCAAAGAGGTTGAAAACAAGAATACGTGACATGTTCATGAAGTTTTCAGGCTACAGGGAATTGTCAGGTTATAAAAGAATGCTTCTGTGGGGAAGGAAGTTCACAAAGTCAGAAAAACCTGCCAGTAGGATTGTTAGTGTCATGTAAACTTTATGCCTTTTCTCTTCTTGTTTTCTCTTCAAATCACAGRGCTCTATATCTTTTCTTTGTTTGGTTTGGTAGTTGTGGCAATTCTACCTGGAACTGAAATTCAGTTTAATATAGGATCCTTCAGTTGCCAGAATAAAATACCCATTAGAAAAGGGGAAGAAACATCCCTTTATTATCAAGAGTATTTTAAAAAGGTGTTTAATCAATCTTAGTTTGCTTTCTTAAGAAGAACAGTGCCAATGGCTGCAGTGCTGGCAGGAGGATGCTGGGATTGTTCATGGAAGTTCTGTTCTAATTCTTCTACAATGTCTCAGCCTTAAGTCTGGAAAAAGAGAAATAGATCTGAAAGCATCTTTCTTAAAAAGGACTTGCTKTGATTGTTTAATTGATTATTACTTTAAAGAACAGTAACATTTGGTTACTCACTGAGGGTGATGATAAACTTGTGCTTTGGAATTTCTTTTACAAGCCTACTCGAAGTGCTGGCAGTTYTGTGCTCGTGCTGAATTCTAAACCATTTGTAAAACTGTCTGCAGAGGCCTTTTACCAACAGCAGCAACTGTGTCAGTGAGTTTTGATTCAAGAAAAATAATAGACATATTCTACAGTGAAACACTCATTTTATTGGATTTTTTTAAAATTAAAACAATCCTGTAGGTAAAACAGGAATATGTCAGCATAATGTCTAGCTGAGTCGCATCACCTGTCATGGTGTGCAAGGCAAGATGATATTTCCTCTGCTAAATCCAGCTACTGAGCTTGCCCTTTAAACAACCTGATTTATCACAGGAAACTTGCAGAGGAAGAAGGATCTTGTGCTTGGCTTTAAACTGAGGTTTTCACCTGTGCTCTGRTTCCGTAGTGAGTATATATTTATTTTAAGAGATTCTTACGGTCAAAGAGTTTATCATGTTTTGGCCTTTCTGAGAAGTTTTGTGCTAGATTTTCTGATTTTTTTTTAAGTCCTTGCATAACTGGTATATTGCTTAGTCACGATGGCCTTGAAATGCAATACTTAAAAAAAAAATCAGAGTCTGAGGTCCTTACGCATTTGTCAAGAACTCCTTCGCCCGCTCTTCCTGTGTTGATGTGTTTGTTGATGTGTTCACTGCCATTGCCTCTGGGTATGTCCTCGAGGCTCAAACRGGGCTTCCATTTGGAGCCAGCTTCTTGTCTCCTCCAGCATTTAGTTGAAAACTTCTTTTGGCAAATTTTGGTTTGGTTCCACATCAATAAGTCTGCCAGAAAGAAAAGCAAACCCTAAAACCCCCTCAGCTTGGTGATGCTGCCCGGTGCGGTCTGTGCCATCTCCATGGTTTTGAGCCTTCATTATGCAGCTTGCACTCCACACACTTTTATTTAAAGCAGAGCTAAAAGTAGAACTAAATAGCTGACGTTCAGAGACGTTTGGTGTGATGCAGAATTCCTGGGAGGGGGCCGGCACAGGAAGAGGAGCGCTGCTCCTGCCGGGTGGATGAAGCTCATTTATTTGCACAGAGCTGTCTGTGCAGGACTCTGGGAAAAACTCTAAAGGAGCCCACGCTTTATCAAGGAATATAGGCCAACTGTACTAAGAGCTTCTGTTTTGTTTTACTCTCGTTTACTTTTCTTTTGTTTTATCCTCTGAAATGATGGAATTCACTTTGCTGTGGCTGTTACAGCCAGGCAAACCATTGCTGTTGAGCTATTGCAGCATCCCTGTGCCGGCTGCTTTTCATGGAGCCATCTCCATATTGCAGAGCCATCTGTTTTCCTGACTGTCCAGGCATTGGGCTCAGTAGTATAAATTACTGACTGCTCCTTAGCTTTCAATTGTTCCTATTTGTTCAGTGTGCCGCCAGCGAGGCTTCAGCTCTCCAGTACCATTTTTAAGTTTTCCTTGCTCTTTTATGTTTTTTGTGAATGCCTCAGGCAAAAGCTATAGCTGAGTGAATTGTCAGTTGTTCATGTTGYTGAATTATTGGCTTGATAAAATAAATTTTGTGAGGTAGGTAGGCAGTGTCCTCATTAAAAAAGATTTTGTAGCTSGAGAAGTGGTGGAAACAAGTTAAAAAATCTTGGTTTGTGAAAAGCAGTATCTCGCTCCCCTATCGCCCCAGTTTCCTTAAATGCACATCAGTTTGTCATATTGCTGGTGGTATGAGCTCATAGAGAAAGATYCTTTTTGGTTGTGTAAGTATGTGCACTGCTGAAGAGTTGAGGATACTTTTAGAAAACTTGCTGCTGAATTTATCAGCTCATGTCTGCTTCAGAATTGTATTTGTCATGTCAAATTCCAACTGTAACTGTAATGTAACAGTTGCATTGGGTTTTTGTAAATGTAATTTCCTTGTCTGTCTCCAAGACCAAAAAAATGCAGCTATGGGTTTTGGCTTTTTTTCTTATGTGTATGATAGGTTTTTACATTCCCACTTGCAGTGRTTCTCCAGTGTTCTCCACCCCCAATACTGCAGTGATGGGCACCCTGGTGTGCTCAGCTCCACTGGGAGTTTGCTTCTGGCCAGCTCAGAAGTGTTGGAGAAGGACTTCCTTTGAGTTTTGAAGTGAGGAAGATAAGAACAAGTGAGACTATAGGGTAGAGTATTTTGTAGCTGGTCAGGACTGGCAAGTTTTGGAGAGTGGCAGACCATATATTTGGGATGCATGGAGGTTTTTGTGGGAAGCAGTTGATGAGGTTGATCCAGTGCATGAATGGGTGATGCTGAAATTTTGGTACAACACAAACTATGTGTAGGGAGGTCAGTGCTGCACCCCAGGGTGACCCGGACTTTTTGGAATTACCCAGCTCAGGGTGGGTGTGATAACACATATGCACTGGGTGATGCAGTGCAGGGAAGGAGAACCCCCTCAAAGCCTCCCTGACTCTTTCAGGAGATAAAGCCAAATTACGATTTTTTTTTTTTTAATTTCCCCCCGTTTCATCTTTTTCTTGGCATTGGGGAGCATTCACAAAAAGTGGCCAGTTATGTTCATTTGATCTGTAGGAGATTGTAGGCAGCATGGCCTTCAGCAGAGATGGGTGGAGCAGTTAAAACAACCACTGATATTTGTTTCTCTTCTGATTGATGAAGGAAACACAGCCTGGGTTGGATGAAGCTGTGTRGAATAATWTTCTATTCCARTCCAAYRTTATTCCTTCACTCGTCATGSTCTGGTCATTAGTGCTTTTAATTTRCCTTCCAGTGAATGTGCCAGATGAGCCACTTCAGCCCCATTCCTGTTTATTTTTCTGATGATGGCTATCTGAAGCAATAGATTGGTTTCTGCAATTTTGATTTCATCAGTAATGAAGTCCACAAAGCAGAGAGAGCAATGTGTGTTTACTTGGTGCCTTGAACTGAGGTACTGCTGAACTGCTGGGTTTTGATCCGGTAGGATTTTCGTAGTGATTACTGAGATACAGAAATAAGGTATGTCCAGATTTAAATGAGGATCTGAAATGTCTGTGGGCCAGATAGTAGACATTTAAGTGGTAATTGGATTGTTGAAGAGTGCCTGCAAGACAGCCAGGGCATGGAAAATCAAATATATGTCGGTGTCCTTTGAAATCCATGAAAAATAATAATTTCTATTTTCCTGTGGCTTTAACTGTGTCCCACAGCAACATGAAAACGGCTCAATCTCCAAGTCTTAAAAACCTGTGATAACACCAGTGCAAATTCCTAGCTAAGTAATGAATCTCTAATGTTTGTAATTTCCAGAAAGTATTTTCCCATTTCCATGGTGGCAGTCAGTGTTAGGAATACTGTAGGGCTTGTGTGGGTGGGGACTTTTTTTGCTCAATACAGTGACAGCTGCAAGTCTGGTCTTCAGAATCCTGGGTTTGGCCCTGAGTATCATTCTCCCTCCCCTCTGTTCCTATTTTGAGCCCAGTAAAAAGAAGCATATGTTTTGTTGCATCAGCTATGTCGGTGTTACCTTGTGAGGCATGACAAGGTCATGTGTTTGTATGGCAAAAGAGGAAATCTCAAATTGTGTTTGAGCTGTCTTAGAACTGCTTTTTTTTTCCTGTGATGTATTAAAGATTTCCATGATGTACATGGTTAAATTTTGATTCATGTAGGTATGCATGTGTTGATGCTACAGTGCTGCTCCTGAAATTGGTACTGTTATATTATTAATATTGCAGATCATGCCAAGGAGGTGTCTTGCATTTAATACAGAACATAAGAAGGTTTGCCTACCCCATTTGAAAATCTCAAATTGGAACTGAARATGCTATAAAAATTTAAAAGGAACAAGGTCAGCCTGAAAATTGCATATTTTAAAAAGCAGAAAATCATCTATTTTTAACAGCAAATTTCCTGTTAGTACCTTTACTAATAACATTTTCTGTTATTAACACTTGCAAATGGTTTTAGGCAGCATTTTAATTGTAAAACTACCTAGTTACCATTTGTCTAGTGCTCATTAATATGGGTTTTTCTAGTTGAGAGACATGAGAACTGAGCCAGAAGCATTTGGCTTCCTGTGCTCCTTCTGTATGATCAAACAAGTCAATTTATTCCACTCCTGAAAGAAAAGGTAAAGGATGGCTCACCTGCTTTGTACCAACATCTGCTGGGGGAGAAAGTGGGTAAGAGGTTCTTTATTATAGTAAACAGAGAAAAAAAAATCAGTAATTGAAAACAGCAGTTTAACAAACTGGAGCTCTGCTGAGGTGAATGGTTTTAAGCCCTGGTAAAAATGGAGAGGAATAGTCTGGGACCTGCCTTCCTTGGAATTTTAAGTTCTGCATCTGCGCTTTTAGGTTTCAGAGAATATCTGAATGTGCTTTGCTCCCAGTTAGTGGTCCAGACAGAGAGTGAAATGAACTGCCCTAAATTAATCCTTTATTTCAAGTGATGGAAGTGGGTGTAGAGATTCCAACCTTACCACCACTTGGCTTAAAGCCTATTCTGGCTGCTTCAAAGACTTGCTGAGCACCTGACTGCAGTCCTTATCTACAGAARCTCTACTACAAATATAGTAAGTAGTAAAAACATTTAGTGTTCTTAAAAATCTGCGATTCCTCAGATCCACACCCAGCATGAGTGGAATAAGAATTGTGAAGGTAAATTTAACAGTATTTGTAAAGAAGCAGGATAAAGCAGGAAAATATGGTAGAAGGCATCTGAGAGGAGAAGTGTGGGCATTGTGTGAGATCCTGCAAATAACATTCTGTGCATGAAAACGGTGCTGAGTAACTGCCTCTTCATCCATGAGATCCTGCAGACTGTGGTAATTTGAGGTCTGSAGAGAAGCACATAATGAAAGTCTGAATCCTTAGCACAGGCAGACTGATTTAGATTGCACAGGCATTATGAAGCATTTCCTAGTTACGGAATTCTTCATTTGTAACCTTCATTTTAATGTAACTTTTTTAGCATACCTAAAAATACATGAAAAACACTACTTCTCTCCTCAAATACMCAGCATTTCTTAGGTCAGCAAAAAACCTCCCGCCTCCCTGTAAACACCGTGTTATAAATACCTAAATAAACATTTTTGGAGAGGATTCCTTCCTTTTGGTTCCAACAAGAGAGGAGTAAATAAAGTAATTGATGTGCCCTGTTAGCTGTGGAGCAAGTTTCATGTCCAAGTTTCGTGTGGCGTGTCTTTCCTTTGGCATGCACAGAGAAGCAGCGGATTTTAGCACCTCGCCTACAGCATCCACCTCCTGACAGCAAAACTTGTCAATAGAGAAGCATTCAGCACTTCATTATTTCTACAACCTGAGAGCATTTGCAAATTAATTGATGTGTGGGAGGGAAGGCATCTGCTATTGTAGAAGCCCTTAACTGTTGCAGCAAAACTAGAAATAAACTGGCTAGTGTAGTGAGATGATATGCTCTTGGAGGTGTTGGAACTTCTAAAGTGGATCTTATTCTTTTTTTCTTTATGTTTTTGATATTGGGGAAAAAAAAAAAACCAACCCAAACTTCTCCCTGAATTGTGACCATGGAAACACCAGCACAATAAAGCTGAAATCTTGTATACATCTATATGGTTGCTAGCAAGTTGTTTCATATTTCTTGCTGGCTCAGCACCAAAAGGGAGTTTTAATTAGGCCTGTAATGAATGACTGGGAGCATTTTAAAGGCTATTAATCTTGTGGTGTAATTGAGTTAATTATAATATCATTATAAGCTCCCATGAAAATAGGATGAAGTGTATTCCATTTGTTTTACTCCTAAAGATATTTTYGAGGTCCCCTGGCTTTATCTCATATGTTCCTTCTGCAGAACATCCTTCAACAGAGAAGGATGTAAAAGCATTTCATGTGTCATTGCACCAAAACTTCTGTTGTGCATCATCCCARTGCTGGGCTCTCTGAGCTGTCCCTTTACTGTAACTGCAGGTAACTCCTTGCTATGCAGTGTCTTTAATTTGCATTTCCCAGAGTAGTATTTCCTTGTTTTTCTGGTTTCCAAACAGTAACTCACCCAAGCGTGGCAGATGAGAGTAAGAATATGGGATCTATTTTCAGAAATAAAGATTACAGCAGCTTTCGAACTGTTACTCTTTGTGCTGTGGCAAAAAAAAAAAAAAAAAAGTGTAGCAAAAGAGGTGTTTTTTGCAAAGCATATGGCTCTTCCACTCGTTGAGACTACAGTAAGTTTGGGATTTGGTTGTAAAACATCTCCAGTGCTTTTTGCACTCTGTAGTCAGAGTGTGACATCTCCAACAGATGGACACATAAACTTTCCAYAATCCACTTCTTTCCTTTCAGAAGAGGAGATGAGATTCTCATTTGTAAAAGTTGTTGAGGAAAACCTAATCTGTCGAAGTCTGTTGTGTGTTCAGATGTGGGGATGTGTAGATGTGATGGATACATAGCTCAGCCCTGGAGTTCCTGCTGTTTTGGGGCTGTGTTTGTGGCTGTGAGATCAGCCCTGCTTTTGGACCCATTTCAAACCTCAGAGATTTGCCAGGGAGGTTCAGGTTGGACATGAAGAGGAAATTCTCTTCCCATGGAAGGGGTGGTGAGGCATTGGAAGGGGCTGCCCAAGTCACCTTCTCTGCAAGTGTTCAAGAGACAATGTGGCCCTCAGTGCTATGGTGTAGTTGACACCAGATTTGGTTAATCCTGTTTGCTTTTTGTAACCCTGCATTAATCAGGATTGTTTTGGTTTAGTGGTTTTAAACYCTACAGTAAAGTTGTTTCTGGCCTTAACCCTGCTAGGATGACAGAACTGCCTTTTTTTTCTTTCAGGAACTTTGCTGGTCACACTTTTACATTTTCCATCCTCTTGACTATTACAGATTTTGTAAATAGTTTAGAAATGCCAGCTAGTGATGTATGGGYCTCTTTAACATTTCTTTGATTTATGTGCACTATGCTGAAAAAAAGCAGAGGAAGCATATTATTCTGGAAAAGAATGTTGCCAGTCTTCCATTTTTTCAGTCTTAGTTAAAAGCTACACTTTTATCAATCAAAYCTGATAGATTCTTTTTGCATTCCCAAAAACATTCGTAACTTAACTCTTTGACGTCTAAAGAAATAATTTGCCTAAGACTTTTATAAATGTCTACTTATTTTTGGATGTCTAACTTGAAATATCTTTTAACCTGATTTTTCAGGAGTTCCAGCCACCTGTGGATGTTTCCAGGATTTATCTCTGTAAAAGTCTCTGATATTACATGGGAATGATGAGAGTTAAAACCTCTTGTTTAAACTAGTGATAACATGGCCTTTAATATTTACTCTTATTTGTGGATGAATGTTTTCTGTGGGTTGAAAAGGTGGATAAATTAATCTGATCATGAATATTCTGAAACTATAGTGAGAATGTTCTTACTGCATTCTGTTCCAAAACTCTCCAGCTTCAGGCTTTAATTGCTTTCACCAGCAGGCTGGAAATCAGCATTCCCTGCAGCCTTGCTTCAGGATGCCGTCTAGATGTAAAGAGAGATATTAGCAAAAATAAATGTTTAAGGAAGAATGATCCCCTCATTCGGCAACTTCAGCTCAGTTTAAACAGTATCCCTTCAACCCCTTCTGGTGGTCACCTCAAGTAGAATGGAGGTGATGTTTGGTGTAGCTTGGCAGATCCTTGGGGTGGACTGTRGAGTTCTGATCTCCCAGGACAATTTTCCCTTCAGGAAGGCCTCAGAAGATTGAGGAAAGCCAGGTTTCCCTGTGCTGGCACAAAGACCCTCATTTGGGCTGTTGTCTGACACTTAGTATGGGTATCTGCTAGTCTGTGGATACTGTGCATTTTAATTATTGTACAAGTGGCCAAAGCTAAGGAAAGGCATTTAACAGAAGTTAAAATGATGAATTTTAATGAGTTAGGGAAAGAATAAATTAGCAGTGCAGGTTCTGGGTGGTGTCATTACTGTTCACTGCTTGCCCACTAATGGATTYCCCTCATCTCTGCTTTGGCTGCCTGTCTCCCCTTTGTCATACTGGTTGGATTTCCATAAACTGCTCTTTGTAGATCTTTTACTGAAGAGTATTAATTTCTTAATTTATCTGAAAAAAAAGTCCTTCGTTTGCTATAGTAAAACCCACTGTTAGAGCTGCATATCATGGCATGGTGCTTGCAGTGTGGGGAGTGTTTCTGTATCTGATTGCAGCCCTTTATTCTGCCATTTGGCCTTAAAGTATCTTCCCATTTCTTATCTAAGCACCTGAGCACGCCCTGTCACGGAGGCAGCAGGTCATCCTTCATACTGACATAGCTGCCACCTGAGCCCTGACACCAAAGATTTACTCTAAGGCTTTAGAAAATCCTAATTTTAGCAGGAAAGCGCCATCTCCAAAATTCTGGTGGTTGTTTAAGGGAGCAGGGCAGCACTGGGGGAAGGTATTAATTGTGTCCTTAACTTGAGTTTTAATGATGAMGTTTCCCTGCTGCAGATTATTTGTCCTGTACAATGATAATGCTTCTGTCAAAAAGGAATTAAGATTTTCTGTCAGGTATTGATCGTGTGCATTTCTTGGGTCTTTAGACTTTAATGAAGTCCGTTAAAGGAACACACAATTGTGAATACACCACAGAGTGGCACTAAGACCATTTGCTTGTTCTGGACGACCTCTATGCCAACCTCTATACCAACCTCTACCTGCCTTGAGCTACTTGAAAATGTTTGTTACTGCGCCTGGTTTTATTCTGTCATTTAGATGCAGAACACAGTGTAATAATTTTACTTAGCTTTTTGTAATTCTGTGTTTGAGTCGTAGCTGCATATGCAGTGTAATAAATGCCAGTTCATTTAGTTATCTTTCAGTAAAAATGTATGTTCAAACCCTTTGGAATATCTGGAGGTATAAACATTTTAAGCATAAAATACAGTTATTTTTCTGAAGAGGTAAATAAAGTAGCTTGTAACCCCAGATTGTGATTACTCTGCTTCTTTATCCATTTCAAACACTAGATCTCTTTAAAATTCAGCCTGGTGGCTGTGTAGTRTCCCTTTGTGTTGACATTATCCAAAAAGCAAGAATATGTCACTTGTGTAACTATTAAATGGATTCCAGAACATTTTTTTTTCAATGTGGAGRAGAAGTAGTGGCTTTTGCATAGACTTTGAACAGTGCAGGTCATTTTATTGGCAGCAAGGATGCARATTCTGAAGTTTTGACCAATTTCTTGAGGAAAGGGCCGCCAGATTTGCTATCTCTGCATGGTAAAAAGCCAAAGGCTTGCAAGCAGTATCGGAGTGAGGGAACATTCATCAGCAGTCATTCATCAGCAGAACTTCAATGTTTTCGAAAGAAAAGTAAGGGAAGAGCACACTTATAGGCTGAAATCTGACACTAATTAAAACAGCACTCTCAGCAAAAATAGGAATTCAGAGACAATGGAATAAAATCTGTAGCTAAGACAAGGCATCCAAAGAAACAGGGTTATGTATCAATGCATTTCTGACTGTTGTGTCATTATAAATAAAAATAAAAATGTATCAGCTTGTTTTTTTAACTTCCTGGGTTAGGATGGGAGGGGAGACAGACACCTAAGAGAAAAGCCCTGTGCAGGCTGATGTGCCCAGCCTGCTCCATATCCTGGTTTATTGACCAGGGTGAGGCCATGGCATCGCCCTGCAATGCCAGTCCCAGCCCAGGCAGGAAAATGGACAGAAAGAGAAACGTGAGCTCATTGTTGTCACAGTTCAGTCAGATCAGGGTGTTTAAAAAAAGATGTAATAACTTTTGCACAGGGATGTAATAAAGAATTGAATTGGGGGCAGCCTTTGTTTGTGTTGTGGGTAGGTGTWTCTTGCTTAAATATTCTTGTAAACTGGAAAGGGTTTGGGGGCATAAATGCTTTAAAAAAACAACAAAGTGTCCTAATTAAATAGTAAAATAGAGAAAAGACACAATGTCTAGCATTCCTATTAATTGAAAAGCCTGCAACYGAGCTCCATAAGAGGAAAACCAATGAGTAAAGAAAATGGAGACTGTTCTTGTGGCTTATTGATGCTGTTTTGGTCAAGTCAAGAATTCAGCTGTCCTAAAATGATCAAACATTGTTTGGGGGAAAAGAGAATTTCCAAACAGGCCTCATTATCTGAAAGAAGCTTAAAAATATCAATTAAGGTAGTATAATTTCTCTCTTGCCTACTTTAGTCTGCAGAGATGAAACTGTGGGAGTGTCCTGCTTGCTTGCTCGTTGCTCTTTTCAAAAGAACAAGTAGAGTTTTATCATAATAGACAAATCCCTTGTTATCTGCAAGGGAGAAGTAGTTTAATGATGAGGGGCAGAGAACTGTGCATCTTAAAGGAGGCAAATGTGCATCACCAGGATTACAGTGAGCTCAGGAAATGCCACGGTGGGTGGGTGTCAGCCGCCTCTCTAAATGGCATTCCTTGGAGGAATGGAAGKAAACTTTCCATTATCTAAATGTGAGAAAATGCTTTTCTGTTCATGGATGTGGTCAGTATTTACATAAGAATGAAAAAAAAATAACAGAGTAATGTGATTACAAAGAAAATCATTATTCWGATTTCACTTTTTGAAGTGTTAGTGCTTAGAAAGCTTTAATTAATGCTGAAATGTAAATGTAGTGTGCAACTGTGAGMTGATCAGTTATTAATGCTCCAAGTGATTGTTTTTTTCTTTTTCTTTTTTTATTTTTTTTCCCCTGATTCTTACCTTATTTCAACCAGTTTTTGCAACTTTGGATGGCCTTGGCAGTAAGTGCAGTGCACTCGCTTGTTTGGGCAGCAGTCAGCACATGCAAAATCTCCAGCCCATGAATTATGTAAACGAAAGACCTCTAGACCCAGCTTGATTCTAATGATGAAGCTTTAGTTTTTAAAGTTTTAAATGAGCACTATGCCCRTGTTTGTGGTTTCATAACATTCACTGCAGTGTAGCCGTGTAGGCTAAGATGGAAACCTGTCACAATATGGTCAGTGCTTTTCTGTTGAGCAAAGAGGCCTTTTATTCAGGGTTCTGGCTATARCACAAGTTTTCTGTCTGCTCCAAATCTTGAAGATTATCTGCACAAGACAGGGTTTTTGGGGGATGGAGAGGTTCTAGTTGGTTATTTTCATTGTTTTAGAAGGTGTGTTGCCTTATTGCTGAGAGTCACATGGCGTAGAATAAGTAAGAGATATTAATGTGATTAACTTCCTAAAAAATAGTAATGCTTTCAGAGCTAAATCAAATCTGTAATTCTATAACACAACTTTTTTTTGCTTCAATAGTTCATGTGAAAACCAAAAACATCTTAAGTAAATGAAGAAATTGCCCTCCTTACAACTACAGCTGTGAGAAAAGTTACTCCCAAGTGCTCTCTCTGTTGGTGCTTTTCACTTAGTGAGGAAGATGAAGAGCTGTTAATGTATGAATGTAGTTTTCATATACTCAGGAACACTGAAAATGTGAATTATGGCACCTGTGAAACATTAGTGATAGTATTTTATATTAGTAGGAAATACAACCATGTGGCCRCTAACATAGAAAAATAATCTTAAAAAAAATTAAAAGCCATCCAAGTTCTGTTTGTATTTACCTTCATGTAAAGCTGTTGTATACATTGAAGTGTTATTTTCAGTACCTTTCCTACATTGCTTAGAAGAGTCACTTTTGATTTTAAAAATGTAGAATTCACACATTTACTTGGAACTGCAGTTTTAAGAAAAATATCAGCCATCATAAGATTCATCATAAACCTGTACAAGTTGGCACTGGGGTATACCCTGGCTGCTAAATGTTGTAAATTGATTTTTGTTGTTGCTAGTTTTGATTTCTTGGTTTTCTGAAATAGATTTTCTGTTTCATCTGCATGTATTAGGGGCAAAGGATTGATCTTATTGATATTATGCAGAAAAATACTTCATTAGGAAGAGCTGAGCCTCACACAGACCATTTGGAATTGCCCAAAGGTGGAAAATGTGGATGCTTACTCTAGTGATGGGGAGTTCCTTTGCAGCTGATAAGGGAATGCTTTCACTATTTTCAGTCTTGCTTCTTCTCCTCAGAAAAATTATTAAGAAATAATTTTCCGATCCCTTCAGTGACCACCCCCTGTCCCCAAAAAGGAGAGCACTCTGTGCAGTACAATATGTGATACTTTAATAATGTATAAATCAAGCTGGACAGAAGCTGCCTGTCAGTTTTATTAACTTTGACCTTTTCTCCCATTATAAAGATGGTTTGGTAAATATTTAATGGCYGTTACAGGTTCTGACAGTTGGACCTGCATCCCTGAGAGCAAAAGTAGATGATGAAGAAATACTTAMAATTAATAAAAATAACTTAATCACCGGGAGTCAACCTTGAAGGACAAAACTGTGGTTCAGAATCTATTTCTTCTTAACTCCTGTTGTTTTTTGGTTGGTTTTTTTATGCCTGACCACTAAATGTGACTGGCTGGGAGGTTATGAAATGTTTTTAAGAGGTTGCTTTTAAAATACATCTCTGATTAGCATTGGTGAYTACCTCCATCTCTGAGCAAGTGTCTAAATAATGTTGTTTATCTGAAATACCTGCACAGGGAACATTAGCGAATGGTGTCACCAGCACAAAAAGATGCAGGAAGGAAAGGGAAAAGCCTGTTCTGGAGTCAGAGGGCTCTTCTGCCAGAGCTGTCTTTGCCTTTAATTCCCTGCATATTGCACTCCCTGCACATTCWGGTGGTGAAAGATTGAAAACTAAGCCCTGACACTGAAACATTGCCTTTCAAACATGGGCCCTCCATCGCTCTCATTGATTTTTTTTCATTTCAGAAAACTCAGAGAAAAACAAATTTGAGTAAAATCCATTGTTTGGGACAATAAAATCCCCCTCCTTCCCTGGCAGAGCTCAGTTCCTTCCCCATTAGGAGCACGATGTGTCTGTGCTGTGCCRYGGCTGMAATGACGTGGCACAACAGCCAAGGGAACCAGGAGCCTGTGAGAAATCCTTATGGATGTGCTGAGCAGTGACATCTGAGTCCAACTGGCTGGGGGAATTGCTTCCCTCCTGTTCACAGGTGTTTTCAAGTCATCACTTCCAAGCTTTGCTTCCCTCCTGATCACTCAGCCCCTGTAGAACAGCTTGGTCTGAGASCACTTTATTTTTTAAATCAGAGTTTTCTGACCATGACTCATTTCTTCATGTGCAGACTACAAGGTTAAAGGTGTTAAGGTGTGAAAYAGTTCAGCTTTTCCAGAACAAATRAGACAATTTGATGAACACATAGATMCAGGTACTGGAATGATGAAGGAAACAGTATTTGTCTGACACTGAATCTTCTTTCCCTTTCCAGTTCAAAAATGGGGAACTCAGAGTGTAACTGAAAGTATTCAAAGAACTTGTTGCACTTGGAGCTTGCTTCAGGACAGAGCCCTGTAGCTGTTCTTAAATCTGAGAGCTGTGGGAGTCACTCAGGATCCTGCTGATTCATGTTGTGTCCTTCAGAAATTTGTCTTTTGTTGGCAAGGAAAAGTTTAGAGGAGAAAGCTACTGAATGTGAATTGTTCTGCAGTGCTGTGGAGATGTGCAAGCATGTATTTTAAAAGCAAGTTTTTTCTTTACAGTGGTAGAAACTCCTTTGCAAATGTTTTGTGGTTTTATGTTTAAGAAGAAAAAGATGAGTGTTATTTCTAAAAAGCTGGTTTATATTGTGAAAGGGTTGCATCTGTCTTCCTCTTATCTTCTTCCGAAAGTGAGAATGCTTAGTCCCTAGAGAGAGAATGTCTCAATGTTTAAAAGCAAACCCAAGTTTCAAGAGAGTTAGACTTGAGAGGAAGTCCTTGATTCATCATCTTACTTGCCCTGATGCATAACTTGGTCCTCATACCCATTTCGCAGCAGATTTTTCCCGTGTGCCTTTGTCCCTATTGTCTTCCACCCAAGCTGTATATCCGAAATACCACACACTAACTCCCTGACTGGCTGTAATTTGAATCAGGTGCCACAGGTAGCAGAGGTCTGACACAGACAGAGTACTGCAGTGGTGTGTATTTTAATATATATATATGTTTTTTCTTATCCAGTTGCAGTACCATGCTGGGCTGGCATCTGGCCTTTTGAATCAGCAGTCTCTGAAACGTTCGGCCAACCAGATGGGAGTCTCTGCAAAGCGCAGACCAAAAGCCCAGCCAACAACTCTTGTCCTGCCTCCTCAGTAAGTAATGGAATATTTGGAAGAGCTTCCATGCTGGGGGGATGGATTATTTCTTATTAACTTACTGTTTTTTCATTTTAATTTTCAGTCATCATAATAAACGACCTTGTGCTTTGTTCCGTACAAATTCTCTTTGTAGCAGGTCATTAAAAAACTTTTTGCAACACGAAGTTGTCATTGAGGAATGATGCTCACCTGATTAGTATGACTTGGAGCTTCAAGTAGGACTTTTCTGAAGGTCCTAAAAAGACTGAAGCCAAAAAGTCTTTGGTGTGAGTACTTTCTCGGCAAACGTCTGTTCCGAGTCCATCTGTTCACCATATGTTAATTTTGCGTTGGATCTGAACCTCTTTTACAGGTGACAAGCAATTATGAGGACACTTAGAAACTGTTTGAGGACAGAGAGTATCAACACTTTTAGCAGCCTGGGTAGTGATGCCAGAAACACAGAGATGTACACAACGAAGCTTATAAATTAATAACCCGCCTGAAATATTTAGTTACATGTAAGAAAATGATCATTATGTAGAAAATGAAGTGCTAAGCAATTGTTCAYTGTGCTGAGCATCCTTGTAGTTTGTGGAAACTGCCTGCTTTTCTTCACAAAACAAGAGCCTCTGATGTATAAACACTGTGCTAGCAAAAACCTCATAGTTGCAATAATAAAAGTCCCTGTTGTCACCAGATTTCACAGGTCTATGTTTAGAGGGTTTTTTCCTTAAAGGAAATGTAGGGTCAATAGAGCTTTCCCCTTGTCTATGAACTTTAAAGTGCTRGTAATTCAAGAATCCATAAAATGTTCTATTGTTTTACCAATACATCAGAAAAGGAGAGCAGTTTGAACAGGGGCYCCAGCAGTGGTTTGAAAACCAGATGTTGTTTCTCTGATGTGTGTGATGGAATAGGGATATCTTGTGACAAACTGGCTGWTCAGTTTTCCTCCTTTGTTTGGGTATCCTTGAGCTTCAAATGGATTTCTCCAGAAGTCCATAAACTGGAGTATTGTGATATCAGGTAACACAGTTTTTTCAGAGGTCTTGAAATAATTTCGTATTTTGTTTGGTTTTTCTTAATCATGGTGTCTCTAGTTGTTAGAAATATATAAAGAGCTAACTTCTATTTTTGCACAGAAAACCAGATTCTGGTTCTTAAACAGTTGCAGCGGTATAAATCTTAATGTGAGATACATAATATCCACATTTAAAAGCATTGTGTGTCTTTTTATCTGTAGATGATTTTCCTTCGGTGGTGCATTTACCTGGGATCTGCAGATAGACTGAAATTTTAGTGTGGTAGCTCAACTTTAGCCTGTAGTTGAATTATGTTTCAGTATCTTATTACCACTTCCAGCATTATTCACAGGGAAWATGTGTTTCTGCTGAGCTGGTCCTTTATCTGTCACTGGTTTCCTCCTCTCTGGCTTCTCTTTGACCTTTCCATATTTGTTCTTGTTTGCTATCTCGGTGTGTCTTAAGAGAATAATAGTGATATTAAAGCAAATCAAATACCTGTTGGGCTCAATATCTTGTTTTCAACGCAAGGCAGAAAGCAGATTATGAAAAGAYTTATGAAAATAGGCTTATGAAAAGTATTTAAAAAAAGAAAAAGTGTGACAAATGGATTTTAATATCTTGATTTTGCTGTAGTTCCATGCAAATAGTGATGAATCATGCTGTGGGGTTTTTTTTTTTTCCCTTCATTCTTTATAAAATGCAGAAGAAGAAAACATCCAGGTGCAAAACTACAGATCTCCTTGAAAGGGCATCCTGCATACTRATATTCCCATAGCAATTCAAGGATTATTTATTTATTTTTAGCTTTATTAATTCGTTGAGAAAGGGGTAACTATTTCTTGGTCTATTTTTGCTTTGATGTATGCCGTTAAAATTAAGTTCAGTGACAAGTCATTGGGCTGAGTAAAAATGAGTCAAGTGTTTATTAAATGGTGTTCAGAGCAACTATATTATTTAGWGCTTTTCTTCAACAGAAGTAAGCTTTTCTTGAAAGCAGCTGCATGCCAAAATGTCATTTCAGGAGAGCAGGTTGGAGCAAATATCAATGCTGCAGTAATTCCTTTCTGCCAGCAAACGAGTGCAGGAGCCACTTGCTCAGGAGGTATCAGAGGTGATGATTTGGGCAAAGAATCTTCTAAAACTTTTTTATTCTTATGCAGATGCTGCACAAGGCTGGTTTGATAGTAAACACGTCTCCATTTGAGTTAAAGGTAGCATTAGGGAGCAGGTTACTGATCTGCTTGTTTATGGTCCTGTTCCTTGAAGAAACTGCATGAGTAACTTTTGCTGTTGCACTTCACGCTCTCCATGGCAGTGATGCGAGCTGAGCAATTTTCTTGCTCARCCAGGTCTTTGATCTTTGTTGTTGGGGTGAGGCTTGGGTTGTATTCCACGAACTAAACATACCCAAATGGTGTTTCTTCTGACAAAGGGGKTGATGCAGCAGAAAAATCAAGCTTTTGTATCAATTCACTGCTCACTTGAGCTTTCAGTCTCTATCACTGCTCTGCTTTTCTTCTTTCCTCTCCAAAATGCCTTTTTTTTTAAAGTAACCAAATAAAGCAAACCCAAGCCTATCTTGGAGGCTCAGCCATCTCTTCCTACTTCATGCTCCCAGAAGGAGCTGGAGAAAGGCAATTGCTGATGGCAAAAGTGATTCTTGGTGGGGCCTCACCCCTCTTCTTCCCCAGCCTTAGGCTGCCTTCTGGTTTGGAGGCAAGAACCTCTAGTTTTTCACTAGTGGATATCTGAAACARCAGCAGCATTTTGAATCCAAAAAGTGATTTTGAAAGTGGCAGTTCTGTGCTTTCTGCAACCACTATGAGGAAATCTGCATTTTCCCCTGTTTGTTGTTTAGGGCCTTCTAAGGGTGCTGAGCAGTTTTGAAGAGAGACCTTTTGGCGTTCGYTTTTGCTTTTCAGTGTTGGCTTTCCCTGGCTCTGCAAGCACAGAAAGGAAGGCTGGATTGATGTGTGTCTCATTCCCAGCCAAATGATCTGTGTGAGAAATGACTAACTGCTGGCTGCTTGCTCTGCCTGCTTTGTCCCTCCTTCTGTCTTCTATTAACAAGACATCTCCCTGTACGTGCTAATGGATGCGTTCCCTCACATGCCTCTCATCTGGCTGCTGCTTCCTTCCTTCTGTTCAGCAATCTCAAGGCAGCGTTTGCTGAAGTGCTGARAGCTGTCAGCTCTTTCCCAGTGCCTGGGGAAGCGTTTCGTGCAGCCCTGCTGAAAACCAGGGTGGCTGCTCCTGCTTGGGAATCARTAAATAGAGACAATAAGAAATGATGGCGTTGCTTTTTTCTTTCTTCTTGAAATACAGTAATGGGTGCAGTTAATTAATCTTGTGTTATTTTGCTTGGCACTACATCTCAAAAGCAAATCCTCAGTGATGAAGTTGTCTCTGTGATCCTGAGGGAGCAGAATTCTCTCGGGGGGTGYCCATGGGTGTAATTCCTGCTGGGATCCCAAGGAATGTGGTGTGTCACTGTCCAGCTGGAAAACAACAGCAGTGAGCCACTGTGAGTGAAAGAAGGRAGAAAAGAGGAAGCCCAGGGTGTTGTCTGTATTCTGGCAGCAGAATTCAGTGGCACACACAAGAGGGTCAGTTAGTTTTAATGGGAATTTTTAGGGGTCTCGGTTGGAAACCCTGTGACTGTGATAGCTCTGTCGTGTGGGGCTTTCTCAATGCTCCCAGATTAATCGTCTGTCTTCCCTGTCTGGAAGAAAATTGCCAGAACAAGAACTTGATCACCACAGAAGGCACTGAGACTCTTGCCCTTTATGGTGCCTTTTAGGGTCATTTGTTGTCACTTTGTGGTTTTGGAGAAATAAGCACRCTATAAACAATAAACAAGTGGAAGTCTGGTTCTTGTTTGACAACTTCAGGCTGAATGAACAGAGAGGTTTGAGTAAAAGAGAGTCCAGGTTTTTTGTTTTAAGGCTCTTCAACTTGTCTTGTAAATCTCTTGTGGTCTGATGTATGCCCCAACCTGACAGTGAAAATATTGTAATAGATTGAGTAAAAATCTCTGTAAATTTGTACTCTATTGCTAGGAGCACACCAGCAAAATTACTTTCCCCTTTTTTTTTTAATAAAGGAAAAGACAGTGCTGCCCATGATATTGTTCTAGATAAATGAGCAAAAAAAAAAAAAATCAGTGGAGATAACTTTCATTCTAGGAGATAACAGGGACTTGAGCATATCGAGACTCTGGATGATCACTTTGTTTCTGTTTCTTGTTCTGGGTGAGATGGGGGAGGGCTCTGATCTGCTGTCTACACCTCAGAATTCATCTAGATAACTTTTTCATCCTGAAAAAGTTCGTTTCCTGGCTCAGCAGGTGTTTGTTCATCTGGCTTTGGAMCAGAACTCTGCAGCTGTCCCAAACTCTGTGTTTATTGGAGCTTGATTCAATACCAGCATAGTCAAAGTGTTGTTCTGTCATGGCATTAATGTCTCATCTGTTTAATGCTTCTGTCATATAATTAGTACTGTCAGGTTCTACTGGGTTTGGTCAGGAGATTTCTTCAGGATTCTCAAATTGACTCTTAAGGARGGATGTAGTTTTAGATTTTAAAAAAGTTGCTGTTTTTAACAGTGATCAGATGTGCCAGAATAAACTATTTGGAACTTAACTTGTATAATGTATCGTTTTTGCATTAAGGAAAAATCCTGATGAGCCTTTTGCCAAGAGTTTTTGGGAGGAAAGCATTTTTTCAGCATTTCATTTTATTAACAGCATCTAATTACTTCCTATGTTCATGGAGTTTTATGGTGACAGAAAGAGGCAGGTTATTCTAAAAATAATGGCAAAGCATTCTTAAGSCAATAAATGTTTATAAGT
Source organism: Malurus melanocephalus (assembly GCF_030028575.1). Lineage (NCBI taxonomy): Eukaryota > Metazoa > Chordata > Aves > Passeriformes > Maluridae > Malurus > Malurus melanocephalus. Next base: position 1,550,089 of record NW_026623381.1, read on the forward strand.
TTTGTTTTTTTAAGAGAATACAAGGATGTTTAAATTCTGCTGTGCTAGTCCCTTCTAATCCAAACCATTGTGATTCCRTGATGAGTTTGATGCAGTTCAGTGACACCAGGTGTAGGGATTGGGATATTTAACAGGAATTTATTGTTATTGCAATAATTCAGTAGCAGGAGCTGGACTGCAACCTTTGGGCCTCTTCCTGAAGTATTCAACAGTAGAAGAGCCAAGWGTGTGGCTGTATTTTCTGTTCTGAGAAAAGTCATCAGAAGTTCTCTGTTCAGTTGTGAAATTCTTCTTTGCCTGTACTGGCAGAGCTGCATTAAGTATCAATATTCATTAAATACCACGGAGATGATAATGTAATAAAGCAATAATCCTCAGGCCCACATCTATACTTCTCTCCAGAAGAGCTGAGGTTGAGAATATAATTAAAGATTAAAACTGTGTTTGCATTCTGGAACATGGAGATATCTTTTCGTACATGATGGGGAATTGTATTAATAAGGAAGAGATCAGTTTCCAATAACTTTCAATACTGGGAGCTCATTTCATATCCCTGTTCATGTTTAAGTTTCTCACGGAATTCCTTTAGCTTGATTTTAGCAAGACAGTGCAACAGGAACTGTAAAAGAACATGTTGCTGAAACATGTGACCCTTTTGCTCCACAAATTAATCCCCTTTTATATGAAAGAAAAAAAAAAAGTAAAAATTAGTTCTTTATATTGTAAGACAATAATATTTACAAGAATCAGTTTAATTACTTTGCCGTGTACCATGTTGATCGAACTTTAATTTTAGTGTTTGGTGTCTTGTGCACAGTTTGGATCACATCATTGTGCTGTTTCCTTTTTACTTTCAGTAAATTGTTGAACTGTGCAGCTGTTTTAGTGGGAGTTTCAATATATTGTCCTTTATCCCTGGCTGCCACAATGATCTCAGTGTGTTTGGGATTGTGGAGTCAGGACACTTAAATCCCAAAGCTGGGGAAGCATCTCCCTTGACTGGACCCATCTCTGTAACAAATTATGAGGGACAATTCTGAGGTGATAACACATCATTAACCTGTCTG
>NW_026623381.1:1551487-1604048 GCF_030028575.1 Malurus melanocephalus
TGCTGCAACAAAGAAATGGAATAATCCAGTTGAACTTTTTATTTTGGTGGAAGAGGGAAATTTTAAAATAGGTGCTCTTAATTTGTTTGATGTCTCTGCTTTGTTTTCAGTGCKGTTCCCTTGTTATGTATTGTGTGAACTTTGGAACTTTTCTGGTGCTTTGTAACATGCTTAGATACCGAAGATACAGAACAAAAGCTTCGCTGTGCATCTTTAGGAACACAATTCTTTTAAGCATTTTAATCTTGATTTAATCTCCTAATATGTTGATATATCYGACAGCAGGGGTTTCTGCAGTAATCATCTTTGTTTTGTTATGCCAAATCAATCCTTTTTTTTTTTGGCTGTAGTTATATGCTGAATTTAATTTCATTCCATTAAGTATTATACAGCTGCATATTTTCTTACAAAGTAATTACAAAAAGCCAGCAGGCATTGATCAACACAGATTGTCCAAAGGAAATACTTTGACTAAAACTAAATATTCCTTATGATATTTGTTAGCAGGAGAATAATTTCTATCCATACAAAACACAAGGATCTTGAATGTTGCTTTATCCATAGTAAATTACTGAAATATGCGTTAAAGAATCCCAGAATGGTTTGGGTTGGAAAAAACTTTAAAGCTCATCCCATTYCACCCCYTGCCATGGGCAGGGTCACTTCCACTGTCCCAGGGTGCTCCAAGCCATTTCCAGCYTGGCCTTGGACATTTCCAGGGGTCCAGGGGCAGCCACAGCTTCTCTGGATAGCAAACATTAGTTGTGATGTAAAACTTTACAGAGTATTTTAACATGGAGGAGAAATCTGTTCTATTTATTCACTTTTCAACAACTCTTCTAACCAAGTACTGAGGAAAGAGTGCATCCAATTAAGATGTGACAATTTCCTAACTGTGTGTAGAGCTTTTTTTGGAAGTGTGGATCGATGTGATGAGCTCTGTGCACGTGCCTGTCATGGGACATGAGCCAAAAAGCACCTGGRGCTGGTGCCTGTTGCTATTTTGTTGTCATATTCCACAAATAATCCCCCAAACAGGATTGCTGTGAGTGTGATGTGGAGCCCTGTGTGCCCAAAMACAGCGATTTGAAATCGTTCCCATCTACTTTGGGGAAGATTAACTGGAACGCTGTGAAAAAGATGAATCTTTTTGGAGACTCTGGGCCCTGTACCAGCCTTGATCTGYTGTTTCCAGAACATGCACAGACCCAGAGCAGCAGACCCTTAGTGAGTTTASAGTTACTGGGGACCGCAGCTCTGTTGTAAAAGAGCAAATTTCTGACTCTTTGATGTATGTTTGCCTTAAAGGTAATGTTTGTGTGAGAACCGTGCCATTAAAAGGTGGCAATTAATTAAAAGTTGTTCCACAGTCCCAACCATTAGAAGATGCCCTTGCAGCATTTAGAACAGAACATTAATATTGCACTGTAGGGAATCCCTGTACTTTCAGTAAAAAAGAAGGTTAAGGATGAAGATTTTAATGTGTAATTAAAGACTGCAAATACTAGTTTAACTGCTTGTTTCTGTGTCAAAAAAAAAGTTTAAAAAAAAGAACACAAACTATGTGTGATTGAACTAATTAAGACAGTGAAGAACAAGCTAGATAAGAGAGGAAATYTGTATGAACCTAATATTGATATCAAAGCTTTTGCTAAAGCTGTGATTTTATAATAACGTTGCTTTAAACCCCCCCCCCCATTCCTTTTTTTTTCTTTTTTTTTTTTTTAGCTTTGCTGTTTGGGGGATGGGGATTTGAAGCTGCTTTACTGCAGCAAACAATCAATCTGAAAAGAATAAATTAAAACTACCTCTTGCCAAATTCAGAAATGCATTACAGCAAGTGTTTCCATCTGCATTGGTTGTATATTCCCCTGTCAGAGATGAGGAAGAGCAGAGCTGGAATAAAGTGGAGTGAGAAGATCTTTATATTTTGGTGGTTTAGCCAGACCAGCTTTATTGTATAATCATATTGTGTAATGTGATGTGATATAAGCCCATTGGGAGTGTATTCATTCATGGCTTTGTTTTTGTACCTCTGCAAAGTAACCTTTGTCTGTCTGAGAGGAAAACTAAAACAGCTAAACTGGGAGGGGATGAAAGGAACATTGAATGGGAACCCTGTGGCCATGAGGAGGAGGAAGCTCTAGGTGTGTGTCACAGTAAAAAACTTTAAAATGCAAATTGTGCCTGGAAACAAAGGCCATTAAAGCCCCCTGTAGTTTCAGCAGTAACTCTGCAAAGGGTGAAGTTTTCCCAAGTGATGAACTGCACCATGGGGACATCCTGGGAGCTCAGGGATTTGCCCCCATCCTTGGGGACAGTGGTGATGCCAGGCTCTGGCTGTGCTCCTGACCAGACTGTGGGGTCTGAGAGGGTGCCTGAATGTCCTTTCTGAATACAGAGGGTACAGAGGAGATCTGCTTTGCTCTGCTTTCTTTACCTGCTGTTAAAAATAACTGTTATTACTTTTTAATTTCACTTTAGGGCATTCTCTGGGTCTTTGTRTGTTTACAAGCAACCCCATGGATGGGTTAAATGAAAAAAGCTTGAGGTAGCAAATTCCAGCTGATGATTTCATAGTTTTCTCCTCTAAATGTAATCTTCACTTATAATGATTTGAAGTGTTTTGGTAACACTTACTTTGCTCGTCCCATTTTCCCAACAGACAGTGGGAAAAAAATAAATAAAATGGAACCTTTAGAAGTTTCACTGGGTGAAGTGACTCAGTTTTCATCCCTTTGTAGGTGCTGCTCTGTGTTATTTTTATTCCTGATGGAATAATTTTTTTACCTACACAGGAGTAACACMATCCTTTCAGTTTCAGTGATGTTACTCAGCAGTGTGTGCGTGTTATTGTGAAAATAAGTGTATTAACAATGTGATGCACATTTCTAATTCACATAGGTGCATTCACCTCATTATTTGTGTATTTACCTGATTCTTACCTTTGCATGGATGACATAGGGAACAAAAACTGGACAGACAAGACCTTGTTAACATTGGCAGACTTGGTTTTGACTTTTTTCTGTGGCTGCAGAAAGTGTCTTTATTGTCTGAGTCATGGCCAGGGGAATCCTGTAGTAAGCCCTCTAATTTTAGCAACCAAAAGCACCTCCATGTAGCARTTTTTGCATTGAAATTAAATTTATGCTTTTGTGTTGCTCAAGATCGTTCTTTGAAATCCAGTTTTGGGAAAGAAAGTAAGAGTTTGGCAATGAGTTCACAGTGAAATAGTGAATCATTTATTTAATTTTTGCTGAGTTTACCTGGAATGAAATGAAATAAAGATTGTATTCTGTGTATGATCATTATGCTCCATTGTTGCCTGTAATSCTTTGATTCCATCTCTCACAAAATGTGATTGTGGAACGGTGTTCAGCCTTTTCATTCTGTGCCATGTGTGTGTTTGAAAGCACTTAAAGATCCAGAGACTCCTAAACGAGTTCTTGCAGAGAAAATGACTGTTTAGTTGAGTGGTTCTGTGCCTCAGTTTCCCCTGGAAACTGTGCAGGAATGCTGGGGGTGACTCAAACAATGTTGGTACAAAGCTGGGGTAAGAGAAGGCATTAACCACATGGCAGATGCCTTCATCCAGGGGAAGAGTCTGGATTTTTTTATTGCTGCTCATTCAAGACCAGGTAATTTTTTAAAAAATCCAAAATCCAGGAGTGACACAGTTGTGAGGAATGAATGACCAGATAATTCCTACTTGCAGGGCCTAATAGGAAGCTCTCAGTATCCACTGTCAGCATTCCTTGTGATAAATGAGTGCTGATGTATTACCCTGTATCCTTTGTGTTCCTGCCTTTAGGTGCTCGTTGCAGTGATGGAAGACAAAGTGCCAGCACATGAAATAATTACACACAAGCCTGGCTGGAGCCTGTCAGTCTGTGTCAAGCTGCCTAAACTTCTGTGGCCTCTAAATTGTGGAGYTCTTTTGCTGATTGCTGTGTTTGGTATTAAAATCAAATGTGCTCTAGGAGTGGTAAAAAATACCCTACGGTTTTGATGTKTTTTAAGTCAGAATGTAATATCTGTGTCCAAAATAGCCCTGTAAAGCTGAACTCCCCTGAAGCCAAAACTCAGGCTTTTCTACTTTCCTGTTTTGCATGCAGAACCTTCTTTCATTTTGGCTTTTGCATTTTGACAGTTGCTCAGCAAAGATGATGCTTTTGCTCATGACAGATTTGTGTGTGCCATSTAGACAGGTCTTAAAAAGAGCTGAAAGCCCAATTCCTGTGAACCCTTGGGAAGGATGGTTTGAGGGTGGTGGCTGATGGAAGGAGAAAACAGGTATTTTTGAAGAAATTACATTAAGTAATAATGTAGATGATAGTAGCCTGCTTAAAAAACCCACAGTGAAAGCTGATGAGTTAAGTGAAAGGAGTGCTGCAAGGAGGAGTGCTTGGCATTTAAAATCATAGTTGTGTGATTTTTGAAAAAAATCTGAAATTTGGCTTCAAAACCGTTTCGATGTTGATGCTTCCATGATCTTTTCTAGTTTGAAAGTTGCTCTTCATTTAGACAAAAGGTTCCTTCTTCAGCAATATGATTGTACAGCATAGTAGATGATAAGGAAGTTTAATGCTTTCTAATCTTAGGTGTTCCTAAGGAAGTGAAATGGATTTCTTGACATGACAGAGCAATGGTGGCTGTTGTATCCCCCTTGTAAAATGARCTTGTGGACAGAAAATGCCAGGCAGAACTATTTTAACATGTGATTATGTTTTTTAAATGAAAATTTATTTTCAGAGCAATGATAGCAACTTTAACACCACAGACAGAAAATCAATTATAATTTTTGCTTTTACAACTAAAATATTATCTGCTGCTACTAATTTCTTTTTGTTGTTCCACAATTGCTGCCTTCCCTCAGTTTTTTATTCAGTCATCGATRGGGATAAAGATTCTGATATTGAAGCCTGAGTGTTGCAATATCCTTATTTCTCTCCTGCTCTGTGCTTTTGCATCTCTCAGCAGTGCCATGATTGAATCATCTGTTTCTATGCTGGTATATATTAAAACCAGTTAATTTGTGGTGTCTTAGGCATCAACCTCCACCAGAAAGCTCTTATGCAAGTGAACAGTTGGCTTTTGGATTAATTGCTTTGTGAAAGTGTGGGTATAAACTGGTTTCTAAAGGTCTGAGTTTTGCAAATTCCTCAAATACCTTCTGCTGAAATTCTTAACGTGCCTTAAAATGCTGGTGTGAGGAAGGTATATGGAAAACCTGGTTGTGCAGTGAGTAGTGAATGCTTGGATGGAGAGCTCCCTTAAAACATCTGCAGTTTCACTGATGTTTGGAAATGTAACTGCAGGAAGATCTTTTGAGCCAGTAGCTACCATTTGGTAATATTTTATCTCTTTCTGTAGGGCATCAGTTTCAACTGGTTGACTCACAGTAGCTATGTGGGAGCTAATTAATCATATAATTTGCTGTCATGTTACTGGGTGAACCTGTATCCTGGTAGCAGCATGAATGTGAGATAATGGTTTCCTAATGACTGAAACAGCTCTAATAGCCCTGGCCCTCGTGGTTGACTTCAACGTTCCTCTGGTGGCTTTCAGAAAAATCTTTGATATGGGGTTACYCTTAATGAACGTTGTGTCTGCTAATATAGAGTTTACAGCTGTGGGGAGTAATACAGCTGAGCCCATTTCTCTTTTTTATCCAGAATGTTTTTAATTAAAACGAAATATTAACAATAATATATTGGCATATAATGTACATGCATTCAGTATCAAACTGTTCTGTGGGTTTTACTCTGTGATGAAGCAAATTGGGGTTGTTTTGCTGGGTTTTTTTAATTTTTAATTGGATGTGGGTTTTCAGGCCTTTTCCTAGGAAATTTCAGAGCTCTATATTAGGTGGAATACGTCAGCAGGTTTGCTTAGAGATTTTTTTATCAGAAAGTTATTGAACTCTTTTTCACAAAAAAACCTTTAAGTTTGGACAATGTAACTGTAACATAAACAGTTATCTCAAGAAAAGGAAAAATAGAAACAGGAAGTTTAAAACAAAAAGAAAACAAAAGTAACCTTGCCTTAAAATATGCTGTCATTTATCTCCATATTTAGCATTTTGTGTGTGTGCAGGGAATGTCTTTAGTCAGTGTAAAAATCTAATTAAATCTTCTCATGGCAGCGATTCAGGGCTGACCCTCTCTATATTGGAGCATCTTATTAGAATAATAAACCACTCCCTGCTGAGAGCCACTGGCATTGACAGACAGGCCAGACACTGGGGCTGCTGATCAGAAAAGGTTCATCAGGCTCATGTTGTCTGCAGGGTCTGCAAGAAATGTTTTATTGGCCCTTCTCTAGCAGCCYTTTGGAGATGTTGTTTGGCAGAGTCCAGACCCTGGCTTGTGACCAAGCACAGTCCCAGGGACAGGTGGATTATTTTATATCACTCTGTGACATTACAGTGGACAGTCTGTTTTTTTCTTTGTTTTTACTAAAGGACCGTGAATGCACAGACTGTTCTTTTCTTTTTTTATCTGTACCTACTCACGATTAGAAATTATCTGACAATTTGGAATTTCTTTACTTTGAGTAACCAGCGTGATGTTCCTTAAAGGAATTTGCTCTTCACAAGTTTTGGGCTTGATATTCATGAAGTGGATAGGGAAATGTATTTAGGAACAAAGCAGTGTTAATTATCATATTTGTATTTACCTCAGGAAATCTTCGTTCCTTGGATGTCACTTGGGCACTTCTCTCTTATTCTACCTACAGAAACTGAATCCTATTATTTTTTAGTAGGCTGAGCTTTTCTCCCTGGTCACACCAGCCATGGTAATTTTGCAGGGCTTATTCTACTTCAGATATATTTGGCATAAATGCTAGTTTAGGTCTGACTTTTTAGKGAAGCTCTGCAGGTGATGTCAGGTGAGGCAGGTACAGGATTACATTTTTGAACTTGTGCATTTCTTACTGCGGCACTTGGCTCTAGTCCAACTCTCAGCCCCGTGAAAGACTTTAAACTCCAGCTCAGAGCTTCAATATTTCCAAAGCTACAGTGAACTTAAAACCTGGCTGATCTCTACTCGGGCTGCACATGATCCTTGTGTGAGGGGAAATAACAAATTAGAGGAAATCTGATTACAAAAGTGGGAAAATGGCCAAAAAGGTGCTGTGGTGTCTGGACTGTGTTCACCAAGCCCAGCAGTTACAGCCATGCTTAGCCCTTTCTTTAACCAACCTTCTTGTTTAAGGAGAGTTTTTCTCAGAGAATTTCCTCCAGGGAATTCGCCCTCCTCCCCCACGTTGACTTTCAGCGGAAGCCACRCAATTAATTTCCATAAGCCCTATAAAAAATCTCAACCTAAAGAACAGCTTGTCATGCTGGAGGAAGAAGTGATGAAAGCATATTTTTTATAAAATAATGTTTTGAAGGGCTTCACTCTCCTAAAATGTTTGTGCTGGGAGAGTCTTGAGTTTTGTAAATGCCTAATTGTACTTGTTATCTCCAGTTTTTCTACTGAAGTGTGAAGATGACCTTGAAGGAGKCTTTTGATAAACCTCTGAGTTGTAAGATAGATTTTTATCTCYGTAGTATCACAGGCAGATCGAAGGACTTGGCCAGACCATAAATCTGAAGAGCTAAAAATCAGGACTAATTATGAAATTCCCTCAAGAAAACTTAAAAGTAGTTGATCACAAAAGTTGAAATGGGTAAAAGCTTGTGTAATAAATTGCAGTGGGCTGTACAACATTTACGTCTCATCTCATCTTTTTTCTTCACCTTTGCTTCCCTCTTAATTGCAGAACAAATCGATCTTAAGGATCCTTAAAGGCTGCTGTCAAGTGTCCTAAGTACCCTCAGAATTAGTGATATTAACACTTGCCTGTTTCTACCACTATTTTTAATTTTAAAGATTAAAATCCCTAGATCTTGAAGTGGATGATTTTTYTTTGAGTRGCTGTTTGAAMTCTATTRATGAGGTCTAAAATTTGAGTCTTTACTTGCTAGTTCTGTGTATTTTGGTCCTGTGTGTGAAATGGTCTGCTCTGCTCTCCTGTTTTGATATCCTAGCTATTCTCCAGAGGATTAGACCTTTAATCCTCCCTTCCTCCCAGCCTCTGGAATTTGTGATGCCTTCACTGAGTTCTGGGATTTGATGTGCCTGRGAGCAGTGGTCACTGAGATCTCTTCCCTCCAGCAGTGCTTCTCATGGTCAGGCACAATCTATAAAAAGGTCTAACTGGGCACAACATCTGTGTTTCCTGTTCATCAGCAGCTGCACCCAAAGGTAAAATCCCACTGCTTCTCATAAGTAKAGAATAAATAATAGGTATCATGCATCATCTGTTGCTGTTCATAAAAGGAGGTAAGTACTGTAATTTCTGCTCTGTTGAGGGAGAAATAAAGCACAGAGAAAGAGAGTGAGAAGGCTTTGCTGTTGCAGTAAATCTTCAATAGCAGAGCTGAAAATAACACGTTATAAAATACTGAATTGCATCTGGAGAAGGCTGAGCTCAAGTTCAGTGTGCAGTAATGCAGTGTCAGGGTCTCATCAGCTGGTCAGTGCAGGGCAGGTGGGCTAAAAACCATTGCAGCCCATCACATTTCCTAGGACCAGGACTGAACTGGGTGCCTTATTTAAGGCCTTTGTCAAAGCACCCTCAAATGTTCACCGAGCTCAGCATCAGCTCCGGGCCACAAATTTTTTGACAAGTTAGCAGTAATTCAAGAGCCATCTTTGTAGATAAACACTGACGTAATAATTTGGGTTCTTACCCAGRCCTCTGGAGATTACTCCTGGTAGCATTTATGGCTGGGTTGTGGAGCAACATCTTGTTCATAAAGAAGTGGAAATATAAACAATACACTTGCTGTGGAGTTTCAGTTCTGAAATTATTTTACCATTGATGCTGAATGGTTAAAGGAGGGCTGATTTTCCTCTCAAGGTGTGTAGAAAGGGGTTAATGCTTTCCACAAAGCACAGAGCAGTGCAGGCTCAGGCAGGATCCTGGTGATGACTGTAAAGTAGATGCATGCTTGTTTTGTTAACCAGTTTTCACACATTCTAATATCCATATTCCTCTCATGATTACTGCTGTGAATTAAAAGCATTTGGAAGAGCATTCTGCAGAAGTACAAAGAAAGCTATTTCARTGCTATAATAAAATAGCCCTGGGAATTGGGCTGCAAGGTTTCTATTTGTAACAAACTTTTCCTTATAAAAGTTACTTTTTTTAAGGTGGTGCACTGGAATTCAGTGTCATGAACAGGTGTCTTTCTGCTCAGTCCTAAAAAACAAAGTGTGCACTGTCAATATATATTTTCAGAGTGTGTTACAGAGGTGTTTGTTCATATTTAATGTAAATGTGCAGATGTCCAGAGACTGTTTGATTCAGGAGCAGGTTTGCATTCCAAAAGCTTTCAGCAGGTGAGCCTGTGCTCGTTTGTGCAATCACTGTCAGCTCAGACCTTTGAGGACATTCCAGGCAGGTTTGCACCACKTCACTTAGCAGGGGACTCACGGTGGCACTGAAGAATTCACAATTGTGTTTGCTGTATAAACAATGCCGTTGAAATAACAACATTTTACCATAAACCAATATTTTATTGTTGTAATAGAATGACCCCAGTGTACACYATTCCTAGCCCATGAGGTATAGTGCCAGCAGGAATTGTGCTGGCACACTGTTCARTAGGGAGTTGAATCATCAAACTGGTTTAGATTTAAACTAATACTTTTTTTTTTTTTTCCTAAGCCAGCTCAGTTGTGAGCTCCAGCTCCTCCAGCACAGCACAGTTGWGGGGGCTGAACGCTGTGCAGGAGGGGATGTGTCAGTGCCTTATGTCACTGTTGGTGCTGAAGCCTGAAAATTGTTGAATCACAGCCTCAGGTTTCTAAATGTCTTTGTAAATCCAACCCTTAAACACTCTGTCTTGGCTTCTGGAGAACTGTCCAAACGATTTCACATGCATCCTTAAGTGCTGTACCAGGTTTGGCCTTTTGTGAGCRAGAAGTGCAGATGGTGAGTGTTTGATACAGCTCTGTGTGCATATGCTTGTGCAGCAGACCACCCTGTGTTTATGTGTAAACACTGCTAGACTATTTAGGCACATAACTTAATCTTTTGCATCCACTCAATAATAAGACATAATTCCTCTGTGACCGAAAAAACATCCGTAGCAAAGTTGAAAACAAGGGGGTTTGTAAGAATGGATGGGAGTGAGCCTTGTGTCAGGTTTCAAATGTGTCTTGTCTCCCTTCTAAGTGTGGAGTGGAGTTGGTCATGAATCTTAGCAAATTTGTTCCTTAATGCCTACGCTTGAGGTGTCTTAGATAAGTTCTTTGCAGCCCACACATCCTGACTCCTTCCACACCTGTGGATTCATAATGCCAGCACTCTCCAGTGYTGAACCTCCCTTCTGCTCATTCTGTACCTTAGCCCCAAGACTGAAGAGCTGTGTACAGCTCAGATTTGCTCCTTCTGCCCTCACCTCACCTCCTGGTAGTTAGAAGTCAGTTAGTTATTTTGAAAGAACATTTTTTTTTCTTCTTGATGTGTCATGAATAAAGATTTTACAGCGGGAACAGAGGCAGTGAAGGAGTAGCAGAGACCAAGTCGATGTGCAGATGAGGAGGGAAGAGAAAGATGAGCCAGTAGGATCCTGGCTGGAATCTTCCAGCACGAGAAACTTGGAAATTGGGTGAGAAGAGAGAGGAAACTGCTGAAGCAGTTTGTTAGAAAGGACAAGAGGACGGTGTTAAAAACTTTATGAGAAAACAGCCTGGCAAGGAAACTCAGTGCTGGAGGAGAAGTTGCTCAAAACAAGCGAGTTTAGTACTGGAGCCAGGAAACATGAGCAGTTTATAGAGGTTCTACAGAACTGAAAAGCAAAAGCCTGCATTAACAATAATTAAAAAAAAAAAAACAAACGCGGAACCTGTGGAATATGGGAAAGGAGGCAGAGACTTGCAGGATTGTTGTACAGATGTCAGGGATGGTGCCAGCTGTCTCATTTAGTCTTGAGACTCGAAGTCGCTTTCTCAGCGTGAGTGGTGTTGAATTTTCTTTTCACGCTCTTCATTGCCTATCCAAGCAGGAAGTGTCATCTCACCAAAGCTGGCAGAGGTCACTGTTTTAATAACTATTGTTAATTGATGCTTCTGAAAAGCTTTCTATCAACTTGAATTTGCTACCTGCAGAGACTTGCCTAGCAGGTAGCTGAATCAAATTAAAACTTAAATTCCGTGATGAATAAATCAGACTAGAAATGTGATTACCCTGGATGTGTTAAAATATACTATTTCTCTAATCAGGCTGCCTGAAAACTATTAAATCTCTTTATGAAGTGTATAATATTTTAAATCTTGCTGCTGCTAMAAGCTTTAAGTTGTGTATTGAGTCTTGGTTCTGCAAAAAAATAGCTTTCTGTGGGTCTTGGAATGAGTGCAGAAAAATGMTGTCCCCCGATGCCTTCAGCAACCAACCCAACATGTGCAGCAGGGCCAGCTCATGCTTCTGAAATACCACACATGTGAAAAGAAATTATTAACTGGGTTGAAAATACTAACTGAAAGCCAAAAAAAAAAAAAAAATCAATCTGTGAGCAAGTAAATACTGCGCTAGTAAGTGAGAGGATGTGTGGAGAGTATCCCCTGTTGCTCTCCAGAATATCATGAATCCAGATTCAGCAAAATTGTAGAGTTTATTTTCGTCTTGTGTGGTGTTTTCTACTGAGTGTATTGGAAAGATTAACTTCTTTCATATTGCAAATGTGTATTTTTCCCCCTTCTCTCTTTTTCTCCATCTTCCCAAGATCATTTAGCAAAATTTTCTCTCTTCCAAAAGACCTCCCCAGAAAATTGTTATTAATACCTTTATTTCTAGTCTTTAAATTGTTGTATTGAGTGGAAAAAATGAACAGCATGCAAGCGAAACACTGTGTGGGATAAATGCTATTTAAGTCTTGTCTAAGCTGTTAAACATCACACTAACACTGGATTGCTGGATCTAATCCAGTAAAAATAAAAAAAAWTTTAAAAGAGAGGTCACATTAGAGAGCGAAGCCATCTGTCCAGTGTGGAATTGAAAGGCATTTATAATGAATTACTCTCCTATAYTGCTGTCTTTTGGGGGGCCTTTATGTGAATCAAAGAGATGGTACAAGACCATTTATCTACAAAAATAGTTCCTGARTTATTTCTACATTGTCAACCTGATGTTTTAGCATGAAACTTCTCGGTGAGTGTTTTGCATAGATAATTAGGCCTTTCTAAACAGTATTCTCTAACTGGCTTCMGAGGTGTTTTCTGCCTGTTCCAAGCATTGTTTCCCTAGTAGGGACTGAAGGATTTATGTGTACACTTACTGGTAAAATGGGAGAGAGTTTTTTCAACTAATATCTCTGTTACTTTATTCTACTGTTGGCTTTTCTGCGTGTTCATAACAATACTTTGTTTGAAGTGTGATGTTTTGAATTACTTTCAGTCATTGCTGATRTTCATGAAGTAGATTTGTTTTGTTTTGACTTTTGTAATAATAATCTGGCGTGTTTGTGGAAAAAATTACTCTCCTGTATTAAAATAAAAATGCTGGTTTATGGTGTTGACAGCCTTTGAAAGCATCTGATGGACTGGCTGGCTCTGCACATTCACATGCAGACCCCTGAATGATACTATTAGCATTTTTTAGAGTAAAGATTTTGTGTCTAAAATAAAATTTTAATACCTCGTTAAAAATTATGAACCTCTGTTACAAAGGAAAGAAGAAGAAAAAATGGGAGAGAGAAGTTGGAACAAACCTGCTGTTGAAGCTGCTTTTAAAATCCTCCCTCAGACCAGTAARACTACATTAGGGAAATTGTTTTAGCACTTGAGAAGGTTTAGTGAGGTGAAGTCCTGTTGGTTGAGTCTGTTWTTCTTTTCTGAGTGGGATGTTTAAGGGATCTGGATTAGGGGATGCATATGGATCTGGATTAGGATGCAGGCACYGATGAAGTTACTTAAAGCTTTTTTGATTAGAACGGTACTAGCTCAGGGTGTTGCAATAAGTAAGTGTTAATGTCTTGGTTTTTGGAGACCTAGGATAGTTCATAATATGAAATTCTGTCTGTAAAGAGTTTAAATTCTGTGTTGTAATACCGGGATTATTGGGTACAATCTTTTTGAGCAACCTTTGCATCCCAGAGAAGCGATGGGGAGGGAGTTTGTCTAGACACTCTCTTCAACCTTTTGTAGGTGGAACAATGCCTGTTCTAGTACATAAAATTTCGGCTTCTCTTTAATTCTGAGAATTCCATGAATTTCTTTTTTGCAGGATGAAAATAGGCCAAGTGTTGGAGCAAATCTATTGCCATKTGCTTTTCCCCCGCTTTGCATTTTCTCGTCTGGGTTTGTAAATGCTCATTCCAACCATCCCCTTTTGTATGTAGGAGAAAACTCAGACGTGCAAAGGACGTCAGAAGTTAGAAGTGCTCGTTGGCAAAGTAAAATTAGACTTTTCTCCATCCTCAAGTGTTTGCTTCTCTGAGACTGGGCAAGAGGTTCTGTAACATAAATAGGAGCTATCGTGTTTTTGAGCTAAAACTGGACAGAGATGTATAAATTTTGTAAGTGCGTATTTTGGCGCTAAATTTATGTATTTCAGTTCTACAAAATAACTTCCAGACAGCAGTTTTTTCCTCCGTTCCTCTTTCCAGACAGCCTCAGGGGTGCACTTTATCTCTTCTTTATCATGTGGTCCTCAGTTTTCTCTRAAGTCGTCACCAATTACGCTTTTACATTCCTTTGCTGCGTCTGATTTCTTGTGTCCATCCCTTCACAAGATGTTTTACCAGATGTCCTCTCTGAAGGGCAAATCTATGGAAGAATTTTGCCATAGATTAAGTTGTCATTTTATATTTGAGGCCACAATGCAGTCAGGCTCATTGAGTAATTATATATGCATCTTGGAAGAATCTTKCTGTTCTGAGACTCAGGAAAGCCTGATGTCTGCTTGGAAAAAGGCATAGGGGCACAAAACACTGCTGTGTACATCAATGCTCTGTTRTCCTGTTGGTCTGGGGTCTTCTCTGACATCCCACTGACTGAGAAGAGAAGGAAAAGGCTCCTTGTGTGGATGGTCCTGATAGAGCTGCCAAAGTAAAGCATCACATTTTCTGGAGCACATGGTTTTAATTTTCCTTCTGTGAAAATAGTACAAAAGTAATAGKCATCTAAGCCCAAAAAATCACAGTAACTCACCTTTAAGTGCTTGCAGAAGGTGGTTAATGCAAATGAGAAGATTTCTGGTTTGCTATATGTGTGATTTCATTTCAAGGGAAGATTTCACAACCCTGTGAGTTCCCTGTTCTGCCTTGCACTGCTCAGGTAGCACAAGGTGACARTTGGGTTTGAATCAGGCTTTAAGCCTCGTGGTCAAGACAAGTTTTAAATGTAAAAATAATAATATGTAAGAAAGACTTTGAAGAATTGATTACCTCCGACCAGCCTGGATCCTGTTTTCAAAGGATGAGTGTACATATCCGCTGGGATTTCAGAAGGACGTAAGCAGATTAAATGCCTGAGTCCAACTGTTGTTCACATGATTTAAAATTACTTGAATTTTCCTTCCTTAATGCACTGTCAGTGTCTTGCTTTATGCAACTTCTTATTTTGTTTGTTTTTAACTTCTCATTGCTCGGCAAATTGGAAAACTTAAGCCATGCAAAAATCTGCATCACGACATGTTCAGAAGCACAGAACCTCTGCTTGCCTGTATCCCTRGTCCCCCACAAACAAGAGATTAATTTATTTGCAGAGCCTGGAGTAATGGCTTTTATGAAGCAGYATAAACTCTGCTGCTGGATGAAATCAGCCTGGGATTCAGTGGTGTTTGAAATGAGTTGGGTTTGTGCCGTCCATGTGTGGCTTTTTCCTCCTGGAGCAGTGTCTGCTGCGCCTCCTCCTTCCCAGTGCTGAGGAAGTTCTTGGCTTTTGGATGTTTTTGGCTTTGCTTATCAGCAGCAAGTGTTAATGAGTCATTGCAGTGAATGGGGGAACTTTCTTCTGCACTATGACAAGTGGGGATTAAGGGTTTTGTGCAAAATTGTCATAACTCGTTTCATTCTTTGGTTACTTTTTAAAGCCGACTTTACCAGCTGAGGAGGTGTTGCTTTCCTGATTTGATTTTATTTTTTCTGATTGTTTTAATCCTTTGCAAAGTAGCAATTGGAGCATAGCACCTCATTGTTGTTCAGGGGGTTTTAGCACTAACATCAGAACTGAATTACTTTGAAGAGCAAGAATTCAACTTTTTTTTGCCTTTGTTTAAACATATTAAAGGGAAATGATTAGGTTTTTTTTTAGTTTTACTATTAATCTAACTCAGGCAACGAATTTTTCCAAAGTCTCTATTTTTCAGAGCATATATGTGGATTAGCATGAAAACAGTTTTATTTAAGAATTCATTCATGGATCTGATCGAGTTGCAGAGTTTGTAAATGGGCACAGATCAGTGCACAGATGATWCAGACTGTCCTGTAAACTCTGCTAAAGTTTGGATTTTAATTTAAAGGAATGGCTGAAGGATGGGAGGCAYGTCTGTGGGTCAGGATGATGTGTTCTGGGGGCAGTTTGCAGTGTTCATGGAGGTCAGCTCTTAATKTGATCCCAGGGAACAAGACAAGTGTTTGCCAGCTCACCTTGGCCAGCAGAAACAGGGATTACACCCAGCAGAGAGGATGTTATTTTACCTTTGTGTCTGATTGCTCCAGAGAAACATCTGGAATTTACCAACCAATTTCAGAGTCACCAGTGCATGAAATAAATTGGAGTGATTCAAGAAAAAAAAAATCACCCCGAAGAATCATCTGAAGACTTTGATAAAACCTTTATCTGTTAAGTTTATCAACGAGAGAGTAAGGACATGACAGCCTGTGAATTCCTACACTGGGAGAGTAATTTTAATCATGTGTCCTTCAACCCCCCTGAGGAGAAAGTATAGAAATACAATGGCAGGAGTTTGAGACTGACAGATTTGGACTAAAAATTGAGTGCGTGTTTTTAAGGGCAGAATAATTGATTTTCAAAACAACTTGCAGAGGGCTTTGGCTTGTTTCCTCTTATCAATAACTTTTTGAATTATTGCTTGCAGGTATCAGAGAAAAATTGATTCAGGAAAGTCCCATGAATAAAAAAAAGKATAATTTTTAAAAGGATAACTGTAAAAAGGATAAAGATTGTTTAAAAGCRTAGTTTTTATAATGTGAGTGTGTGGGAGAGAGCCCCTGTGTTAATGCTGCYGTCTCTTTGGTTGTAGGTACGTGGATGATGTGATCAGTCGGATTGACAGGATGTTCCCTGAAATGTCCATCCAGCTCTCCCGGCCAAATGGAACCTCTGCAATGCTKCTGGTAAGTTTGGATCATTTAACTCCTTGAGTTGATTTTCTTAACAGATTGAATTACTTCCCAAAAAACGCAGGTTATTGAAGTTTTGGAGTTTTTTTTTCAGAAACATATCATTCTTCATTTGTCACAGCAATGTAACATCTTTCTTACTCTTAGGCAAATATGTGATAAAAAAATTTCCCTTTTAAACAAAAGATCTGTGGCTTTTTTATTGTTAAATGTGATAGCAGAAATATGAGCACAAACTCAAATATCCACTGTGGTTTTCAGCACACTTGGCAATGAGTGAATCTTAATCATGATAATTAAGAAGGAAGAGAAYGTTGTGAGGAAGAAAAGAAGAAGGAAACCAATATGATTTAAATCTGTTCACATTGCTCTTGGGTCAGTGAGTTTCTGTTATATGATGAAGTTAAGAATTTGCCTTTGAAGTAAATGAGCAGTAAAGGCTGGATTTGAGATAAACAAGTCCAATACATTCGACTTATTTCTGCCTGACCAAGCAAGATTTCATTGCAGAGGAGCCTATTGTTCCCATCCATTTTTACAGRCAGCTCTTGTGCTTACAGCAAAAGAAGTCTTTAAAGCTCTAAGACAGCAACGTGGAAAAGGAGTTCATGATGTGGCAGTTGGATGCTGAGTTCCTTCTAGGGAAAGGCAGAAGTTCCATATTTTGCCARATTTTAAATAAAACTAGAAAATACACCACATACACAGATGAAGAACTGAGGCCAATTCAGTCTTTTCCATCTCACATTCCTCGCGGAAATTTCCCTGTAGTAACTATTRCTGGGATGATTTTTAATTTTTAATTATTTTAATTGTATTTAGTTTTAATTAATCAACTGTCTAACATCTCATTASTAACTTTCTTTGAACAGCCCCAAACTCACAAGAGATTAACTGAGTCAGAGGTTAAAATAAACAGCTGGCATTAAAACATTTAATCTGCAATTGTTGGATTCACCAAGTGGAACAATGTATTCCAGAAAAGAATGGGATTCATCARTGCAGTCTTAAGAAGTTATAAGTCTTAGAAGTTTTTGCATTTCCTCTTAAGCTGACTTTGTGTGATATCTATTTTGCTAAAAGAAAAAMGTCTGGTTTTGCTCCCTTACTTTGAAACGCTTCCCATTCTCATGGAGCCCTTCTTTGCATGCAGAAGTACCTTCCATTTTGGTGGGTTTTTTTTTGGTGGTCAGGAAATAGATGATGTTTTTCAAGATTCATGCCCAATTAAGAAATAAGGCAGATTACCTTGGATGTGAGTGCCAAGGARCAAGGTTGGGTGGTAACTACAGGAAGCGCCTTTCACCAGCAGTAACCGTGAATTCCATGAGGCATTTGCTCTCTAAATCAAGGACATTTTTGTTTCTACAAGATCCCAGCCCCATGTTGAACCAGCGGTATGCATATTTTCCTTGGATCAGAGATCAAAAAAAGATTGTTTTTCAAGTATTTTTGCATGTGATTGTGTGATGGGTTTATCATTTTTCATTTTAGCCAGGTTTTCCCTCTTCCCCATCTGTCTCAGTTGATGTTGCCAATATGGCACTTTCCATCTGGCCCTGACTGCTACAAAAGCTTTYGCTGTTTTCAGCCACAGATCCTTCCATGAAAAAGGTGCTGCAGGATGGGCAGTGTGAAGAGCACCTCCCCCAGAAGGAGGGAGGTTTCTTCAGCACTTGTGATTTCTCACTCTGAACTTAGCCCRAGTTACATCTGGAGCTGCTCCCCTGCAGCACTGTGGTTTGCCACCATGCCAAAGGCTTCAGATAATGCTCATTTTCTTTAAAAATACTTCACAGCTGTACTGTTTGCCCAGAGTTCATTAATTAATTGTATCATCTCAACCAAGCTCATCCTTGGACTGTTCATAACACCACTGGCATCTTGGGAAGGTCCTTGATGCAAAGGTCTGGTTTTTATGACATTTTTAAACTCCATCATTCCATCCACTGGAGAAAAACCATACATTATTCTTCAAAGGTGCTGGTAAGCACTATCTGCATATTAAAAATAYGTAAATAATTGGAGAGAGATGGGGAAGAAGGGGAAAGGAGGCCTGAGAGACTCTTTGAAACTTCAGAAACTTCATGGCCTTTGTCAAATTAACTTCAGGAAGAAGAACCGAGAGAGAGAGTTTTAGCCCCAGACTCTACAACTTCATGTACACATGGAAACAGGTTATGTTCTAATTTGTAGAGGTGGGACTTGCACTGTTAAAGTTTCATCTGGGTGGTTCAAGAAGATTTTTTTCTCTTCAGGAAGGACAAGGAGTGCTGGAGAGGGCCCTGCAGGGCACGGAGGGGATTTGGGGGCTGCAGYATCTCTGTGATGAGGAGACACTGCGGGAGCTGGGCYGGGTTAGTCTGGAGAAGGGAAGGATGAGAGGGGATCTCAGCAATCCATATAAACATCTCCAAGGGGTGTYCGAGGATGTACCAGACTCTGTTAGGTGGTATGCAGAGACAGGACAAGGAGCTGTGGCCATAAACTAAAAGAAACCGTAAATTTTCACTTCAGAGTGAGGAATAACCAAGATGAGCTCCCCTGGTCAGGGCATGGTGCTGGTAATGCCACAGTTGTGGGTTTGATCTCTTTATGGATCATTCGCATCAGAGTTGGATCCAGTGATCCTTGTGGGTCCCTTCCACCTCAGAATATTCTGTGATAAACTCCTTTATGTTGAGGGTGGCAGAGTTCTGGAACAGATGCCCAGGAAGGGTGGGCAGTCTCCCTCTCTGGAGACATTCCAAACCCACCTGGATGTGTTCCTGTGGCACCTGCTCCAGGTGACCCTGCCCTGCCAGGGGGATGGACAGGATCATCTCCAGAGGTCCCTTCCAACCCTAACAATTCTAGAATTCTGTAATAATTAGAGCTGTGYGAGCCTGTTGGTCAAACAGAAGCTGCAAACTTCTGTGAGAGAAATAAGCTGCTTCCTCCAGACAATGAGGAGGTTTTTTATGCTTTAGATTTATACACAGCAATTGTTCCTCATTAGTCTGGATTTATGCTACACAGGCCAAACACATAAATAATTGAAACCTTTCAGAGCTSTGYGAGATCCTGGGCTGATTTTAAAAGCAGTTTATTGTGGCATTTCAAGGTGCTGCTTAATCCCAATCTTCACCGGTGATTTTTCAATTAATCTTTTAATCGCACGATGTATAAAATAGACTAAACATAGAATTGTATCAGCTTTAATAAYTGTGTTATGCAAAATTAATTTCCAGCAGCAGCACAGGGAACTGTGGACTCCTTAAGGTTTTTGTGAGATTTTGTTGGTTAAATGCCAGGAACTGTAAACAGATAAATCTTATCTTGTATATCAAGAAAACATTAACTGATTTTTAATGAATGAAAATACCTAGATTTTTTCTTCTTTTTTGAATGATTAGTTGCATTCCTAGATACATTATTCTTTCAATATATTAATCACACCATCAAATTATTTCATGATTGTTTCATACACCTTCTGTTGCCAAAATCCAGAGTATTTTTTGTGTGAAACAGATCCTGTGTACAATTCATTTATTAATATCAGAAATATTTGAGAAAACTTTACCCCCTACTTTTCCAGCAGAAAAGTACCAATTCCTTATCGTCATATACCCAACCAGTCCTACTTGGGGAAAATGCTTATTTTCTTTTACACATCTGGGAGCTACTTGGTCTTTAAATTCTTTTTATCCCAAATATTTATAAAGAACTACTACAGAAATTACAYGCACTGAGTGAATATTTTTTGCAGTTAATTGAACTGTTTTCTGTAATTTCTGTTTCCAGATCATAATGATATGTATAAGTAACTTCCAACCTGAAAAACTGAATTGTTTCTGCCAAACTCAGGGCAGAAATCATGATTTCTTCTTTCCAGGTTATCTTAAAATTTTTTGCTGCTAAATTAATTTTTATGAATTCATACTGCTGCCTAGATTTTTAATAGATCTGTCATATAAAAATATGAAGCAGGTTTTTATACAGTTTTATTCATTCTCCTTAAAACCAGACACATTTGCATTTGAACTTTCAGATCTTGTTCCCGGCATTTGAAGCAGTCTGATTGTGTGGCAGTGGGTTGTATTAATTGCAAATACACCAGACATCTGTTCCCAAAACTGAATAATTCCTTGTGTCTCATTGTTGTTTATTAGTGTTTTTACATAAAGCCATTCGTATTTTTGTGGGGRAAATGGATGCTGAAATGTATTATTTGCCATTAAGAAAGGCACCAGGCTGATTTCTGTGTTTGAGACTCCAATGGTGGAGAACTGAGAGGAGCAGGGGGGGATTTGCAAATTGATTTGAAATCAATATCGATGATGTATTGATTGGGAACAATTCTTTACTGTTATTTCCAAAACAATTTCTTAATTTTCGAAGTGCTCTGCAGTGTGAGCATTCCTTTTCACCTGTTGGGTGGGTTATTGGGATAAAAGCAAAGTTCATGGGARGGATGTAGCTCTGGTGCTCACGTTTGGTGGCTCAGGGCCCTGATTTTTAGGCTCATGGGATGAATATTCATTTAGGGATTTGCTGCCTTGGAGGCAGTAGCTCCGTTTTGATGTTTGATGGAGCTCCTGGGATGTTTCAGGATCCCGTGTGAGCTGGAGGAATCACTCCTGAGCTGTCAGTGGGACGCGTGACTGCTGCAGCTTCACAGGTTGTGCCCAAAGATGGAGAACCAGCCTTTAAAAAGCATTAAAATCAGCATTTAAAGGRCATTGAGCAGTGTGTGAGGTGACATGTGCAAGGAAAGAATGTCTTGAATTAACCAAGTACCTGAGCAGAGGTTGGCAAGTAAATTGTACAATATTCTCTGCTTGTGCAGTGAAATTTGGAAGATGAAGAAGAGACTTTTCCTTTGGGAAAAGGRAACAGGAGTAGAGAAAGGTAGTGAAAGACCTGTGAGAAATGTYCTCAGCTTTGCTCCCTCCACAGGGTTGCTGTGCCCAAAGCTCTCAGGTGTGTATTGATATTCCCATAGATWTATAGTGTGGAAGATCAGATTTTCATCTTTGTAAAATTTCTGKTGTGCTCTAATTTAGAAAGGAAAAAAGAGACAAAATCTGTTTTATCTTCTGTAGCAGTGCTGGACTGGTGTGACCCTTCCCTAAGTGTGAGTGGCCACTGGCAAAATTTGTCCTTGAACCTGGAACAATATTCCTGTGCCAATTTTTATTCCTTATTAAGAGAATAGGGAATGTTACCGAGAGAAGAGAGCCAACTCATCCTTAATATGGGGAAAGCATTTAAAGTCCTTCATTTATGTTGACTTTTTATCAGGCACTATTGCAATTAGGTTAGACTAATGAAAGGTAAATTCCAGCCCTTGCATAAAAAAAGAAATCCTTGTAAAGAACCTAATTAGTATGTTTGTTTATTTAGACTCTAATGGCTTAATTGCATCTTATCTTGCTATTTACAAATAGGCATCATTAAAGAATAATGAGCATGTGAGGGAAAACGCAGCCATACCAGCAGCAGATGAGACATAAAAAATGAGAAAATCTAGTTGAAAGTCTGTGTGTTGGGGGTTTTTTAACTTTATTTTTAATGCTAAATCTCTTTTTTCAGCTATATAAACACGATTTCCATGCATTGTACTGATTAGTAAGAAGGATCTGTGAGTGGGAGGCCGAGCTTCTGGCTGGTTCCATGGCAGGGAGCAGGTGTCTGGCCTTTTGCTGGAAATCTGCAGCATCCTTGGATGTTGCCTTCTTTCTGAGGTGAATCAAAACCACACACACCCTTGTGCTCCTTTTTATAGAAGAGGGGAGGTGCCCATGTTAACTGAAAATAATGTTTTCTTTCTTTTAGCTCTGCATTGCAGAGCATCTGCAGCTCAAATCAGCAGCAAATTCCCTGGAATGCTGGGGGGAAATCTGCAGCTTTGGGAATTTTTCACAAAGTGKTGGAGCTTGGTGTTGTCAGCATACATTTTCCTGATATCAAACTTCAGTAAATTTTAAGAAAGAGTATTTGTTAATGTGTTGTTTAAATGGTTCATAAAAGGGCATTTCACTTGATATTAGTTTCAGTGAGAAGGCAAAATTAAAGGGGGGATTTCAAACTCTTTCCTTCAGGCAGAGTTCTGGCATGGTAAATTAATTTTGATCCTTTACATTTGGTAAACTCATTTGGACCCTGATTCTGATTTACTTGGAAAGGTATTTTTTTATTTTCTGTTTATAACTGCTGTTAAATGGGAACTTTTTTTAGCAGTCTTACAAGAAATTATCTAAGTCATTCTCCCTGATTATTCTGTTTCCCCTCTCCCTTTCTTGGCATACTGTGTCTGTCAGATGCTCCTTGAGATTTATCTTGGTGATAGACAAAATATTTTTAAAACTGGGATATTTCAAGAAGATTTTTATTTTATATGTCTTTGTCAGAAAAGCTGCATAATATTGCAGATTTCAATCAGCTGCCTGTCCTACCTTCTTCTGGGGCTTGCCATTTTAGGAAGCAGGGGATTTATGAATAACTTAACTGTCTGAATTTAGTACACTTTAGTTAAAAGGAAGTTAGAAGTACATTGTTATTACACAGCCCAAAACAGAAGCTACAGAAGTATTTAACTTGCAACCGTTCCATTTTCAGCTCGCAGAACTGTGGGGCATATTTTTTCATTCATATTAATTGAATTTTAAAGTGACCTTGTACATGTATTGATTTGAATTAAAATTTTCTACATCAAGGACGAGTTGGCATATATCCTTCAGGCGAAATATTAAAAAGCCAAGTGCTGTCTTAACAGGATATCGACAGGAGGAGTTGAAATTTAATAGGAAAACTTGGCWTAGAAAGGAAATTGTTGCCTTTTTGTCACCATTGAAAGGTATCTTTGCTGTATAAGGAAAGAAATTTCTTTCAGTTGGTACCTGTGGAAATGCAGGGACATTTCAGTGCCCATCTGGGTGAGTCTGGACCTCCAGGAGAGACCTGCACTCGTGGAGCTCGGAGTAGAACTATGAAATTACCGATTTACCAAAGCCATTAGTTGGTTATTACCTTCTTCCAGGTGATCTGTGGGGACACAGTTGTGTGACTATCAGTGTAAATTACATTTTATACATAGACCTTTCCTGAACACAGGCTCAGAACAGCCAGCTTGAGCAGGGATTGGAAGCAAATGGTCTGCTGAAAAACACGATTTGTAAAATACAGCAGAGTTGAACAAAAACATTAAGCGCTGGAAATAGTTACAAATCTTGATTACTGGAGGAAA
Organism: Malurus melanocephalus; assembly: GCF_030028575.1. Classification (NCBI taxonomy): domain Eukaryota; kingdom Metazoa; phylum Chordata; class Aves; order Passeriformes; family Maluridae; genus Malurus; species Malurus melanocephalus. Next base: position 1,575,079 of record NW_026623381.1, read on the forward strand.
AACTAAAGGGCATTGCATTTGCTGGGTACAGTATGGAATGTGCTTCACCCTGAAAATAGCTGTGGAGCATGCTTTTGGCTTCCACATCTAACAGCATCCTCCAGGCTGGTGACAGGCTGTTGTTCATTCTTTGTACTACTACCCTCATTCTTTCAGTGMTGTTAAAATGATGAACTGTAATTTCTCTGAGCTACTCTTTTACAAAATTCTTGCTTCTGTCAGGCTTAACTAATGATACAGTTGTACAGAAATTGTCTGAAAGTCCCAGTCTCTCTTCCAGCCACTGTAAAATCTGCAGGAATCCCTTGTCAARACAAGTGTGGTAGAAAAGAGGAAACTTTTTTGCGCCTGTGACAGAGCACTGTAAGAGCTAATTCAGACAGCACAGCACCAACCCAGCCAAAGTTTGGAATTCCGGGTGTCTGGGTGCCCTCTGTAAGGGGGGAGTGAAGCAGGAGAGCCTTTCTGAGGGAGTTTATGGTCTGAGGTGCCCAGGTAAGGCTGGGTTTGCCCAGCTCCTTACACTGCAGGAGACAGGAATTTTGAATTTTGATGATCAGGCAARTGGRTGATCAAGGTGCTGTCYTGRAYATRGTGCAGGATGTGACATTTSAGTKCTCTGGTAGATTCTGGAAKTATGGAGTGAACCACTGGAAGGGTATGAAGTCAGATCAMCTGGAAAAGTGCAGGGAGCTAATGCAGAAACATTGGTGCAGGTAAATCTTGTGGAGAGGAGGTTTGAGGGCAGCAGTGAGTTTATTCCAGCAAGCTGGAGTGCCACACACAGGATTTTTCAGCTTGTTACGTTCCACAGATCAGACTGAGGATTTTCAGGAACATCCCACACAGGCTGCAGATCAACCTCAGATTTATTTCTACCTGGCAGCAATGGGAGATGTTATGAATGCACAATGTAAAGAGAAAAAGGAAAGAAGGGAGCATCAATGAAAGCATGTGAAGGTGATGGGATAGGAAATATTGTACATGAAACTGGGTCTGGGTTATAGGGCAGCGTTATTCTTCCATTAAGATTTCTTTAAAATGTCTTCTTTAAAATTCTTAAATTTCTTTAAAATGTCTTCTTTTCCTCCTTTTAATTTTATTATGTATGGTTGATGCCGAGTGGGAAGTTATAAATAAAAGTCTGTTCTCTCAGCAGACCAAGATCCCACTGAAGTGCCAGTTTTAATAAGGTAGAAAAATAAATTGAAAACCATTAACTCTAAATGTGCTGGCAACTTTTCCAAGGTTTATTCATTTCCTCCTCTTAGCAGCTATGACAAAACTCTGTGATTCCAGTGGGTGATCAGCATCACAGATTAGACACCTCTGGGTCATGACTTTGCATTTTTAACTCGGTTAATACAGTGATAGGTGCTGAAATAACTCTGCTAATTTCCTGTATATGCAGATCAGCTACGTCTTGTTAAAGGTACTCGATTTAAACCAAAATTCACAGTGCCTGGAAGCAGAACATGGTGTTTCCATATATGTTTGTGGTTCCTGGTGTGTGCATGGCTCCGGCCTCGATACAAGTTCCTGTCCTTCAACCTTCAACATTTTTCTTTTAGAAATTACCCATTCTGACCCACTTTTTATGTTCTTGCAGTGTTGTGCCTGGCAGCCTGCCTGCCTGAAGGCTGTCATTGTCTCCCCTTGTTGTTCCCCTGTCCTYTCTCTTGCTGGGAACTCATCCTGCCCTGTCCTCCAGACTCCTGGAGCTCTCCATGTCCCATGCCAAAGGCTTGTCACCAGTTCTTTCCAGGATTTGTGCCTYTGTCCTGCTCTGGAGTGATTAAAATCACCTCAGCTGGGGCTGCTGGTGTTGGAGCAGAGTTGGGGGGTCAGGTCATTAGCAGAAGTTACAAAGGAATCACATCCAACAGATCAATAAAGGTGTGAATTGACTGATTCYTTTGGGTGTGGATTGCTCTGCTGAGGTCAGCAGTAAAAACACATTTGTTTTAGGGTGTGTTCACCTATACAGGATGAAATGTTGGAACACTGGCAGAAAATGAGCCACTGCTGGTTGGGAAATATTAAAATGAGCTAATTGTTTCTTTTTTATCTTCGTTTTATGCTTTTGTGGRTGAGGAAAAGCTCTCTAATAATCTCTGTATAACAGATTACAAAGACAGAATTCTTGTTAGGAACACATCTTAACTGTATTGAAGTGCAAGTTCATCTTTGAAATGTAAATTGATTTTTAGATTAAAATGCCTTCATTATTGCATTTTTGTCAATAATACAATTTAGTTTTATTTCTGTTGTTATACTCTGGCTGACCCTCTATATTTTCCATGATCCTAGTTTTATTCTTTGCACTTTAACACTTTCACAGAAGGAAATGAAACCTTTGAAAATGTAACATTTTTACTTTAAGCTGTAGTTTCCTTTGAAATAATTTTACATTTTTATTGGACAGAAAATGCTTTCCATTAAACTCATGGCATGCTTTCACAAGCCAGCATTAGGGGAGTCCGATTCCTCTTTCAAATTGTTCTTCTCTAAGTGGACTTATATTGGAGAATATCAAATTCATCGAAAATAATCACATTTGCCCATTGTTTTTGACAAGTTATTGAGTTGTGGTGTTAATAAAATGGAGAGAATTGCTTGGCAGTGTCATGTCTGCACAAGGGAATTCTGTGAACTCATACATTTTCAGTTGCAAATGAATGTTTGTTTGTTCTGCACTTTATAGTCTCTCTCCTCCTCATAACACACACTGCTTTTAGATCTTTTATTTTAGTCTCTCTATAAAATATTGAAAACTGAAATTGCATCAACTTAAGCTGTTAACTTGATGGTCTCATGAATCCAGACACCATCGACTCGCCCTCAGCTCCTTTTTGCCCTTCTGTTTTTCCCAGGTTACCTTAGGAAAAGTGCTAAAAGTGATCGTGGTGATGCGGAGCCTCTTCATTGACCGGACAATCGTCAAAGGGTACAACGAAAATGTTTACACYGAGGATGGCAAGGTGGGTCACGGCCTCTCCAACATTGCATCATTTGTGCTTGGTATTGACATTGCAGAAAACTGGGATCTCACTGCAAAACATAAAACTGGCAAAAGATCGTGGGTGTCTGCAGAATGTTCCAGTTGGAATTTGTCTTTTAGCTTGGATTTTGCATCCCCAAATCTCTGACTTCTTTCTAAGCTCTGAAGCCTTTGTCTGAATTTCTGATTTATCACCTTAGACCCCCATCTCTGTATTAGTAGYRTCTGCTGAGAAAAYATTTTTGTGGTGTAGCAGCACATCAACAGCCCAAGGTTCAGCTTTCTCTCTTCTGAGAGCCACTGAGATCCTTGTGCTGGGTTTGTGCTGTGTTGATCAACAGTAGAGAGAATCACTGCTAGGTGCTCCTCAAGAATTGGCTTTGCCAGCAGCAGCACATCCCAAACAGCAGTAACACTACAGCGTTACCTGTTTCCACAAGTGATTTGTTTTGTCAACAGCTCACCCTGCTTGAACCCTGCGATTTCCCGTGCCTGCACACACTCCATATGGCTCTGCTCAGCACATCAGGAGATGTTAACGGGACCTGATGGCCTTAGCTCAGCTTGGGTCTCTTTCCAGGGTGGAATGGTCTCTCTTTCAGAGTCTCTCCACTGCCAGTAACAGCACTAAATACCTCCATGTTTCACATTGTCTCTCTGGAGCTTTCTCTTCTGATTATGAAGCCTATTAAAATAAAAAGTTCATTATATCAAGATGAGTATTTGGCACCCATAGGCCATGTTATAATGAGGTGAGACTTCTTTTCCTTTCAGAAGTGATAACTGTGTTTCAGCACACAGAAGCACGTTGTGTGCTGACCCAGAGTTCAGCAGCTCAGASTGTGAACCTCTGTTCTCTGAGAAAGGCCAGGAGCTGASCTGCTGAAGGAAATAGTGCAGCYCTATTTCCCAGGTGAGACGTTCTCCCTCAGAGGGCRGAGGATTGGCCCAAGAAGTAGTAAAATAAAAATTGCTTAATTTTGATGTGCCTTTTTCAGACATGCAGGTTTAAATATCAGTTTGCCACAGGAGCAGCTGCTCTCTACTCCCTGTRTATTTGCATATAAATACAGAGTCACAGCACCAGCCCCTCTTCACCCCAAGTTCTGTGTGGAAGTGAAAKGATGGTCTGCTGAGAGAGCACTGACAGTTTGTGATGGATTCCTGTGTCACACTTCATTTGGGTGTGCTCGTTTTCTCTGATGAATCCAGTTTCCTTTGAAGCTCCCCTGAAATACAATAATGCTATATGTGCTGAAAAGCTAAGTAAGGAGTTCCTTTCTGAAACTCAGCATCTGGCGCTGGGATTGTGCTCAGCTCAAGGTGAACTCTCCTGGGAGCTGCTCATTGTTCCTCTGCCATCGTCTGTGCCAGGGGACAGCAGGACTTGCCAAGGCCAGCTCTGGGCACGGGGCACTAACCTTTGCCTGTTGTCAGTGGGGAGCAGTTCTGCTCCTYCAGGGCATCACTGTTAACACCTGGCTTATTTTCTTGCTTTAAGCCAGTCTGCAGGGGAGTCTSTTCTCTCCCCTTTTCKCTTTGTGTCCAAACCTGATTTGTGGGACTGTTCTGCGAGGCTGCACCAACCTGTGACCTTTATGTGACACTTTRCTATTCCAATGGGCATCCCAGAGATTTTGCAAACCAGAAGGTCTCTGTTTTAGGTATAAATAGGAACATTGCATTTGACTGAAGCAGAATTGGAGTTGGAGCCACTTAAATCATGAGCAAATTTGGCTTGGAAGATTAAATAAATGCGTAGCTTGCTAGTTTTGCCAACTGGAGCACATATTGACAAACAGTGAGCTCCTTTTTTTTTTGTCACTAATTAACTACTCTGGTAATTGGAGAATAAGAATTAAGATTGTGCTCTCACAATGATTTGCTTTCCTTATTGTGCCTGCTGGGAATGAGCGATTGCAGTCAGTTATGAACAGGGTCCATTGCAATTCCTTCCCCATCACAACAGATGCTGTCAGGCAGGTACTTCAGTGAGGTTTCTACACCATTCTGGCTTCTCAGTTGCTAGCCTGATGGCATAAAAAATGCACTAGCATTAAGGAGAAGCACACAAAAAAGTAAGAAAAAGATCAGTGAATATCATCTTTGTTAAATAACAGAAATATGGAGAACCCTCAGGAACACAGTAGGAGGTGATGGTTTTCCCAGTGARCAGTTTTGCACAGTCATTGTTGATTTGGGACTTAGCTTATGTGTTCCCAGGAAACCTTTAATATTTGTAAACACCAGGGAGARGATGAGCTAGGTGATACCGTGCAATATGGCAATGCTGAAGTGCCTCTTCTCTGTGAGCCACGTTGAAGAAGGGACACTGGATAAGTCATTTTGCTTTTTTGCAYTGAAATTTAACTGGATGAGGGTCTGTTGAGTCACCTTCCAAACTCGTTGGAAAGTTCTTTAAGGACAAAAAGTGAAATTCAGTAGGAGGCTTTTTCCAAGTAGGGACAGGGTTTGGGGCAACYAGATGTATGCAGTGGTATTTAAAAAAGGAGAACTGGCTGTCACTGGGAGACTGTAAATGAGAAATGGACTGCACAGAGGAGGCCAAAGATTTCCCCTCTGATCAGTCATCATTTACTACTGAAAATACACTGGTTTTTAGCAAATTTTACATTACTGGGAAGCAAAAGGAAAGAGATCAGTGCAGACAGCAGAGCTGTTGGGAGTCTTCTGGTCCTTCCATCAGGCAAGCCTAGAAAAAACCCCAAACCTGGGTGTTTGTCCTGGCTGTGGGGCTGCACAGGGACACACCAGCAGCTCCCCAGGAAAGCTGACACTGCATTTTGCAGGCTGCTTTCTCTTGCTGTGTGCTCACACGTGTTCTGTGCAGGTTGGCAGATGCTCACGTGAAAGCCTCACGTGGTCTCTGCTGAAGTCTCCTTAAATCGGGTCCTCCCTCTTTAAATACTTTCAAAACTGAGGTGAAAAACCAGAAGTTTTAAGCTTGCAGGGAGCAAAACAAGACACGCCATTCTGGGGGTTTGTTTTTAAGCTTTGCTTATACAGACAGAATCATTGCATTTCTTAAGTGCTCCGTGTACCTCTCTYGTGAATTATTCACAGACCCTGCAGAGTATGTCTTTGCCAAGCTGCCAGCTGCAGAACTTGGACATTTTTGGTGACACTTTGCAAAAACAATAAGTGAGATCTGGCAGGCTCTGACACCTCGTGGTGCTGGACCTGCTCACAGTTGCTTTTGCTCACCATCCTAACCCTTCATGGCCACCACAGACTGCTGCATTTTAATCACCCTCGTGATTTTAGTGGTGGCACAGTGCCACCCTTAATTTCAGACTGTGACATGCTTGTTATGCACTGGAATTTAACCATGGATGGTAATTAATTACCAGTGTTTTCCTGATTCCTGAGTAAATGAAGCTGTGCAGCTCACCTTCACAGGGCAGCAGAGCCATTTGTTAGCGCTGGTGTGCCAACAAAAAATTAAGTTTGGGATTTTTTGGCATAATAATACCATGYTTTTTTGGATGCAGAGACCAAGAAGCACCTTGATGGGCACATTTAGAGTGAGTACTTCACATCACTGCCTAGCCAAATTCCTATTTTGCATCCCTCAGACTTAACTAAAGAAACCTAAGTGTCTCTGTTGAATTCTCATGTTCAGGAACTTGGGTTATGTTAATGCTATGGCTTCATTAATTACCCCATATCAATAAGAAAAGGCAGCTTTTAGCCTCCTAGCGTAAGAGAGGAGAAGAAATAGTAGTATCAAAGGAAAGCTTCAAAGACAGGCAGAGCTGTCTCTCGGGTAATTTCTGATCCCTGCATTCTCACCACTTCAAAGCTGGATGTGTGTGTGTTTGGGTGAAGGGGGGGTTGAATCCGATTTCTCTAATAAGTGTTGGCACCGGGCCTGTTTGATATGGGATGCAGGGAACATTCTGATTTGTTATCGCCTTTGAAATCGCTCCGACGACCTTCAGAAAACGGCCTCTTGTTGCAGCTGCTGGGGGTGGGTGGGGAGAGGGGCACTGGGGAAAAGGAGCCCCGGTTTCATTGGTTTCATTCGCATGCAGAGGATGCCCTGAAATTGTGCTTTCAGCAGTTTTTTTAGTTACAAATGTGTGTCTTGATTGAAAGTGAAAAGTTGAAGAATAATAGACCTATAACGATGCATTCTTTAATCTGCCTCTGCCTTAATCCTGCGTTTCAGGGGGAAAGGTGGGCACTCATTTAGGATGCATGCATGGAGCAGGGGCTAGCAGCTTTTTCCTTTCTTCTTTTTTCTTTCTTTTTTTTTTTTTTTAACTTGGCTAACATCATGTCTGTAAGACAGACATTCATTACTTTTTCAGCTTTTCTATCCCTGTGCCAGCTAATGAACATTCAGAACCTGTTGGACTTGTCTTAAAGCAGCATCTGAAGTGGACTTTTTTTTGAGTCTGACTAGAGAAGATCACATATGTGGTTTGATCACTGGAGATTAGCARACCATCTATACATTCCAATTACAGCAGCTCTGTGGTCAAAGAAATTACATTAAAACAGGGGTTTTTTTTTTAATAGACATCTTTTTTTTTATTTTTAAATGTAGATTTTTCTGATCTGAAAGTGCAGTGCTGCCTTCCCAGCAGGCCCAGGTGGGATAATACCCTGTAAGTCGAGCTTGGGTCCAAGTCTGGGCTTTACCCTGTGGATGTTGCTGTTCACACAGGTTCTTGATCCCATCCCAAGCACCAGGAAATGTTAAAAGATTTGTCGGGAGGTGCCTCAGGTTCTTGTGTCTCCATCCAGCCTGGAAAAGGCATTGAGACATCAGCTGCCTTTTGTCTCAGGGCAAGGTCAGCGGTGCTGAGCTGTGAAACATCGATCCTGGAGTGGCTTTTGAAGTTTTAGCATCGTGTCCTGGCCACCCTGAGCACTGGGGATTCAGGAGTCACTGCTGTGCAGAGTTTGGACAGGGCCACTTCCCAGTGCTGCTCCTAAAAGAATCAAAGCTTTTAGCTTTCTGGCCATTTTTAGCACGGTGAATTAATCACTCGGGCTCAGCATCCTTCCCCCTCGCTTCCTTCCCAGTGCCTCCCTCTGATGTGTTTTACTCACTTCATATGACTTCCTTCATTTCAGGCTCYTTTTGTACTCTCAGTTAGGATGTTTGGGCACGTAAGGCAGAGCTAAAATAATCAGTTGGACCAGAAAAAGAACCCCCTCTGTAAGAAAAGCATGTCCAACCATGGCATCAGGCACTGAGGAGCTGTCCCTGCTTCAGCAATTCACTCAGAAGTTCTTCTTCTGTCTAGAAACATTCCTGAGATTAATGCTTTATCAAACACCTTTTCTGTGACATGTTCTGTGCATACAGAATTGTTGAGTACACTGGGAWCTGTTGAGAAAAAAGCGATTTGCAAGTGTGGGATTGATGGAAGCTCCTCTTGTTTTTCCTTTTGCTTTTCCTTGACAGAGCCCAAGATGTTCCACAGGGCTGGGCTAAGAGAGTGTCACCACGTCAGTTGGAAATGTTTAAGGAGGGTTTTCAGCAAGGACAGCTTCCCCTTCTGGGTTTGGGGGCTGATAAAACTCATATTTCAGTTTTTTTCCTTTTGTTGGTGTGTAGCTGAGCACACATTCAAGTCATGGATGTGTGCAGTTATCTCCAACCTTAAATCTSTCTTAGTGTGATTTTTGTCTGCAAATGTAAATGCACTTTCCTGAGGGATGTTTTATTTAGCCCCAGTAGACCCAAAGCTTTGGCTTAATTCAGCTAAACGCTCTTTGTGTCGTTTGTAACTGAATCACTTATTCAACACTAGACAAGCATAAACTTAATAAAAATGCCCTCATTTTAGAAACAGACTCAAGCTGATGAATATTTGCATAGATCAGCCACAACCCCATACAAATGAAGATTTTGCTTTTTTAAAGAGAACTCATTAATTCAACAGGTCTTGTATGTATAATTTTTTTATTGAAACTGTGCTGAACCATGTTCATTTGTCATTGCAATACAAAGGAAATCTTATTAATTCCCTTTCTGGGATTGCAACAGGTGAGAGCAAGAGGTCAAAARAGTGAGCTGAGAGATATATCTTTGTTGATCCATTTTCTCTCTCTTTCTCTCCAAAGCTGCTTCTTTATCTGTAGTAATATATAACTTTTTTTTCCTGCTGTAGCTTGACATATGGTCTAAATCCAACTATCAAGTTTTTCAGAAGGTAAGTCTCACATCATTTCTCTCTACCTAAGGCACATATGTGGACTTGATTTTAAATATCTGAGCCCTTATGTTAACTAATTCAGAATTTATTCTTTGTCATCACAACTTGCAAATAGCAAACAATAATCTGTAATGATGGAAAACTGTGAGTAGAAAAGAAGATCACTTCTGGTGTTATTTAATTTGGATTTATTTCCAATCACAGTTCCAGTCCATGGTTTGGAATAGGAAATCAGAGATTATACTACTCTAGTCTTAAAATTTCATGAGGAATCTTCAAGTATTCTTTCTTTAGCTTAAATCTTTTGGGGGAGGTAGGGACGGTTTCAGGTTCATTTGGATTTTGCTTTGTTGTTTTCATTGGGGTTGGTTGCCTCTCATTCCTGAGGGCTTGAGTTTAATAAACTTCAGTAGAACCTCCTTTCCAAAAGGAGTTTGGAATTTTTTCCATGATGTTATTTTTGCTGCYCTTCTTCCTGTGATGGTGTAAGCAAAAGGAGGGACTTACTGGARTGAGTGTTATGCCATGAAGAGAAGACTGATGAGAGAATGGCAGCAATAAAAATAAAACTGCTAAGAAGGTTAAAGTGTATTTTAAAAAGATCTATATCTCACTATTTTCGAGGAAGGGACGATTTCTTTTTGAAGGCCTCTTGTCAGAATGCTGCAAGTTCAGATTGATCTGAGTTTCAATTCGTTTCCCTCCCTTCAAGCCACAGTTCAAGGAGCTGGAGTCTCCAGCTGCTGCGCTGGCTGCTTTCATCCCCTTTAAAATTCCTGAAACAAATGGGGGTCAGGGACTCCAAAGGGCGTCAGAACAGGGGTCAGGAGTGCAGCATCTCTGCTGTGTTTGTGCAGCTCCTTCCAAGGTTTCAGATGCATCAGGAGGGGCAATGTTTGACCCRGGACATTAACCTGCTGGAGATCAAAGCACAGCTTTTGGGGAGCTTGCTTGCTCTCCCTTCCCTGCCCGGCATTAAAGCAAAATTTGCTGCAGTTGATTCTTTACCCCAGAGATTAGTGGATTAAATATTCTTTCTGTTTTAGCATCAAGTAGGGTAATAGAGYGGGAAGTAAGACAGCATTTGTTTATCAGCCTGCTTTAAAGTGGTTTTTGCAGTGGAATAAATGCAAGGTTCTGGAATTACCTGCGTCATCTCAATTTTCCACTGTGTGTGTTTGGTTGTACACTCATTTGGGCATAGGATTGTCCTCTTGGATGTTTTTTTGGTTTAGAATAATTTGGAAGGGTAAAGTTATATTGCTGTAATTTKTGTTAAATGATAATGAATAATCAGGTTTTGATGATTTAATTGTCGATAGCAAGATAACAGAGCAGAGTAAATGTACAGTTTGCTTAGATGTCCACATTAAGGACTCCAGGTGCATAAATAAGTGGAGTCCATTTCCCTTCATGTCCAGGTGATGCTCTCAGAGCAGAAACTGGAGGAGATCAGTGGGAAAACATAAAATACCCCTCTTCCTGCTGCCTCTTTGGCTGCAGTRTGGATAAATGAGAATCTTTGTTTTCTTCCTAAGTTTCTGTTGTCCATTTTTCTTTTGATAAATACCAAATGTATTAATATTTACCAAAAAGTAAAAAACAACCCAGAAAGACCTCAGGGAAAGGGTGGCCTGTAAGCAGTTGAACAGCTGTCTGTGGGATTTTTTTATAGTAGTTTTATAGATTTTGTTGCCGGCTCTGTCACTGTGTTACCTTGGACAACTTCACCTCTCTCTGGATGAGTTCCTCATCCCTTGGGCTGGGGTARTATTTGCTGACTTCACAGGAGCTCTCACTGAATTGGTTGCATAGAGTTCTCAGATTCTTGCCTGAGAAATGTGATAAAAATGCAAGGTGATGGCACCTTMTAATCAATAGATTGTGTAGATTGAGCTGATAGGTGAAGAAGTTAAGGCTGGGCCCAGGTCAAGTTTCAAGCAGGTGATAGTGCGGTGGCTCAGCATAGTAAATTCTCTGTGGTGCAGTGCTTGGTTTGTTTTTCTCTTTATTCTCTAAAGCTGCATTTGTGTCTGTTTGTAATACCCAGGAGTAGTGATGGAGCAGTAACAAAATGCAGGGAATAGATAAAATAGTGTTACAGAAACTATTATAGCTGGGTAGGATCTGTACTGCAGGATCTTCAGAACAAATGTTTTCATGCCACAAAAAAATCACGAGTAAATGTGTCAGAGCACATCTGAATGTTCTTGAAATGTGTTTCTCATGGCAGTCACCAGTATAGCAATGTGGAAGAAGGAAAAACAGGGATGAGTAACTGCTCCACCCCAGGAGGAGGCTGGGCAGTGCTTTCAGAGCTGCYTTTGACTGTAAAATCCATCGCCCTCTGAAGGACAGGGCTGCTCCTCTTTAAAAACCCGACCAAGTTCCCAAACTCTGTCTTCAATGATAATATAACAACACCTGGAGCTGCCCAGATCCCTGCCTGGGGGAGCTGCAGGCTGTCAAATCCTCACAGGGTTTTGCAGCACGACTTTCCAGGTTAAGGACCGGAGACCTCTGATCTTCAATCCAACCCTGTCAAACGCAGCTAAATTTGTCCTGACTTTTTGTTTGCAAATGTTGGCTGTGTCAGCAAGGCTTTTCTCTCTCCTTTCTATTAGGCAAGGTACCTGAGTGAGTGTGATTTGGTGGGGGCCAGCTCCCAGAGGGCCCATTAATGTTCAAGTGTACAGTTATTTTCTCAGCTCCCTGGAGGCTTCCTGAATCTGGTCCTGGGGTGAAGAAGCCTTAGAGGCACTGAATGCACCAGCAGGGTTAGAACCAGAGAATGGAGCTGGGAAATAAGAGAGGGGAAGGCTGAAAGGGCAGAAGCAAAAGGAGCAAAGAAAAGGGTTTTCAGACTTCCACGTTGGTGTGACATTTAAACTCCACAGGAGYGGCAGCTGTTTTCATCTTAAACCTCCTTATTTTAACACCTCGCCTCTCYTGATCCACTAACGCAAGAAGAGGAATAAAACAGGAAATAAGGACAGATTTTRGGGCTTAAGTCTTGGTATGTATGAAAAGTATACATGAGGGCTGCATAATTCCAGTCACTGTGCAGAGGTTCAAAATTCTTACTGTGAAGAATAGTGCAATGTTCATAACTTTGCATTCAAAAAAGAGGGAAGAACATAGAATTTTGGAACTGCTGTGAGTGGATCAAACTGGGAAATTATGTCAAACAGCTGCTCAATTAAGTGGTGTTGCTGTGTGCAGAGTTTGGCTGTTTAAATCATGTGCAAAGGCTTTAACCCCATATATTTCATTCTGATCTCAGAGTCCCATCCTTATTTTCACCTAAACAGTCTTACAAGTTTTAGCAGTGACACAAGCTGATTTCTTTTGGCTTGATTTGCTTTTCCCTGAAGCATGTTTTAACCAGAACTTTGAGGAGCTGTTTGTGAGCTGTGTGATCCCAAAACGATGGCATTTTCACCACGCCAAGGGCACATAAGTATTGTAATGTATGAAGATGTATTCTTGTCAATAATGTGCCAGTGAGATCACTTGCAGGATGAATTCATGCATGAGACAAGCTGTGGGCTGTGCTGCTGTTCAAGGAGAGGAGCTGGGCTGTCCCAGGGTCATCTGCTCCAGGGATGGATCACTCCCTGGCTCTCCTCAAAGACCTTCTTGGGTGAAATAAAACCTCTGTGACCCAGCACAAATAAGCAGARCAAGGGAAATAATAAAGGAATACTTTGTGACACTGCAAATAAATGATAAATCCTGTGTTTCAGGGAAGGCTGGTGGTGGTTTCCTGAACTGGGAGTGGTGTGTAAAGATTTGTGTGGAGTTCATCCATCCATCATCCTTTCCCAGCACCTCTCAGGCATCACATTCTGTGCTCCACGTTCCCTCCAGAGAGACTCAGATGTGTTCCTGGAGAGAAGATTGAGTAATGGGAATCCTTGGAAATGAACAGAGGCACTCGTGCACTTCTCCACACTATAAAAGATCTAAACACTAATAAAATAACTTCCTTTTTTTTTTCTTTCCCTTAGTGCTGTGATCAGCCTCCAGAGCTCATTGCTACAGGCTACTGTTAAGGCCATGAACTTACAAGGGTTTAGAAAAAAAAAAATTAAAAACCTTTCAGGGGATATAGAGAATCCCTTTATATTAGATGGAGTTGTCAGTCCCAGACTTGAGGGAATAAACCAATAAGTGACTGGCAAGGAAAGTTGTGGCTCTTGAAGGAAGTTCTGTACCTACTTTTTGAAAGGATATTTCCTGGCTGTGAGATAAAATTCTTGGGGAGAGGGAGAGGTTTTATAATTTAGTCCTGTGATGGTTTTTATTAGACCAGGTGTGGCTTCCTTCACCTGGTCTGGGGTGCAGCAAAGCTGTGCCTTCGATTTTTGCTTTGGTGCTGCTTATCCCAGTTACAGGAGGCACTTGCTGAGCTTTCTYCACCTGTAAACTCTGTAATTTAATTATTTTTAATGAATTTTCCAGCTTTGAGAATGACTAACCAGTGTCATCAAAGCCCAATAAAGCCATTTTTGGATGTCACCTCTGGAAAACACATTTCAGCAGAGCAGTACTGTTCCAATRCATTACAACTCTTTCTGGGAAAAAYTGRGTCTCTYRKCCAGAATTTGTTTTTTCCKKGTAACTGAAGTCTCTTTTCCTCAGTCTCCAAGTGCTTAGTTAAACAATGGCTATTTTATTTAGCAGAATTGTGCTGCAGGAGATTGTCTTGTTTTACCTTTCTTTCAGACAAGAAACACAAGTGCTTTTCAATAGATGAATTGTGAAATATTGAGCTCTTCTGCAAGATCTCTTGAAAATCCATTTCAAGGTCCAGAGCAGAGCTATCCCAATCGATGTGTGCTCCCCTGAATATGTTTCCCTATAAAAAGAGATAGAGAAATTAGAAAGTGACTGATAGCTTAGATAGCACTAGGTAAGGCACAACGATAAAAGTGAAGTTATTAAAACAAAACCCTGAGATGTACAAAATATTATCCTACACCCAGAATAAATTAGTTTCTGATTCCAGCTTGGCTGGAAATAAAAATGGGTCCCTTAAGTGAACTGGCACATATGCAGTTTGTTTTGCTTTCCTTTGGTGTGAAATTGTATTGCCATTAGAAAAGCTGGGTATTGATCTTTTGGGTTTGGGGTTTTTTTTTCCCTCCTCTTCTTTTTTTTCCTTTTTTGTCTTCTTTTTTAATCTTGTCCAGTTTGTGTTTTCTCTCATCATCTCTATTATTTTCTTTTTTTTTTTTTTTTCATTTTTTGTCTTCTTTTTTAATCTTGTCCAGTTTGTGTTTTCTCTCATCATCTCTATTATTTTGGGGGGTTAATTCTCCCTCACTCCCATGCCCTGGGCAGTTTATCCATTGCCCAGCATCACGTTCTTTGCTGGGTTGGGAAGGGGAGGGGGGTCATTCCCTTACTCTTCTTCCTCAAATTTGACACCCACTTTGATCTTTTTTAGATATCAACTCTTGCTTAGGGTAGAAATCGCCTTCTTTTCGTGCAGAAGGCATTATTAGTGTTCCAGCAATGCTGGGATGGCTTTTATCTCCCCAAGGAATCTCATTATCTTTACATTACAATAGGAACAGCATATGGGCAACTTTGCCAAAGTAGCCAGTCAATTTAAATTTGTTAATAGCAGGATTTTTTAAGCAACTTTCTTCAGTGCCAAGAGAAAACAACTTTGTTGTTCAGGAAAAAAAAAACAAAAAAAAACAAACCACAGTTTGTTAGAAGTAGAAACACAGCAGAAGGAGAAYGGCTGCTCATAAATATCTTCAGAACTTCCTATTCTTTGACATGTCTGCTACTATCCTATAAAAGCACCAGCTTAAAAGAAAAAAATTCAGATAGCTGGTGGGGCTTGGGTTGGCTGCTGAGATGTGTTTGAAAGAATTGGCTGGTTTGAGTTATGCCAGGCTATTAATGCACAGATCGTCACATTATTTCTCATATTTATTTTTATATGGTAACATATAAACGGCTGAGATGGGCCGAGGTCCATTTTGTGGATATTTTTGCAAACTCACCAGAATGTGCAAAGTCCCAAAGTTGTCCCTTGCAAGTGTCACAATCACATGTCCCTGCTCACGCTGAATGGAGCCGCTCTGGAGCTGAGTGTGTGTGAACAGAGAGGGGAGACAGCAGCTCCTGGCTCTGAAATAGCAGAGAGTCARAACTGCACTCAGAGTGGGACAGGCTGATGTGATGGAGTGTGCTGTGGAGGAAGTTGCTGTGGTGTGAATGGATTTATTCARGAATATCTCTTTGGCACATTCACCTCCCTGAATAGCTCCAAGCACGAGCCTCTCTTTTCTCCGGTGAAACTTGGAGTGCTCCAGTTCCCAATTCTGAATTAGACTCGACTGAAATGGGGAACAACTGGAGTTGGCTGGGAATAGCAGTGGGAATTTCAGTTCTCACTTTCTCTTGCTCAAAGTTTGCCACAGTCTGGCCCCTGAGAAGAGCTCCACTCCATGTYAGAACTAGAAAATACAATTTAATCACTCTCTGTAAAGTCATGTAGTTTGGATGCTTTGACATTGCTGATGAGGACCGTTGAGATGTACAAGTTGAAATCTGTGAAAGAGCTCTTGTGGTTGTGTTGTTTTGAGTTCTTTATTGTTCAGCTTAAAGAGTTTTCCCAATAATTTCTTGCATTCAGCCTGGAATTTCTAAGGTGTTCACTGGGCTGACAGGCTGAATGCAGCTAAAAAATTGTATCACAACTGTCAGAAACTGCCCCTTCCAGAATAATTTTTTAAATGGTGGTTATTTTTAAAAAAAAAAAAAATCTGTCAGCATTAGTTAGTTTCTTGATTTTCCTTTAATTATTCTTGTTATTAYAAATACACATTGTATATGTATTGTGTCCACGTGCAATTCCCAGGTGTATGATCTTGTTATGGCTCTGTCTGGGAAATTAAAAAGCTCTTTATCAGAAATCTTTTAGTAAGGCGAGTATTTATAAACCATAATCGTATTAATTGATTCCTGGTTTCAGAGGAAATGAAACCCAGTAATCCTTGTACTCCCTGGTTTGCTACTTCCCCATGGAATTTATTGTGTTCCAGCAGTTCAACACTGCTTTGTCTGAAATGGGGAGTGAATAAAGATATTTTTTTCTCCTTTGGTCTGATGCAGGTGACAGATCATGCAACCACTGCCCTGCTGCACTACCAGCTGCCCCAGATGCCAGATGTGGTGGTCAGGTCTTTCATGGTAAGTTGGAAATGTCTTTCATGGTAAGTTGGAAAGGTCTTTCATGGTAAGTGTGTCAGAAAACTCATTTCTGCAGCCAGATTTGAGTGTTTGCAGTGGCTGCCATCAGGCAGTTCTGATCAGTTGTGATTTCCCCAGTTCAAACCAGCTAGACAGAGGTTGTGATTCTTTGTGTCTCATACCTGGACTGGGATGAAGAGCTCATTCCCATTTYCCTGGGATGATTGGTGTTGGAAAATAGAGCTGTGAGTGGCTCTTCTGTCACAGGTGTTGATATTGGCCTGATGATTCCTGTTTGGAAAGGTCTGGGTCATCTCAAAAAAATCCCTCAACTAAACCCTTTCCTATGGCCCAATCCAAAAATATGCTCCATTGGAATTTTCCTGATAAGAGGAAATTCCCAGTCAGTGTATTCCAACTTGCCCAGTGTGGAAAATAATGGGCATTATTTAGAGAAGGTTTTATTTTGTTGCATRCAAACTTTGTTCCTGTGGAATTGTGTGTACTCACCCAGCACAGCAGCAGGTGTTTGGAGAGTCAGGAGAATACTGGAATATTCAGATCTTTTCAGGAATAAAATTAATCCAATATTATCCTATCCTGAGACATAGATTTAAGTTTATCCCCTTTAATTCTGTTTCTATTTAGACTCGCATTTGTGAAATAAACTTGTGTAGAAGCAGCCCTGTTAATCAGAGGGTGAGAACAAGGAATTATGATGCAGAATTCCTTCATCAAGATGAGTTTTGGCAGTGGAGGTTCTTGCTCTTCTCTCTGCTACAATCTCCCCATGGAGGATTTTGGGAGATATTTTCTCTACAATTTTCAGTCTTTTTCCTCCTTTCCCTTCCCTTCTGTTACCCCTTCACCTGGAACAATACAGCTGAGACTTTGGGAAACAAAAGTCTCATTTTGCCATTCACAATCTTTATATGTTTTTAGCATCTGTTCTTTTACATCCTTAATTTCCAGTGTGTAATTTCAGAACAGTCAGGCTCCCTCCCTGCTGTGCTGGATTGGTTATTTAATAAAAGAGCCACTAAGATGAGAGATTTCCAAAGTGCATCTTAAAATAATGGGTTTTGAAAGGTGAAAGCAACCGTTGGTGGTCAGATCCATGTTCAACATGGTTCTAAAATGAATGTTTAATAGAACAAGTCATTTGTTTGAGCCAAGGAAGGCCCTGCTGTATTGATCAGAGAAAACACCAAAACTTGCAACAAAGCAAAACCAGCACAAGTGTCAATATGTTGGGCCTTTCACCTGTCACTTGTGCAATCCACATGACAGGATGTTCTGAARCCCTAATTTTCTGATGAGAATGAAGAACCCATGCCTTTCTTTTCTGTCAAACAGATGTCTCCAGTGCACAATTTAACTTMATTTACCTATTTTTGTATCATGGCTCAGAAAATTCGATTTCTCRGTGGTGCAAGCAGAGCCCATTCAAGCTGAAGTAAATAACAGCAATTTACTCATAGAGTTGTGCTGCCCTTGTCCCCATATTTACTGCTCAACCCAGACAAGATCTAGTTTTGGAGCAGAGTTATTGACAGCCCAAGGTTTGGTTGCTATAGAGAAGACTCTGATGAAGATGGAAGGATTTGTTTCAATAAACTCAGCTGACCTCTTCTTCAGAGAACAATTTTCTCTTATCGACGTGATTCAATAGGACTTTAAATGACAAGATTCATGTGCATCCTTCACAGTATAAACCTGCTGGTCTAGGGCTTTTTTAGCTGTGGATCTCCTTGAGTGGGGAATTGGGTTATGTAATGCTCATTGCTGTGTGTGACAATGGGAACAGCCCAGTGCAGAGACAGGAATTTTGTGAAGGAACATCTGAGCTTAGTCTGTGTTGTTCAGCACTACTGGCCTTTAAAATAAATAAATAAATAAATAAATAAATAAATAAATAAATAAATAAGTAGTCATCAGTGTAATCAGGTTTAAAATGGCTCAGTATTTTATGACCAGCGAGTATTGATCCTAAAATCACATTAGAGAGGAAGTTCATTAGCTGGATGTGGGAGTCCTTCTGTCTTCAGCTCTGAGGAGCCCAGGCTGCAGTGGGAGTGCAGCAGGGGGTGATGGATGGTCATGGCAAGACACAAACCAGTGCTCAGCTGGACAAGGCACCATCAGCAATGGTTTCATCCCAGTAAAAACACGAGGTGTTGCAGCCCTCACCTCCCCTCACAGTTCTGGAGCTGCAAATACCTGCTCACAGGGCAGGGATTGCTATTAACAAATTTGCTTAAGTGACTGAAAAAGCAAGAGATGATGAATAAAGTGGGAATTCAGCCCTACAGCAATCTTCAGTGTGCTTGTGTTGGTAAAATCACCGTKCACCTCACTGAGGCCTGGCCAAAACACGTCCTCTGTCCTTGCTGCTCCTGTTCCATAAGAATAATGGCAAAGCCAACATCCACATCCACTTTTCTTTAACTTMTCTCCCTTTTCCTTTCAGACCTGGTTAAGAAGTTACATAAAGCTGTTCCAGGCTCCGTGCCAGCGCTGYGGGAAGTTCCTGCAGGATGGGCTGCCACCCACGTGGAGGGACTTCCGAACCCTCGAGGCTTTCCATGACACCTGCAGGCAGTAAWTCCCACACCTGACACCACGAGGATTCCACACTTTTGAGGGTTTGGGACAGCACTGCTGGTTCCACCTGTGAATCTCCCTGTCCTGAAATTCGAGGTTGCACTAAAACATTGGACTCTTTGAGCAGCCATCTGYGAGGCACATGTGAGACTGCTGCATCTTGAAGGAGATGGGGAGAAGCTGTGTGTGATCTGAAATGATCTCTCTGGGAAGATGTGGCAGTAATAATCGTTATCCTAAACCTTAATAAAAATATTCCTTCTACAGTTTGCGTTTTGTCACGGAATTTACAAGACTTTTGTAAGCTCGAAAGAAATTTTGTATTGCCAAAATTGGTGCTGTTTGTTTYGTTATTTGATCAACACAACCCTTGGGTTTGGTGTGGATTTTTTGTTGGTGCTCTTTCCTTTAGGAAAACTGGAARCATTTAAACACTGAAATGATGGGGGGGGATTGTTGCAAGGCTGCTTATCTGAGTGCTTGTGTTTTTTATTCTGCAAGAGGAGATTATGGCATTGATTAAACAGAATTTCAAAGGCATGTGGCAGCTTGGAAGATGCAATGCAACTTTCTGAGGCGGGGGGAAACAGATGTTTCCCTTTACTAAAATTGTAATGAGAAATGTTAACAAAATCTGCATGTATTAAGTGGTTAGAAAACGTGAGATGAGCAGTGACAGTCGTGTTTTACAACTGAAAGTAAGGAAATAATTCAGCCCTGAAGCAGAGTTTCTGCAGCACAGACATCCAGCGTGTTTCCTAAATGATTTAAAATGTACATGGAACACGCTGGAGAAGAGCAGGATCCCTCCCAGCAATCCCTGAGCTTGGAAGGGATGGGAGARTTCCATCCTATCAGCCTTGGCTGGTTTTTCTTCCCCCAGAGACAGGGGAAGGTCCCTGGTCCTGTCCCAGCCCTGGGGCTCGAGTGGTATTTTCTTGGCTCCACATCTCCTGTGTCACCCCTGACAGCCAATTTGATTGATTCYACTGCCATCCCCACACTGTTCCTCTACAGTGGATTTGGGAGCTGGGAAAGGGAGCTCTGGAGAAGTTTTGTCACTCCATTAATTGTCAAACAAGYTGTCAGTGCTGCAGAGTGATTTTTGAGGTTTCTTCTGCCTGTGGACAAGCTTCAATTTCAGGACTGGCTGGTATGAAATAGAAATTGAAATTAAATGCATGTTTAGGACTCTGGAGGCACAACACTGTATGTGAAGAATGAGAGCATGTGTGTATTTAAGGATGGTAATAATGAGATCTAATTTTTTTCCATATAATTATTAATAATAATATTCCCAATCACCAAACAGAAAAATTGCCATAGCAGTGGGATAATGGCCGTTTCAAATCCAGCTGCACTTGAATTACCTAATGAAAACTTTTTGTGCTGGTACTTGACCCAAGCAGCCTCCTCAGTCCAAAGATCAGCCAAGACAGAACAAGGTTTGCATCTTGGATGAGCCCAAACCTTGGAAATAACCATCCCCGCTCTCCATCCCGTTACTGTGCTAATTAGAAGGCCTGGCTTTCTGATAGCATAAGCATTTTTTTTGTTACTAGAAAGGTCATAATATGATATCCAACCTGCTTTAGGCACTGCTGGCTGCTCCCTTCTGTTTATGCTTAAATAATGGTGCAGAAAGCAAATCCCGAGGTTCACAAAAATACCCGTGTGTGGAATCGTGTCTTGGCATTTGGAGATAATTAGTGGCAGAAAACAGCATCGTCCAAGTCTGTTAATTGAGCCTGAAGTTTTAAACCTGTAATTGGGGAGTCTGATGGAGAATCACACAATTCAGCATAGGTACCTTGGTACAAAAATAATTTCTCTTTCTGAGGTGCAACACAAACCCCTTTGTCACATTCCTGCCCCCAGAAACTGTGGCAGAGGGATCGGGATCTTCTCCCCTCACCAAGGCCCTGGAGGAGCAGGGATTTGTGTCCCTGCAAGCCTGGAAGGGCAACAGRTTGGAATATTTTCATCTGGGGGAGTGAAACTCAACTTAGGAGTTGCAGCAGTCTGGATTCAGTCTGTGTTTTTGTCTCTGGTCATCCTGGCAGTTCTTGTGCTCCGTGGCAGAGCCTGTTTGTCCCTGACATGGATTTCCAAGGAAAGCAGAAGCTGCTCTGATTTCTGAGTATGAGGGATGGAAACTGCAGGGGTCACTCCTAAATACAGAGCCACCCTCACAGTACAGAATTCCTGTGCYCTTTCTCAGCTTTGTCACTTGGATCCTGGGCCTTACCATTATTTTTGTCACCTTTGGAAGGGCTGGGTGACCAAAAGCAGTTTAATTACAGCATGAGCCACTTTGCTCTTCACCACTGGAGTTTGTGCAGTTCTTAAAGCAGCTCCAACCCTCAGGCAAGCAGCAAGAACTGTGATCTATAGGGAGTGGTTGGCTCTCACCTCTTCCAGAGCATCTTCCAGCCCTGTACTTCTCATATTCATTCTGCAAGGCCAGCACTGCTGCACCAGGAGCAGCCAAATTGAGCCATGAGAGAGAAAAGGAAAGTGATGCACGAGCAGAAAGAGCTGCTCTGGCTGCATGAGACAGAGCTGCATCACCCCAGCAGGGTTGTTGGTATGCAGGGGACATCCCAGTCCCTCCTGCAGGACACCTACAGCCCTTGGCCACTGTCACTTGGTGTCACCCACCCCAAACCCAGCCTGCTGTGCCCTGCTGGGCAGMGCTCCCGTTTTATCTTCCCCTGTGCAAACCCCTCCCGCTGCGCTCGTGCTGCTGCCGAGTGCTAAAGGTTACAAAATCCATCTTTTTGCTAAGAAAGCAACTTAATTAATGTGAAAGTTTCTCTGGTGAAGGGAACCCGCAGCAGATTCGCAGCCGCTCCCCTTTCCTTCCCCGCACCCCTCCCCAAACCACTTTAATTTCTCTGCCAATATTGGACAAATGTAACAGGCTGACTTTTTAATTTTCTACTCCCAGGTCTCCCTTGTCCCCTCATGCATTTTTCATCACAGCTCATGGCTCCCTCCCTGCCTGCCCTGTGAACAATATTGATCGACTGATTAAGCCATCAAGCCATGGCAAACAACTTTAATTTTCTAACCAAAGCCTTTTAGTTCTCTTTCCTTTCTTGTATATTTGTTGCCTTTTCCTAAAGTTTTTTAATGTCTRCTGGGAAACAAATACATTTTTTGAATTAGGCCGCGGGTTAATTGGTGCTGTGCACCAGCCAGTGGAATCCACTGGAAAATTTTAACCCAGGGATGCAGTAAGAGGGTGAATGTGTTGGTGTGGTCCCATTTTGAAGCAAAACCTCTTGGAGAAGGGCTTGAAAAAAAGATTTCCCTTTCTCTTTGGTCTCTCCCGAAAACCCTAAATTTTCCAGAGCAGAGTGGGAACCCATCACAGCAATGCAGTCCCCCTGGCCACACCAACAGCTCTGGGTACCTGACAGGGCTCCTGCAGCTTCTTCAATCCCAAACTGACATCCTTGGCTAAACCTGAGCTTAAGGCTCACAGTTTTCATCCACCCCACTGCTGCTGCATGCTCTAAAAACCGCTGGAATTCTGCAAATGTGAGACCCAGTTTGTCTTGTAGAGCATTTTTGAGCCCTGATGATGATGAATCCCTGGGCTGGCAGGTGGGTAAAAGCATCTTTCTTGCAAACTCAGAGCGTGGTTTCATTGAGCCTTGTCAGAATCGCTCCGTGGGTTTGCAAATTGCTTTTCAARGTAGAAATGCAGCTTAAATAGGAGGGTATTTGTCTCCTACTGGCATCATTCGAGCTCTGTGTTGTGCTGTGGTGCTGCAGTCCTGTCTGGGSKGCTGTCAGAGCAGGAGTGRGGRGTTCTGGTGTGTGCCAGGATYCCCATTCTGAGTGTTCTGCTGTCCTCAGATCTGTGAATTACAGAGATGTGGAAAAACCTCCCAAAGGTGCTCTGTCAATGGAGCCCAAGGTCACTGATCCCATTTTATCACAAACCCACCCCTGCAAGTCAGGGCTCTGCTCTAAGCTCACCTGGTGTCCTTCAGGAGGGGAGATTTGCTGCAAGTCCACTTGGGAAGGGGTGGTTTGGGTGGGTTTCTCCTCATCAGACATCAGCAGTTCTTTCCTTGGTTATTCTCTTGAATAGCAGTGGGGTAAGGAGGGAATTGGTTGTTTTGTGAGCAACAGCCCCAAAACAAAGCCAGCTCTGAGTCACTGGGGTTTGTGTCTCCTCTCTTGCTTTTAGGGACAAGGATTCCAATATCAGATAATTAGTTCCTATAAACATACATGTGTGTCATGAACCCATTAGAATTTGTGAGGTTGTCTTTTTTTCCTTTTAAAAGCAATTTATAAAACAAAAACAACATCTCCAGACGTGCTCCTTGTTAACATCAGGAGAGCAGTGRCCCTCTGGAAGGGCAGGGGTGTGTCCCTGCAGCAACCAGGATTTTTTCTCATCTGGCATTTTCTCTTCTTTAAAGTTCAACAGCAGCATTAATACCTGATTACCGGGTTTGTGTTGTAAAAATGAAAGGGGGATTAAAAAAATGAAATATGGCAGAGGAATGTAAATGTGCTTTTATTGTCAGTTGAGTTGGGAGAATGCAGAGACAGCTGAGCATTTCTCTTTTTATTTACTTTTTTATGTTAATAAGRAGGCTAATTTAAAATGGGAGTCCTTGTAGTTGGTAATGGACGGGGTTGTGCTGATTAAAAAGTTGCTCTGAAAACCAGAGGGCCRGGATCAAGGACAGAGAAGTTTTGTTATTCATGTGCTGAGATGGAGCATTTTGAGTTTAAAGGTGCCCCACGCTCTGGTCTTCAACATCTCCAGCAGCTCCTGCAAATCAGCTCAGGAGTATTGCCAGAAAACAACAAATATGTGAAAAAATATTAATGGTGAGAGATCATTTCAAATTCATGAGAACAAATATTTGCGTCGAGAGCGTGATTATAAGAGTGGGGCTCGGGACAGTAATGCAGGCTGGGATTTATGTACCCAATTACAATTAACCCGTGGTACCAACATTTCAGCTCTTGAGTTGCACAACGAGCTGCTCATTTGGCGTCTGCAGGTGAAGAATTGTGAGCAGGAAATTTCGGTGTAAAAATAAAACTGATGGAGGGGAGCAGCAGCCTGTGCAGCGCTGCCGTGCCCTTGTCTCTCACCATCTGCACTTCCTCCCCGCATTTGGGGTTCATTAAGGTATTTTTAGCCCTTTTTTTCTTTCCTCACAGCCTCACTACTGTTGACAATCCCTCTTTAAAATGCTGAAAAGAAAGCAGGAATGCTTTTTTTAAAGTGTCACCAGCCGGGGCTCGGAGGTGACAATGAACTGYGGGTTCCCCTCGGTTCGGAACAATCCCCAGAGCAGCCACAGGCAGAGGTGACCTGGGGCCGCTGCTCATTTTCTGCTGGATGGAAAAGTCTGCCAGCAGTCAGCTCCTGGAGCTGGAGAGGCTGGAACCCGCTGGGGGACCTGAAGGAAGGGAAATGTCAGAGAATGGCAGCTCTGGAATGGGCTGGAGCTGTGTCCTGCGGGAGGGGATGGAGCATCCTGGCCTCGGAGCCAAAGGCCCTGAGATGCTGAATTTGAGCAAAAAATTGCTAAACCACGACCTTAACAGGAGGTTTAATTAGATTTTGTTTTCTTTCTCTGAGGTTTTACCCGTCTCTCCTATAAATCCTGCTCTCGTGATGAATTTCTCCTGAGCCATGAGATGACTCTGATGAAATGCTCACGTGTGCTTCCAAACCCCTTCTTCCTGAGCTTCCCAAACYTCGGTTTTCTGACAGAAATGAGCCCCCAGCTAAGGGGAGGGAGAGAAACCGTGCTGGTCCTTCACATCAAGGTCTGTTCTGCTCAGACCCRTGAGCTTTGGGTGGTTTTTTCTCCCCAAAATCTGTGGATGAAACAACTGATGCTGCTGCAGGATGCGCTCCTGGCCTCACCCCGGCTCAGCTCAGGTGCCACYTGGGTCTGAGGCTGTGGAAGGTTACAGCCAAATTAGATTCATTGTATTAAGTACTTTTCTCTTAYGGAAAAACATGAGGAAATTAATCCCAGAGTATTCAACAAAACACGCCAAGAAGCGAAGCTGCCAAGCTCTCCCGGTTTGCKTTTTGTTTTCACTGAGCCCCTCGCTGTAATTACAAACACCCRTGAAATTAAAACTGCAAATTGCTGAGGTAGGAGAGTGGAAAGGCCGGGCTGGGAAACATTTAAATTGCTGTGACAGGACATTTTTCCATCCTTAAAGCAGCGCTGGGGGATCAGGAAGAGAAGTCCTGGCAAATTCACCTGTCAGGAGCTGGGAAAATACAGGGGAGCTCTGCAACATCTGATCCCTGGGGACATCACAGTTGTGCAGGGGCTGCTGCCCTCTGCAAGGCAGAAACTCCCAAACTTGCTCAAGAAGTTAAAACTCTTTRAAACTGTGCATTTTTCTCCTAAATTTAACTCTGATTTTTGGGTAWGGCCCCACTTTTGACACCTCAGTTTATTGTTAAATTGGTGAAACCGGTTTATTTGCTTCTGTTAACAATCCTTGTGGTCGTTTTGCTGTTGATGGACTTTATAAAACTCAGCAGAAAGGTTTCACCTATGAATATTTTTAAGGATTTTCTTGGGGGAGAAAGGGTGGTTCACCACTGCTTAAAAAACAGTCAGACATGGGCAAGCTCTGAACTAGAAAAGAGCTGAGTTATCTCTTTTTTAATACAAGCCGCCTTACAGCACGAGGTGGAGAAATCAATACACCCTCACCCTGGTTATCAGAAGCGCTGAAAATATTCAACATTAAATAGTGATGGTATAAACAAAACCTAACACCTTCAGCCCTTGAGATTAAAAGTGGATTTACTTTCTTTTTCCCAAGTCTGGTGCCACCGGGGCTCTGCACAAGCGCCGTGTGAGAATTGCTGGATAGAGAAAGCAAAGCTTTTGAAGGACATTCAGAAGGCAAAGTAATTAAATATAAAAAAAAAAATAAAACAGAAACAAAAAAAAAATCCACCTTGAAGTCCCTGTTTTTTAAGCTGCACTTTAAATTGGTGCTGCCAACCAGAACTTTCTCCTGGAAGGCTCCTAGCAYGGAGTGATGTGCTTTTGGTTTGCTTGGATGCCATTTGAATTCTGTTGTTTTATCACYTTTAGATAAAACTTGTCCTTTTTAGGCTCCTTTTCAAAGAAATAACTTTGGGATCCCTGGCATTTTGTCCTCTTCCCCTGTTATTTCAAGGATGCTGCAAAAATAGAGTTTTTTTGGCTTTTCTTTATTGCACTCCAAGGCCATTGGGGCTGAAGAGTCTYCTGGCTTTGTAGCATCCTTCAACCTGAGTTCTGAGGTGGTTTTGGCACACGTGCTGCTCTCTGTCCTCCAGGTTTGTACTCAGATTTCAGCAGCTTCCCCCCTGTGCTCAGTGTCTCCTGAAATCAGGAAAACCATCTCTTGATTTTCACTACAAGCAATGCTGGTCTTTTACCCATCATGGAAAACTGCGTTTCTTTAAAATGTAAATTTTGAAGAAGGGTTATATTTATATCTTTTCATCCCTCAGGTACCACAGGCTTTCCAGCCCCTGTTTAATCTCAGACTGATTGATGCCAAAGGGAGTTTTCCACTGGCTTCCACAGATCTTGGACAGGTCCCAGGGTGCAGCAATGCCCTGGGGATGCAGCAGCTGTTAAACCTCACGGGGTGATGCTGTAGAACAAGCGGAGATGCTTTGTCAGGCTGAGTGAAACAAGGAAGCTCGTGGGCTGGGTGTGACCCCTGGAGAAGGGAGAGGTCACAGAAGGGCTGGGCAAACAGCCTGGGCTCCACTCTTGATTTAATGACCCCTCCAAGGGCGTCCCTGCGGTCTCTGGATGAGATTGGGATGGTTGGAGGGCTGAGGTTCACAGAGGGSACCTGGAGGGGGGCACAGGGACAGGGGTGAGTCCCAGGGGGTGTCCCTGGGGTGGGGATTGGGGTGCTGGGTGAGAAGGGAGGATCTGTTCAATGCTCATCCCAGCCCTCGTGTGGGCAGGAGGAGTGAAGCGTGAGGGAAGAGAGAGAAGGGGCCCTGTGACAATGTGGGGACAGAGGACACAGRCCMTTCCAGCTGGCTYGAAGAAATCCTTTATTCTCAAAAAGCTGCGCCTCTTTATACTTTCMATKTTCCTGGGCTAAGCACCCATTGGCTGTTTGCTCTGCAGGGTCACTGCCCACAAACCTTATCCAATCCCATCTCTGGTTAGGTGGGTTCTACAGGCTCTGTTAACCAATCACAGCTTGACACACAAGGCAGGTGCATGTCAGTCATACATACAGGCTGCTCACATGACTGCAGCTCAAACCTTTCCCAAACTGTGAGGTTTAACAGAGGTAAACAGGATCCAATAGAAGCTCATTCTATAAAGCTTTTCCTTAACCCCAACAGGGAGGGACCTAAAGCCCATCTCATTCCACCCCTGCCATGGSCAGGGACACCTTCCACTGTCCCAAATTGCTCCAGGCCCTGTCCAGCCTGGCCTTGGACACTTCCAGAGATGGGGCAGTCCAACCTTTCCTAARCTGAGGTTTAACAGGGGCAAACAGGATCCAACAGAAGCTCATTTTTTTAAGGCTTTTCCTTTACCCCAACAGTGCCCAGACCTCAAGAGGAGGGATGGATGGGGCTGATCCATGGGGAGACCCAGCTTGGTGCCCGTGTCCATGCCCCATGGACAAAGTGTGAGTCCCCCAGGCTGGAGKAGCTCTGGCCTGTCCCTTTCTCCACCCACTCCTTGCAGGAAGGCTTTTATCCCACCAGGATCTGCTTATAGCACGTGAAACACCTCCACGCTGTGTCACACAGCTCCTTGTGTATGGGGCAGGAACTTGGCTTTACCTGTGGAAACACCCATGGATGGGGTGTGATACAAATCACATATTTATTGTGACATAAATCACAATAAATCACATCACGTTTTTGATTTTGTAGGGCTGCATCAGTCTCTGCTGCAGATCCCTCACTCCCCCCACCCATAATGATCCTCCTGTGTGTGGCACAGGATTGATGGCAGAGATGACATTATCCAAAAGAGAGCAAACACCTGAAATTAGGATTTCAGAAGTAGAATTAATGATTTCACTAGTGATTAGTGAAATTAGGATTGGAGTCCTGGTTTCTGTGCTGCCTTTGCCACAGCCTGTTTGCTATCAGAGCTCCCAGGTCAGGTGCAGTCCGTGGCTTTGGGTTTTTCTGATCCCGTAACAATGAGAGTGTGAGTGGCTGCTTGTTCCCATCAGGAAGCCCCCGGTGCTCAGGTTGGCAGCAAAGTGGGGGCAAAGTTCTGCTCAGGGTGCTCAGCCTTGGGGGTGGGATGGGGTTGGAGGAGCCAAATGGTGACACAGCTCCATGAAATGCTGGGGATTATCCAGGGCATCMCCCAAGGATTTCTGAACACCAGGGACAAACAGGTACCTCCTCACACACAGCCCTGAGTGAGGAACTGATGGATTTTCTTTCAAAGCTCTAAAATCCGAGGGGTGAGGCTCCAGGAGAGGCTGCAAAGCCACCACCCTCTGTCACTGTCCAGAAGCTCAGGGCAAGGAGCAGACGGAATTGTCACAACCTTCCTTCCCCTCCTCTGCTCCCTCCCCATCCCCAGCCCTGCCCCACGACCTGTGCACAAAGGAAACTCCTCACGTCCTCTACTCGTCCTGCTCTCAACTATTCGCTTGCAGCTTTTTCTTCCCGAGCTCGGTGCTAAAAATACTTTAAAGGTAAACCCTGGGGTGGCTCATTCCACTGATTCATTCTGCTCCTKCCTCCTCCTTCCCCAGCAATTTCCCCACAGCCGAGCTGGCTCTTTTATCCCGCTGGAAACGTGCTCTTGATCTTGCCACTTTACAAAAGGAGGGGAAACACAGCCCCTTTCATCTTCTCCTTGCACAGGCTGATCTCCTTGTCCGTCCTGTGTCTGATGATGGGAGGGTTTTAATCCAAAAGGATTGGAAATCTTTAC